>NC_045558.1:14200312-14544062 GCF_009769535.1 Thamnophis elegans | reverse complement strand
TCATCTTGCTTAGCAACAATAGTTCTGGTCCCAATTGTTGTTGTAAGTCAAGGACTACCTATAATAGGTATCAAGAATGCTAAAACTTGCCTGCTTTAAAAATTTTTTGATAACAACAGCTAGCCATGCGCTATGCACATATGCATAGAAAGCCCAATCCTGGACTTTCTCCTTTATTTTATTTAAAAGCCTTTGGAGGCGTGTTTGGGGACCAATAAGGGCTTATATTTTCATTCATTTTATTCATTTCATTTATTGCTTTTGTATGCCGCCCACTCCCGAAGGACTCCGGGCGGCTTACAATAAAACAGGGAAAGGGGATAAATAAGACAATACAAGACAATACAACAATTTAAAATATGACAACATTCACAGATAAAGTGGGGCTGGATACTTCAACAGTCACCATCTGTATTAACAGCACCAGCTGGTGACTTCTCTTTTTTTTTCTTTAGAAGGGAATTTTGTCTTTCCAATGTATAAAATATATGCATGTACTTGTAGTATAAGTAGTGCCCTAACTCTCCTTTGTTAGATTGGGAATAATTAGGGGAACAAGTAGACTAGATCCCTCTGGCAAGAAAATGGTGTTTATTTCAGTGTTAAGCACTAATGATTTTTTTTTAATCTGTTATCATTTCTTATTAGATATGCATCTTCCTACTTTGGAGATGTTTATTGTGCCTTCGTTCTTTCAAGCTTAGATGTCTCAAATGTTATTTTTATTTAAAAGGTTTCTAGACTGCCTTTTTGACAAAACAACTCCAGCTAACAGCAAGAAAGTAAAGAAATAAAAGCTGCAGCCACTTGAAAAAAAAATACTGGAATGAATTCTCAGTCCTGAAAGCATCTGAACAAAACCTAAATTGTAGAGATAGATGCATTTTGTTTAAACTTTGGAAAACATCCAGCTTAATCTGTTCAAATCAGAAATCATGAGTGGCTGTAGTTTTTGTCGAGCATTATGGTCCAAGAGATGAGATCACACCGTTAGTTGTAAGTGTGAAAAATGGTGATAATTCACTTTTTTCAGTGTAATTTTGAATGGTCATTAAGTGAATGGTTGTGTGTTGAGAACTATCTGTTTTCTTCTCCCCCCAGGAAGAGCTGAGAAGCTTTTATTTCAGCTATTGAGAAATAAAATTTCAGAGCGTTCCCAAGAAGTGGATGAATCCAAGAATTGAATAGGTTCATTTTAAAAAAAATCTTTCCCCAAGCCAGGCATTTTCCCAATGTTTCTATAATTCAATTCTCAGAGTTTTAGCAATAAGGTGGCTAGAAGAATTCTGGAATTTGAAATTTATGCAATTGGAAGATATCCTGGTTGGAAAAGACTGATGGAAAAGATCATTTATCTTTAGGAAACCATTGGATATTCTGGGTTGTGTGGTTATCGGTTAATCTACCTGTGCCCATTTGTTTCAATATCACATGGTTGTGTTGTGGACATACAGACAGTCAACTTATAACCAACTGTTTAGCAATTATTCAAAATTATGATGGAACCCCTCCCCCAAAGCTATTCACGACCTAGTTGTAGATTTCTGACAGTTGCACACAAATGATCACATTGTGTGAGCATTTGGATCACCTTTACAGTTGATTCAGCATTTCATGGTCAGATTTATGACATTTTTTGCTAGTTTTTGGCCTTTTCAGTTGGTTTCTGGCAAAACAACAGTCCTAGCAATACATTGATTTGCTTAAAGACTGCAATGTTTGCTTACCAATACTAGCAAAACAGTCATAAACTCAGGTTTAATTGCACTTACAGACTCAATCTATCATGATTTATAATGAAAATTCCATACTCGACTTCAGCCATAAGTTGAGGACAATGTATATAATCTTTTAAGCTCTGCAATCATAAATTATTAAATATAAATGTTAGGTACAGGTAGTCCTTGACTTACAACCATCATTAAGCCCAAGTTTCTATTGCTAAGCAAGACAGTTGTTAAGTGAATTTTGCCCCATTTTACAACCTTACTTACCACGGTTGTTTAGAGAATCACTGCCGTTGTTAAGTTAGTAACACAGTTGTTAAGTGAATGTGGTTTCTCCATTGACTTTGCATGGCCCCAGGACACTGCAGCTGTCATAAATATAAGCCAGTTGGTCAAGTGTCCAAATTTTGATCATGTGACCATGGGGATTCTGCAATGGTCATAAGCATAGAAAATGGCCATAAATCACTTTGTTCAGTGTCATTGTGACTTTAAATGGTCACTAAATGAATGGTTATAAGTTAAGGGCTACTTTTATGCCATGTGTGAAAAGAATCCCAGAATCAAATCTTAATGGAAAACATATTGTTTTCAATAGTAGTTATTGAAAATACTCCACCCCAGATATTAATCACATCTGTATCTCTCCCCTCTCTTAAACAACCTCAGTGTAGCACAACATCCCTACAGGAATTTTGCTAGAAAAAGAGAGGTAAGTGGTAGTTTTCCCAAGGTAGTATAATGGTCTTGGATTGGGTTTTGAAGTGGTCATCAGATTTAAATCCAGCCTATTATCCCTTAGATTTCACCAGCTTCATAATTAGACTCCAGAGTGACTTCAGAGCAGCTGAAACAAAACAATTTTTATTAAGGCACCACAATACAAGCAGAAAGGAAGGCTGAGATATAGATCAATAACAGTAATCAATCCATGCCTGGTTTTAAAAGTAGATGCCACCAGAGTAAACACTTCCACACATTTTGAAGAAATAGATAAAATGGTCTGGTTAGGAGGCATTTGTTTCCCTGATGGAATAGACAATGTAAAAAGTCCAAATTCTGCTTAGCACCTGAAGCTGGTTTTTAAATGCAGCTCTGCTGGTGCAAACATATTGTGGCTTACCGCACAAAATCTTTGTTTATGTTGGCAAAAAGCTGATTATTAAGAAAGACCCAGTTTTCAAAAGTTGTCCTCAAACACATCACATTTGATGTAAACAGCTCCAAAACCAATAGGGTGTGCAGGCAATATTAAAAGTTACCTTGGAGTTTCTTTAAGATAGTTCTTGGACTGAGAGATTTATTAAAAAGGGAAGGGATAGCCTCACTCAGTGATTCAAAAAAAAATTCCATCCTTACAATTCTGGCCACTTGGAAAGTGATGGTAATGCGAACTCAGATAAACTCCCAGGTTTTCAAAAAAATAAAAAAAATGGAAACAGTTTTAAATACCTGTGACTGTTAATTTTGTATGGAGTCCTCGGTGCTCTCTAAGCTGGGTTGTTTTCTTGTAGATGTTTTATTACCTGACTAGGTAACATCATCAGTTGCTAGAAGGGAGTGTGGCTGTTTATATACAAGTGGGTTGTCCTGTCTGGATTGGTAAAGTTTTCTTGGTGGATCCTTTTTTTTCCCCAAAGTTTTTTTTTATAATACAAATTATACATATTATAGGAACAAAGAGTTGTCCAGGTCTTTTCTTTTACATCCTCTCATTTCCATAGTCCTTTTTACACTTTCAGTCAAATTATTATCTTCCATTATTTTTCATCTTTATGGTTATTATTTCTTAATACATAAACAATATCTTCCATTGCACCTTCAAAGTTACACCAAATTTTCTTTTCTTATTTTCTCCATTGGTATATTTTGCTATAAGCAGCATACATTCTCTAATTAAACTTCAACATAGAGAGCATTTCTTTCCATTTTTCTACAATTAACAATATACTATCATTTATTTCTCAATTAGTTACATCACAATAACAATCTTATTACTATTCTCATTAGTCTACTAATGTAACTCTTTGTCCCTTTCTTCCTCTTTTAATCATTTTCCCTTGGGCTCTCAAAAATTCTGGTTTAAATTCTTTTCCTCCTCCTCCCCCTTTCTCCCCCTAACTTCTTTTTCTTTTTCCTATTTTTCGGGTTATTGTATCTTTTTTTCAGAGTATTTACTTTTATTATTCTAGTAATTTTCCCCAGGGTTTTCCCTGTTCTCCTCCTTTCCTTACTATTATGTGGTTTCTTTTTTGGGAGATCTCCATTCTTGGTGGGTGGTTGTTAATTGTTTGATTGTTTGTCTGAGGTGGTAGTTCCTTGACTGGGTTATTGTTTACTGTTTGATTGTTGATGTGGTATTAATCCTGGTGTTAACCCCTGTTTATCTGGGTCTTTATTGTTGGAAAAGAGGTATTTAGGTCTTTTTGATTCTCTCTTTTGAGTGAGAGCTGGGTGGTCTCATCTGAGATGTTTTCTTAAGTTTGAGTTCTGCCCAGGATTCAAATTTCTCTTATTTGACTGATGGGTTAGTAGCAGCTCTTCCTTTCAATTCTTCAAAGTCATTCCTTCTTCCCATTATAGCAGTAGTGAAATTCATTTTTTTTACTACCGCTTCTGTGGGAGTGGCTTGGTAGATATGGCTTGGTGGGCATGGTGTGACTTGGTAAGGATGGCTTGGTGGGCGTGGCATGGTGGGCATGGCAGGGGAGGGATACTGCAAAATATTCATTCCCACCCGACTATGGATTCTGCCAGAGGTGGCATTTGCTGGTTCTCCAAACTACTGAAAATTTCTGCTTCCAGTTCTCTGAACTATTCAAAATTTTAACTACCGGTTCTCCAGAACCTGTCAGAACCTGCTGGATTTCACCCCTGTGTTATAGTACAAGCAGTCTCACTCAAGGACCACAATTAGGACTCAGTGAGAGACCATATCTCCAGGACTTACAATTATACTGCTGGGGTCTCTGTTGACTTTTTATTTATTTATATTCCTTTACCAATAGCTCAAGGCAGCAAAGATATCCAACAAACCTTACCCTTCCTCTTTTCTTCACAACAGCTACCCTATAAGGTGAGTTGGACTGAGAGAGTGTGTCTGACCCAAAGTCACCCAGTTGGCTTTCAAGGCTAAGGCAAGACTTGAACTCACTATCTCTTGCTTTCTAGCCTAATGCCTTAACCACTAGACCAAACTGGCTCTGATTCTCAGAAGCCTGTTGTGAAACAATCCTGTGATCATCGCATGACCATGGGATTCACTGATGGTTGGAAGTGCAAAGAATCAGCCGTAAAGTGTGGGGTTTTTTGCGCCATTGTAACTCTGAACAGTCACTAAACAGGGCAATAGCTAAGTGAGAGCAACCTCTATGTACTAATTATTATGCAGTCCAGTAAAAAGTAAATATGCAGCAAAGCCACCGAAGGCTGTTATCTAGAGTGGGGAGAATAGAAAAGGCAGTGTGGTTCAGAGAAAAGAAACTGAATAGACTAGAAAGATTTGCTATACATTTCACTTTTGTGTTTTAATAGTAGAAATCATTAGGGCTGTTTCGTTGTGTGTCCTATTTTTACCTTTAGACAGGATAACTTAACTTACTGATCTAAATGTATTTGTTGGTACAGTTTCCTAACTATCCTCATTATGGCCCATTATTGTCATCAGGCTAAAGTAAGCCAGGAAACGGAGCTTAAGGCTAGATCAAGGTTTGGTGATCTGCCAAGCTGAAAATAGCTTTTAACAGGCTTTTAATCTATTTCATAGGTTATTGTCCCCAGGAGGGCTGTTAAGAGATTGCAGATAAGAGGAAAATGTAAGAACAAAAGGTTACCTTCCACTTACAATTCAGCCACTGATGGTTGGGAATGCAACAGAGATATACTAATAACAATATCCTTATAGGATATAGGAGGTTTTTAAAATATGCTTTTAAAATCCGGAAGTTTTATATTGCATTTATAAATTATTATGTATTTATTCTGCTCCGAGTTGATTTTATCCTTGGCTCGTGCAAATATTTTAAAGCGGGAATGAGCTGAGTTTGATGCTGATTTTTTTTTTTTATTGTTACGAATTTATCAATAGAACATATGCTGCTACTTTAACCAGGTTGAAATATATGGGTATAATTATGAATATGCAAAAAGAAAAATGAAATACTCTTGTTTTATTTTAAAGCCAAACAGGCGTAAAGATATTTGCGAACAGTTCTTATCCAAGGTTAATAAGTAAAAGCAGCGGTAACTGATCCAGGGATTCATGTCTGATTATTATGAGAGACAAAATACTTCAGAATTGATGGATTCAATCCAGAAAAAGCTTGAAAGATGCAAAAAATGTGCGTTTTCCCTTTATTTTTTTCAGACTTTAAAGGATAGGTTAATAGGTCATAGGCCATGGCTGTTAAACTCGCTGTGTCACATTGCCATTATGTGCCGTTTTGTGGCATTTTTCCCCTTCACGGAGCTGGGGTGGGTGTGCCACTGCGTCGAGGTGGCGCAGTGGTTAGAGTGCAGTACTGCAGGCCACTTCAGCTGACTGCTATCTGCAGTTCGGTGGTTCAAATCTCACCGGCTCAAGGTTGACTCAGCCTTCCATCCTTCTGAGGTCAGTAAAATGAGGACCCAGATTGTTGGGACAAATATGCTGACTCTGTAAACCGCTTAGAGAGGGCTGAAAGCCCTATGAAGTGGTATATAAGTCTAACTGCTATTGCTATTGCTATTGCTATTGATGCATCCAACCCACCGACCACCACTTTGACAACCCTTTCATAGACAAATGGCATCAACTGTGATAAGGATACAACAGTTACAACTGTTTAGCTTATAATTTTAAACTCTATCCACACTTAGTGGACAGCACAATGGCACAGTGGTAAGATGCTGGGTTTCTTGGCTAGAAAGCCAACAGCCTGTGTTTGAGACCCAAACACTGTGTGATGGTGGGGTAGGTGCCAGTCTTTGCCTAGCTGCTTTCCACCTAGCAGTTTGAAAGCAAAGAGAAATGCTATGATTTTTTCTATGAGAAATAGAGAAATAGGTACCACTTCAGTGGAAAGGTAACACCACTCCATGACGTCATGCTGGCCACATGACCATGTCTTCAGACAGCACTTACTCTATGGCCTTGAAGCAATATTAACTTGCTTATATGTATACTTTTTATGTCACTTTTTAAACTCTGTTTGATAATAAAATTTAAAATTCCTTAATTTACTGGAGGATTCATTGTCTCTGAATCCAAAAGAGCCAATTTCCTGGGCATCTGATGACTGCCCTGACCCTTGGTGAAACTGGCTCATGGATCCATTATTCAAATTTTTAATTGCTTTTGCCACTGGGGAGATAAAAATTGATCCTCATCTGTCTTTCTTCCTTGTTAGATGCATAGGTTCCAGTAATATTGCAGGAGATGGACCAGGTTCTTTTCTTACCCCTGGATGACATTTGGGGGTAGGGGGGGTGTTGGGTTAATTCACAAGTGATAAGACCTTTTTGCTGTCAGAATCTGCTGGTATGTCACCATTTTGGCTCCAACCGAGAACTACATAGTTTTCCACATTGTAAGAGCAGTGGTGGGATTCAAATAATTTAACAACTGGTTCTCTGCCCTAATGACCAGCTGGGTAGGTGGGACTCGGTGGTTATGTGACTGGGTGGGCATGAGCAATTCAATGTCACACACATCGATCGGTACTTCGCCTTAGCTGTTACAATGTAATAAGGCTTAGCCAGAGAGGCAGTTTCTGTAAGCAGGACAATAAAGATTAGGCTTTAGCGCTGTAAAAGTGGGGGTGGGGGCGGACAAAGGGAGATTTCTTCCAACAACCAGTTTTCCAAACTGCTTAGAAGGTTAACAACCGGTTCTCTCAAATAGTTGCTATAGGCCCATCACAACTAGCTCTTCTTAGTACCGGTTATACTGGGTTATACCAAGGATAAGAGTGGAATTTTTGTAGATGGAACATCTTGAATGAGAGAAAATTCTATAAGATCATAGTAGAAAGGTGTGTATGAATAATACGATTATATACAGGTAGCTCTTTTACCATCTTTCTTGCCAAAGGTGTTGAGTGAATCACTGCAGTTGTTAACTTGGTAACATGATTATTACCTGAATCTGGTTTCCCCATCAAAAAATGTGATTTTTGTCAGGAAATCACAAAAGGTGATTTTGTGATATATATATATATATATATATATTGTCATAAAAATCACAATAGAGGATGACATGACTCCAGGACACCACAACCATCATAAATATACCCAATTGCCAAGCATCCGATTTTTGATCACAACCATTGTAATGTAAAAAAAATGGTCATAAGTCACTTTTTCAGGGCTGGTGCAACTTTGAAAGGTCATTAAACAAAATATTGTAAGTCAAGGACTATCTAGTAGTTATTCATTATGAGGTGATAGATTTGGTTTTATTTGAATATGGTTGGAGTAAAGATTTTCATGTGGTTATTGTGCTCCTAACTCTCCTAACTCTTAAAACTTGCTACGAGAAATGGGATATGAACCATAAGCTTTTTAAATCTCAGTGTTTGGCAAAACAGAGTTCAAAATGGAAATTGGTGGATGTGGGAGCCCACAATCCATCGTTTCTTTTCCATACTGCTCAGCTTAAGGAATGAAACCTGACTTGTTAAAAAATAAATAATTGCACAGGGCATGTGTGTAAAATTTATAATGTGTGCACAACTATGATGAGAAAGGTGACGGATCCTGGCAAATGCGATAATACCAGATATTAATATAATCTAGATTAGCAGTGGGCTCCTATTGATTTGGAAGATGAAAGGCTGCTACAAACAGGTAGAGAATGTTGTTTTGTTTTTCTTTTTCTAAAAAACATGAAAGTTGGGCTTTAAAACCTAAATCTTCTTTAGCCTGAAAAAGTAGATGAAAGAATTCGAAGAGGACGGGAGCTTTGTCTGATCTCCTAGAGTTATTTTGGTTTCTCTCCTTCCATGAAAAGGGAAAGCTGTAGGATGGGAGCATTTATGGGGAATTGGTGTGGAGAAAGGGCATAAGAAAAGAAAGAGCCTGCTGGAAACTTCTGCAAAGTTATTTTCAAAGTTATTTTCTTCTTTCATCTTCAAAATTGAAGTGGCTTATCAAACTCAGTGGCGTCTGAAATCGGATTTCCTTATCCCAGAATGTATGTCACCCTTTGGTTCACCACCAAAGAGCGCTCAGCTGAAAAGAATACGATAGTAGGCTGTGTATGTTTGTGTGTTGGTGCTGTTGATTTTGCAGTGCTGATTTAAGCAATATAAAAATACCAAACGTTCAGCATTCCCAAGCATTTTGCATTAAGCTCCTGCTGAAAAGTCTTCGAAGGGTCAAGCGGCACAGAAACAACTGCCAAAATGAAGCCTTTCCCACTGCCTTTGTCTGCCTTTGTCCAACCCATAGAGAGAAGGGAGGAGGTTGGGGTGGGGGGCGGTAGGCAAATGGCCAATTTGAGGCGAAAATGAGTGCCAGATGGCTTGCAAAAACTGGATGCATCTATTCCCTAGCAAACAATCAGGAAAGTCATTTGGTAATGACAGCAAATAACAACTGGGGATTGCATTTAGCAGAGCTTCTCTCATAGTTTTAAGTCTTTTGTCTATTTTTACACCAGTTCAGTGGTGCTGTCACTGAAGGTCACTCTTCAGGAAAGTCCATAATTAAGATTTCTGCCTGCAGCAAATTGTAAGAACTATCATAAATCACACTGGAACAGCCCAGCTACCAATCGTTGACTATCCTGAGCCATGTGATAGGAGCAAAATTAGACGTTTTTGTTGAACTGAGCATCATTTGATACTGGGATTAAAAATGCAGCTCTCCCAATACTAAAATCACTGAGAGAAAAGTCGTCATCTTTGGAACGGAGCAGAATTGTTTAAAATACAAGTAATGAAAGATCATAGTGAAGCATATTATTGACCAAAAGGTTCTTAGATTATAGCATGCATCTGACCCATATCTATATCTGTATCTGTATCTATATCTATATCTATATCTATATCTATATCATCTATCTATATATCTCTATCTCTATCTCTACATCTACATCTACATCTGTCTATCTGTCTATCTCTATCTCTATCTCTAACTCTAACTCTATGTCTATACCTATACCTATATCTATCTATCTATCTATCTATCTATCTATCTATCTATCTATCTATCTATCTATATCTATATATCTATATCTATATCTATATCTATATCTATATCTATATCTATATCTATATCTATATCTATATCTATATCTATATCTATCTATCTATCTATCTATCTATATATATATATATATATATATATATATATATATATACACATACACACACACATATTGCTTTCATGATGAAAGAATATGTGCCCTCGTTGCTCGTTGGCTAAATTGGGTCTGTTTGAATAAAATTCAGTGTGATGTAATGGTTAAAGGATAAGTAAAATGGAAACACATAATCAAATCCCCACTAAGATCTAAAATTAACTTCTTGATTATCATTTAGCTTTCAGATCAATATATTTCAGAATCACTGTGAAAATCAGAAAGAGAGAAGATTAACTATATTCTCTTCCTTGAGTTCTTTCAAGAAAAAAATAGAGATATGCATGTAAACAGTGGCTGTTATCACAATGTTTATTATCTCTTTATATGTGAAAAGTTTATCCATTTTTTATGAAATACAGCCCAAATTTAATATAGCAAAACAAAGCAAGGATACCATCCAAGTTTAGGTTAAAATGACAAATTGTCACCAAAACAATCATTACAACTAAGCAGCTTAGTAGCATGTTCAACCAAAAGTTCTTCAATTGACCCCAAAGGTTAATCAGATTCAGACCCAGTAAAAGGAATTGTTACTCCTCCTTTTAGCTATTATGATCATCCTTGTAATTTGATTAGCCCAGTATCCAGATACAATGTCCATGTAGACTTTCCTACTGCTCAGTTGCAATATTTTTCTGTAAAGCCAGTAGCTATATAGGAGTAATGTCTCTCAATGGTGAAACTGGTTTTTCACTGATTTGAAACTGATTTGAAAAGAAGTGAAGCCTATTCAGAACAATTCGGTCTAATTCTAGCAACCAAAATAATAACTGTGCTGCAACACTGGAAAACTTTAGTAATCCACAACTCAGCTGTATTATTTAAAATCTTTTTAATTGTTACATTGAGGGGGGGAAATCACAGATCAAGTTAAAGTAATGTGATTTCAAAAACAGGAACCCTAATTTTATCTTGGTTGGATTGGTATATATTCCCAATTGCAGTCTTGAGTTACAACCATAACTGAGCCTGCGGCCACATGGCAATCTGATCTTGCTATCTTTTTTTGCAGTGGCTGTTAAGCAACTGCAAAAATGGGGAGGATTTTGCCAGACCCAAAAGTAAATGCCAGTTTCCTTCAAAAATATCATAGTCATGTTACCATAAAGGTAAAGGTTCCCCTCGCACATATGTGCTAGTCGTTCCTAACTCTAAGGGGAGGTGTTCATCTCTGTTTCAAATGCAAAGAGACACCCCAGTTCAGTCCAAAAATGTCTTCATGGTCACTCCTAATCCTAATCCTATTCATTTTCCTATTCCTGTTCCTATCCTAGTCCTAATCCTATTCGTATTCCTATTCTATTCTACTCTATTCTCCCATGGGTATTCAAGAGTTTATCTACCACTGTATTAAAAATGCTTCCTGGTCTCTGTCTTTTGCTGCAGACAACTAGGGTACACTTTAACCCATAAAGTTACAACTCCAACTTGTTTTTCCTGGTACAGACCACTTGCAGTGATAAATGCTCCATTTAAACATAGTAAAATGTTTTTTTTAATCAAGTCTGAAACGTTGAAAAAGAACACTTGTTGTTCTAAAACCAAGCCTGGTTCTTTTCCCTTCTTTACCATCTAATAGAAGGAAATGTAAAAAAGTAAATGGTTTAAAAATGTACACCGGAAGCAGCTCGACAGAACTGATTTCGGACATTGAAATAAGGGACATATTGCAGCCCTGCAATGCTGCTTTGGATTTTAACCTTTTATGAAATCTCTTCCACAGCTATACCCATGCTATTTTTATTTATTTGTTTTTTATCCTGATGGGATATGGTTTAGAGCCGTGATGGCAAACATATGGCACAAGTGCCAGAGGTAGCACGCAACACCCTCTCTATGGGCATGCGTACACATTCATACGTGCCCCCCGCTGGCTAGTTGGTCTTCGGGTCACTGCTGCGTATGTGTGGGGAGCGTGGCACGTGTTGGGGACCACACATGCATGGGTGGGGAGAGATGAGTGTAGGGGGCTGCCCACACATGTGCCAGGGGGCAGGGGGCATGCACAGAGGCCTCATGTGCATGTATGGGGATGGGTGGGGTGCACGTGCAGGGGCATGCACGCATTGGATTTTGGAGGGTTGGGCACACATGCATTCACATCAGTATGGGATTCAGCCAGTTCACACCTATTTGGCAAAACCGGTTGTTAACTTTCTAAGCAGTTCGGAGGACTGGTTGTGGGAAGAAATCTCATTTTGTTTTTTCCCACTTTACAGGGCTAATCCTGTAAGGAAGGCAGGAAGGAAACATTCTGGTGTTGTTTCTAGCCTAATCTTTATTGCCTTGCTTACCGAAACTGCCTCTCCAGTTAACCCTTATTACATTGGAACAGCTAAGGCGAAGCGCCCATCAATCTGAGTGATGCTGAGTTGGCCACGCCTACCCAGTCACATGACCACTGAGCCCTGCCTACTCACCTGGTCATTAGGGCAGAGAACCGGTTGTTAAATTATTTGAATCCCACCACTGATTCTCTCTCTCTCTCTCTCTCTCTCCCTCCCTCCCTCCCTCCCTCCCTCCCTCCCTCCCTCCCTCCCTCCCTCCCTCCCTCCCTCCCTCTCTCTCTCTCTCTCTCTCTCTCTCTCTCTCTCTCTCTCTCACACACACACACACACACACACTTTGGGCACTCAGTCCAGAAAAGGTTAGCCATCACTGGTTTAGAGTTTTCAGAGAAGAGGTAATAATAATTCAGAATATATTTTATAACTCATCAATTCTAGAAGGGATTGTGGTTTGAGCTCTTTTTATACACGTGGCTTTCCCTGGTATGATGATGCTTCCTGGTTGGGTAATGAAATATCAGCAAGAAAACCAACCAAGCTCAGAGAGCACCAGTTTGGCCCTGGGCTACAAATATTCTCTTCTGTTGAGTCTTTTCCTAAAAGTTCTTCTTGTTAACAATCCTCCCTGTTTCACTGCTTCAGTCCTACCTTTGTTTTATTTCTCCTTTCCTATTCTGCCACTTATTTTATTTAATAAATTTATATGCCGCCTGTCTCGCCATCCAAAAGGAAGAACGGTTGAGTAATCAGAGGAGGACTTTATTTTCTCCCCTAAGAAGGGGGAAAGAACAGCAAACTTCTGAATTCATTCAGATATAACTAAGTCTATTATTACCGAATGATAATACAATATGACTAAACAATGTAATCATGTTATTTACACTTTATCAAATCTACTTGGCCAAACAAAGTAAACAAAAGCTAAGCACACATTGTTGTTTCATTTCTTTTTGATTTTCTCTTGATTGCAAAGGAGAAGGCAGCCTGTGAAGTACCAGAAATAGGAGATAAGGAAATTATGGACTATAGTTCTTTTGAAACACCTATGCTCTAGGATAGCAAATCTTTATGATTGTTCCTCTCAAAAAATTAAGCTTCTGAATTCTGCAAAAGAGTTCAAAGGAGAAAGAACACAAATACCCTGTCCCTGCCATTTTCACATACCGTATTTGTCTTTCTCTACTTATAGTAAAGGAGCACAGAATAATCTTCATTTTCTGCTATGAAAAGAACACAGACTTTAAATTTTGAAAGCTGTGCAAGACATGCTACATCAAAGTAAACCAAAAGGACATCAAAGGGATATGTAGGATAGAAGTGTACAAAACATTCCATTATGCAGCATTGAGCTGTGCCATGCCAAGTGATGTAGACAATCTGACTTTTGACTGAATTTTAAATTTATGATCTTTATTTATTGTTTTAATATTTGATACACCTCCTAGAGTTGCCTCAATGAGATGGGTAGCATAGAAGTTAGACAAACAAAAGCTAAAAAAACAACAACCTGAGACTGTTCTCATTGTTCTGGTAGCATTTTCACTTTGAAACTTCATAAAATCAGTGATAAATCAAACCTTCCCATCTGAATTGGGATGAGCTGTGTTTTTCTCAACCCTTTTGAAGATTAAAAAAAAGTTAATAACCTTCAAGCTTTTGCTAGAAGCCCTGCAATGCATAGAAAGCTGAACCAAGATTCTTTTCCCTTGATTTTACACAAGAGTTCAGAACACTCTTGCAGTCATTATTCTAACAATATTACAGTTCTGTAGTAGATAAAATATCTCTGGCTAAAACCACAAAGAGGAATCCAACAGATTCAATGCTTTAGATTCCTATTATTAGAGATACGGGGGAAATGACCTCTCTGTCACTTACAATGTTCTTCATATCATCAAATGAATCACCTCTCTAATTCCCTGTGGATTTCCTATTTACTGAAGGACCAAACATGAAAGGAAGTTAATTTGTTAGGTTAGAGGGTTGGGGAACAAATGTAAGACCAGCCAAAGTGTGTTCAACTGGACTAGCCAAAGGAGACATACTGTTGCCAATAGATAAGACAGCCAATCCAATCCAATTCTGCAGAAATGTTATTTTTTTTCTTTTCCAATAGTTTATTTATTTAGTTTGCCCTTTACAATACAGGTCATCCTCAACTTAAAACTGGTCGCTTAGTGACTGTTCAAATTTACAATGGACTCTGAAAAAGCTCTTTATGATCTGGTTTTAAAGTTCTGGCATCTGACTCTCCACAATCACATGACTACATTTTGCAACCAAACTGCATTTATGACTGTTTACAGCATCCTATGGTCATGTGAAAAGGGACGTGGTGGCAAACATGCTGAACTTGTCAATCAGAAAGGTCGGCAGTTCAACAATTCGAATCCCTAGTACAGCTAACTGTGAGCTCCTGTTATTGTCCCAGCTTCTGCCAACCTAGCAGTTCGAAAGCATGTAAAAATGCAAGTGGAAAAATAGGGACCACCTTTGGTGGGAAGGTAACAGTGTTCCATGCGCCCTCGGCATTTAGTCATGCCGGCCACACCTAAAATAGGAATAGAATAGAATTCTTTTTTGGCCAAGTGTGATTGGACACACAAGGAATTTGTCTTTGGTGCAGATGCTCTCAGTGTACATAAAAGAAAATATACATTCATCATGAATCATAAGGTACAACACTTAATGATAGTCATAGAGTACAAATAAGCAATCAAATTATTCTAGAAAACAATCAATATAAATTGTAAGGATACAAGCAACAAAGTTACAGTCATACAATCATAAGTGGGAGGAGATGGGTGATAGAATGATGAGAAGATTATTAGTAATACAGACTTAGTGAATAGTTCATCCACAAAATATAACTAATATTTCTTCAATGAAAAGGAAGTTATACTATAAACACAAACATTTACCTTTTTTAAAAAAAAAATCATTTTCAAATACATCCTCAAGTACTCATTCCCTCCTGCTTCTATCCACTTCTTTCTTCACTCTATGAGAAATATAGCCTGCACACGAGAGATAATATTGTTCTGGGAAATATCCAGCGGATTAATACATTGTGATTGAAACTAGTGAGAAATTGTGCTGCTGTTCAAAAATTGTGCTTCTTGTCTATACGTCATCTTTGGAACAATATGCTAAACACACTCAGTATGGACATAAAGGTTTACTGGTGGCTTTGCAGCTGCTCTAGAATATGTTTCATGATAGTTTTGTTCCTTCATTCCACTTCCACTTCATGTCTTAATGAAACCTTGTTATCTTATCCAACCTCCTTCAATGATTCCACTGTTGTTTGTCTATGAACTATTATTTTGATGGCTGAAGCATATTTGCAAAAGGATCTGGATTAGCATGAATGGGTCATCAAAAGGACTTTGGGTCGAAAAATGATTGCAAGTTCTGTGTTTGGAAACACTGGTCCTGAGTGTAACTCAGAGAAATCAGTGAAAACGTAGTCTAAAATACTGATGAACATTAACTAGGTGGATTAAATAAGATTGAGCTTCACTGGCCATGATCTGGCCAGATTTCCTAGCTGAACTATTTATACACATGTTGCTTGGATGTTAAATGAATTAAAATAACTCACCAGTTCTCAGACATTCTATTAAAATTCACACACAGTGTAGAGTTTGCTTTCAAGAGACAGTTATACCGAACTATTACCAGCCATGAGAGAGTCCACTTAACCTGCTAATAAAATGAAGTTGTAATAGGAAAAAAATGCTGCCAGGTTTCATAATCTACAATCCATTAAATACTGTCCTATTTGGTAGTCTGGAAAAACTGTCCACCTCACCTTGACCATGGATTATTGTTGAAACTTTAAGCCCCAACTTACTGCACAGGGTTATTGTTGTGGGGAAAATAGAAGGAAAGAATATTAGGCATGTTACTGACCTATGTTGGGTGTGTGCGTGCACGTGCGCAACAGAGAGAGAGAGAGAGAAAGAGGGAGGGAGGGAGGGAATGAATACAGATAGGTAAAGGTTCCCCTGGCACAGTGCTCATCTCTGTTTCAAAGCCGAAGAACCAGCGCTGTCCAAAGATATCTCCATGGTCATGTTTCCGGCATGGCTAAACGCCAAAGGCGCATGGAACGCTGTTACCTTCCCACCAAAGTGGTTCCCATTTTTATACTTGAATTTTTACATGCTTTCGAACTGCTAGGTTGGTAGAATCTGGGACAAGTAACGGGAGCTCAGTCCGTTACACGGTGCCAGGACTCCGAACCACCGAACTGCCACCCTTTCTGATCAACAAGCTCAGCTTAACAATTGTCATATTTACTTAACACCCACCGTAAAAAAGCTTGTAAAGTTGGGTGGGTCACATGGGTGACCTTCTTTACAACTATTATGACTTATAACCATTATTGGGCAGGCTCCATTACAGTTTTAAGTCCAGGACTGTCTAAAATAAGAAAATAAGAAAAAGCACTACTCGGTCAATTTCTACAAAAGATCAAGGGGAAAGTAGATAAAGATAAGACCTGGCAATGGTAACTAGAATAGGAAAAAAAGAAATCAGAAGCTTGAAGAACAAGCTATTCAAACAAATGCAATCAAGGTCAGAACCGAAAAATCATCAAATTGCAGACTGTGCAAATAAGCAGAGAAACAAGTGATCATATACTCAGCTCATGGAAAAACGTCCCACCAACTGATTATAAGCCACAATATAACACACTCACCAGAAGTATAAACTGGAACATCTGTAAAAAAATTAAGATGTGCCAGTAATGAAAAAATTGGTGGGAATCCAGACCTGAAAAAATCATTCGGAATGAACAGGTTAAAATATTATGGGATTTCCAAATGTAAACTGAAAAATTCTTGGTATAAAACATACTAGATTTGGCTCTGATTTAAAAGAGGAAAGTGTGGATAATTGATGTGAAAAAGCATAGTAGAATAAAGGACTACGATATGGAACAGATCACAGAGAATCAAAATCTGAAAGTCGAAGATGAGATATGGCATAAACAAATTGTTGTAGTTGTAGGGGTGATAAGCTCACTGGCTGCCATACTAATAAAATTTTGAATGATGCTTTAAAATATTTTTGCATTGATAACATTTCCATGTCAATGAACCATAATATAAATGGTCCTCTACTCATGTCCACAGTTGAGCACAAGATTTCTTTTGCTAAGTGAACAAAAAATGGGAATTGTGGAAACAAATTTTGCTCCATGTTCTATTAGTCCAGAAAGTGTTGATGAAGTACAGGTAGTGCTCAAGTTAGAATTGATTGCTTAGAGACTCCTTGAAACTACAAAGTATCACTTAAAAAGCATTTATGATCAAGTTCCAACATTGCCCTTCCCCACAGTCATATGTCCCAGTTTGGCCACTTGGTATCCAGTCCATAGTTACAGCTGGTCACATGACTGCAACCTTTTTCTCGAAAACCAGCATTTATATTCCGTTTTTGGCACACACACAAAAAACCCACCCCATAGAAAACAATGGGTTGGCTTAATGACCATGGCATTCACTTAACAACTGTACATTAACTGAATGTCTATGGAGATTTTCAATCATCCAGGGGACGGTTGTCATGTTGTGTTGGCTAAAGTTCCTCCTGAGCTTTTGTGATGTTCCTGCAATGTATGGAATGACGACATTGCTTTCTTTATTGTTCTCTTCATTGTCTCTGATGGAGGAGCTCCTGGAGGGCCTTTTATGAGATTTGATGAAGGGTCACTTGGGATAGCCCCAGGTTCTGAGAGCTTCCTTGATGTGTTTTTGTTCTTTTCCTTTCCCATCTTTGCTGGTAGGTAGGCCTTCAGCTCAATGGTATAAGGTTCTGATGATTCCTATTTTGTGCTCCAGTGAGTGGTGGAAATCCAAATGTAAATATTGATTTGTGTAGAATGGTTTTTTGCAAGCTTCAGCGTTAAGGCCAGAATGTTCAGTTGCCTCTTGAAAAAAGCATATTTTGGTATAGATTAACAGGACAATCATGGTGTGGTTTGCTTAATTACTGCTGCAAAAACAGGCAGTAAAATTGGGGACCCACTTTATAACTGATTAGGACTATAGTCTATGACTTAGGGGTATAATGGGCTATTATGTAAATCTATAACAACCTGTGGAAAAGTTTAATTCTTCAGATATACCCAGAATTCTTCTCTAGATCACATGGTCAAGAAAGCATAATATACCATAATTTTTCCCAGAAACTGGTTTTTTTTTCAATCTATGCAGAGATACCTTAAAACAACACATCTGTATGATCTTCAACTCCTGCTGAGATTTATGGTACTTGAATCCCAAAATTTCAAGAGAGTTTCAGTGAGAGAAAGCTGCTTATAAAAACCCCAATTTTTTGCAGAATGGGTTTTTTATTTTATTTTTGTTCTTATTTTCTAAAATAGGCCCCTGTGTGATTTTCTTGATGCTTTAAATTTTTATTTCTTAACAACACTAGGTCTAACATTAAGATTCATTTAATTACATTCATCAGCTCATCTTTATACAAGATTTGGGTGGTCAGATACATATTTGCGTAAAAAGCAATAGATCCCATCTTCTGTTGCTGTTTAATCCACCATCTACTGTCACCTAATAGGAAGGGATAATGAATACCAACTGTTGGATAGTAACAGCTGTCTTCCTCTCCTCCTTGAGGGCATCCTGGAAGCATCTTGATGGCCTTAGTTTGTGGAGTAGATGCCACAGTGATCTAAATCCCAGAATAACTTTTCTTACACTCTTGCACGAGTGTAAGGAGACCAACTTTGGAAAACTACATCCAGTTCTAGTCACCACAAGACAAAAAAGATGTTGTGGTTCTGGAAAGTTTGCAGAGAAGAGCAACAAAGACGATTATGGGTCTGGAGTTTACATTGTATGATGAACGGTTGAGGGCGCTAGGTATGTCTATATCAGGGATGGACAATTAATTTTTCCAAGGGGTCACATGAGAAACTGGGACTTTTGTGGAGGACCACTACCCCACTGCTGCTGGCACTGCTAATGCTCTATCCTCCACTGCCAACACCCCACTTCTGATGCCTCATCAATGCCATGCCTGTCACTGCAGGTGTCCTAACCCCAACAGCAGTGGAGGGATTCATCCAATTCGCACCAGTTCAGGTGAACTGGTTGTTAAACTACCTATCCCCCACTATCAAAGTGAATCCTGGGGGCTGTGCAGTGCTGTGCTGTGCTGCAATGGAGAAATGGGCAACGGAGTAGCTGGCACAAGGGAAGGAAGCGGGATGTGGCCTTCTCCTTCCCTCCTGCCAGCTGCTCCATTGTCCACTTCTCCATTGTAGTGCAGCTCCAGATGCACTTTATTGGGGGAGCGGTAATAATTTGCCTGGCCAAACTAACCCCACAGTGTCCCCTACATTTGGCCCAGCTTCAATCATGCTGCCAACTTACCGTATTTTCACGACCAAAAGCCGCACCGGATTATAAGCCGCAGTATCAATTAACGTTAATTTTTCAAACTTTTTCCACATATAAAGCGCACCGGGTTATAAGTCGCACGTTTCCCGACGCTTCTGGACATCTGTTGCAGTCGCGAGGAGGAGCGGAGAAGAGCGCGAAGGTTCTTGGTGCTCCAGGAAGCCGCGAAAGCAGTTGGGAGAGGCGCACGGCTTGGTTTCTCCTCCCTGGACGTCGCAGCAGCAGCCCCAAACTCACCAATCTCAGTGTTTTTCGCATCGAGGTGTGCTGCAAGAGCATGCCCCGATGCGAAAAACACAGAGTTCGGTGCAGTTGGGGCTGCTGCTGCGACGTCCAGGGAGGAGAAACCAAGCCGTGCGCCTCTCCCAACTGCTTTCGCGGCTTCCTGGAGCGCCAAGAACCTTCGCGCTCTTCTCCGCACTCTCCTCGGCTCCTCACAACTGCAATAGACGTCCAGAAGCGGCAGGGGCTATCGAGCTGGAAATCCAATCCCCATTAGCCCCAAAAGCCGCTTCTGGACATCTATTGCACTCGCGAGGAGCGGAGAAGAGCGCGAAGGTTCTTGGCGCTCCAGGAAACCGTGAAAGCAGCTGGGAGATCTTTTTCCACATATAAAGCGCACCGGGTTATAAGCCGCACTGCCGGTTTTGGATCAAATTTTAGGATTTTCAGTGCGGCTTATAGTCGTGAAAATACGGTAATTTCTTGCCCCTTCACTTTTGCCCACAGACTGACCAATACCCCCAGCACACAGCTCCATGAGCGGGAAGAATCTCTCCCTCCACTTCCCCCCAAATCTTTACCCTCCCATGCAAGCTCTCAGGAGCATCAACCCCTTGTCTCTATGGTAACCCCCTCCCTCCTCGTTACTCAGAAACCTCACCTCTTAAAGGAACTACGTCCAGAAAGCTGAAATAGCTGGGAGTCCAACATGCAGGCTCAGAAACAGCATTTTGGTAAAGGGTGGAAATTTAGCAACCAGTTCACTCAGGGTCTGATTAGCCATCATGGGAGGCTCATCTCACATATGTGGTGGAGCTGGAGGACAGGGTTGGGCTATGCCTCCCATGATAGCCAACCTGACCCTAGGTGAACCGATTGGTAATTATTTGATTTCCACCACTGCCCACCACCAGCGGCGCAGGTCAGATGGGAACCACCCACAAACCGTAAAATGCTCAAATATCAAATATCAAAGGGAAGGATTAGGGGGGAGATGATAATTGTCTTCCAGTACTTGAGGGCTGTCACAGAGGTGACAATTAGGTGATAATTATCTATTGTCACCTAATAGGAAGAGATAATGAATAATGGAAGGGGGCAGGACAAAAAGTACAAGTAATCCTCAACTTACAGCCACAACTGAGCCCAAAGTTTCTGTTGTTAACAGAGAGATTTGTCAAGTGAGTTTTGCCCCATTTTATGATCTTTCTTGCCAGAGTTGTTAAGTGAATCATTGCAGTTGTTGAGTTAGTCACATGTTTCTTAAGTGAACCCGCCTTTCCAATTGACTTTGCTTACCAGAATGTCGCAAAAGGTAATCACCTGAACCTGGAACATTGCAACCAATCATAAGTATGAGTCAGTTGCCAAGCATCCTCAAGTGACCATATGGTTCTAATTGAAAAATGGCCATGAGTCATTTTTCAGTGCCATTTTAACTTCAAATAAATTAAATGAACTGTTGCAGTGGTGGGTTTCAAATTTTTTTAGAACCTCTTCTGTAGGTGTGGCCTGCTTTGTGGGAGTGGCTTGCTGGCCATATGACTGGGTGGGCGTGGCCAACTTGTAAAATGTGGTAAAACTCACTTAATAACGCTCTTGGTTAGCAATCAAAACATTGGCTCAGAAACTCTGGCATTTGAAGCACACAAGTCTTAAAGCTGTCAAGTTTGAACAACCCTGGAGTTTTTTTCTAAAGGGTTAGGGGTGCAAGGGTCTTGTAACTGTGGACTTAAATTCCCAGAATTCCTCCTTTCACTCTTCATCTTGATGATATGCGGACGGGCGAGGGGGAGGGAGGTGGAACCGGTTCTAAACGGCACTGTAGATTTGTGGAACCTCTTCTATAGAAGAGGCTAGAACTGGCAGGAACCCATCCCTGAACTGTTGTAACTTGAGGACTACTTGTCCTGGCTGGAAGCTTGTTAAAAAAGATCCTTTCTAGAAGTAAGGAAAAAATGATATTTTTATCAATTAATTGAATAGCTTGCCTCCAGAGGTTGTGAGTGCTCCATCACAGGGGTTTTTCAAAAATAGACTAGACAGCCATTTCTAGGTTGAACTAGAAGATCTCCAAGCTCCAAGTCTGCATATTCAATTTTCCTGAATTTTCTGATAGGATTTGAAATGTCTTGTAGTGGAGATCCTCTACCATGATCTAGTTTTGTTGAAGTCAGCTTCAATAAAACTAGAGAAAATGGACCAACACAAGGTATTCAAAACATCATAAAAAGTAGGCTGCAGCTTATTGTCCTGATATGAAATGTCCCATTTCCAGTCCTTCCATATTTGCAACCCACTTTAAAAAAAAATCTTGCTCCTGTTGAGTTATTTCACTAAAGAAAGAATAATTTATCATTTAAGGGAATGGGGGAAAGGTTACCTATTGTTCAGGTGTACCATCTACCAAGGATACATTTCCAATTACTCTGTTTCACAAGTACAGAGGAAATATCCCCCGTGTCCTCTCCAGGTTCAATGCATTACAAAGGTAGAAGTTAATTGAAAGAGCCGGCAACAACAGTTGTGCCCTAGAGCTTGTAAATGTCTTCTGGCTGACTACGTATTGTAGTAAACCATGTGTGTTTCTTTTTAAAAATGATGGACGGCATAGATGGGCACCTGTCTGCCCCGGAGATCCTTCTCTGCACGTTAAGTCTTCTCTCTGAAATTCTTCCATAGTGGACTCATTTTTTAACAAAAACAAGAGAACTTGGGAAAATCAGTTTTCGAAGTTAAGAGCAGGACAGCAAAACGAGAGGCTAAAATTTCATCTCTGAAATTGGGATTGCACTCAGTAGTAGTCGTGTGTGTGTGTGTGTGTGTGTGTGTGTGTGTGTGTGTGTGTGAGAGAGAGAGAGAGAGAGAGAGAGAGAATTGCAGAGAATTTGCACTGAAAACTGTTTTGATCCACCTTGCTAATTGCCTGGCAACAACCTTTCCTTCCCCCATCCTCCAAAAAAGAAGGCCAAGCACTGCATGATGAGTAGTTCTGCATCCATTAAACTGCTTCCCATTGTTGGTAATTGTTACCATTTATATTTCTATAAAGCAAGCATTCATTGGAAACTAGAGAAAGTATAAAAAGCAGACAGAAAATGTCTGTGAAACAAAAAGAGGGTTAATGTGATGCTGAAATCTTCCTTGCCATTTCTCAGAAAATTTTTCTTCCTTTGCCAAATAAAGGGGTTCTACCCTCACCCCCCCCCAAGGTTTTTTTTTTTCAAATTTCGCACAAGTCAATTTTGTTTCAGAACTTTATAGTTGAAGGTGGCAGGTGGAAGGTTTGCTGATTTGGTGGTTTCTCTTTCACATACCTTATTGTTCCCTGAATCTGACTGTAATTCTAAGTCAAATCCCAGAAAGGTTTCTGCACGATGGGATTTAATAGAAATAAGCTGGGAAATCTGCGGCCCACCCAGGTCCTAGGAGATTATTTTTACCGTGTTCCCTGAAAATAAGACAGGATGATTTGAGAACTTCCACAGACATTGGCCAGAAGGCACATTCCAAATAGGAGAGAATCAGAATAATCACTCATCGTTCTTCAAAATGAGTTAAACCAATAACTAGGAATAAAGTCTCAAGGGTGCTTTTTCACCAAAACCAGTGCAAACTGGCATAATACCACCTCTAGTCCAAAGAGTGAAAGGCATATTTATGTGGATGAGAATAGAATAGAATAGAATAGAATAACAGAGTTGGAAGGCACTTTGGAGGTCTTCTAGTCCAACCCCCTGCTTAGGCAATATAGCCTACATCATTTCAGACAAATGGTTATCCAACATCTTCTTTAAAACTTCCAGTGTTAGAATATTCTAGATTAGGCCTCCTCCGGATCCCATCTGCCAGTCAGTGTCAACTGGCGACCACGCGGAGGAGAGCCTTCTCAGTAGTAGCTCCGACCCTTTGGAACGATCTCCCCGTGGAGATTCGTACCCTCACCACCCTCCAGACCTTCCGCGCAGCCCTTAAAATCTGGCTATCCCGTCAGGCCTGGGGCTAAGATTGTAATCTATCCCCACCCGAATGGTATGAATGTTGTGTTCTTTTTAATTATGTATTGTGCTTATGTGTCATTGTTTGTATCCCCTTTCCCTATGTAAGCCGCCCTGAGTCCCCCCAGGGAAAAGGGCGGCCTATAAATAAACTTTTCCAATTCCAATTCCAATATTCACAACTTCTGGAGGCAAGTTGTTCCACTGATTTATTGTTCTGTCAGGAAATTTCGCCTCAGTTCTAAGTTGCTTCTCTCCTTGATTAGTTTCCACCCATTGCTTCTCATCCTTCCCTCAGGTGCAATAGTCTGATTCCCTCTTCTTTGTGGCAACCCCTGAGATATTGGAACAGTACTATCATGTCTCCCCTAGTCCTTCTTTTCATTAAACTAGACACACCCAGTGGATGGTTAGCTGTATGCTCCATAATGTCTCTTTGACTAAAAATGTATCTTGTAGTTCCTTGAAATAGTGAACAAACTCTGTGTAAGCTCTCTGACAAGAAATAACTAAATACTAACTAATAACTAAATAAATTGCCTCATAAGGAAAAAGCCAACCTTCATTTGTTCTTTATTATAGCCTCTCTGTGTCCTTCAGTCTTTTCTAGTCCCAAATGTTAAATATTCCTCTAGGACATCAAAAGATTAGTCAGAATTGCTGTAGATGCATTTAGAAGCCAGAATGTTTTGAAGCCACTGTTCTGAACAAATAAACAAACATACAACTGGTTATCAAGAAGAATGCTTGCGTAATAATACATAGCAAGGCTCCTTAAAAGGCAGAGTAAGATTTCTGAAAACTCTGAAGAAGCAATGATTGGAAATCTTCATTCTCTCAGCTGTTACTTTGTTTGGGTGCTACTTCTTGAAGGTCTCCACTATCTGATGTGGGTCCTACCTAAGAAATGGAACTGATAGTCCCAGGTAATGTTTTTGACCTCAGGAGATCCTCCTCTTACAAGAAGGTGGCATCTGTGGCTCAGTGGTGATCAAGATTCAAGGTTCAACATTATGAATGGGAATAACAGAAAATGTCCAGTCTCTATAATGCTGTTTTTAATAATTAAGATTCTCTCCAATTGTTTAAATGAAGGAGACCCTCATGCACAAGCAGGTTTTATCAATTTACAATCAGAATTTTGTTGACAACCAGTGAACATTGGTTGTCAATACATTAGTGCAGTAGACTTTTCGATTCCTGTGTAATTATACAATGAAATGAGAAAAGGAACATTTGGCTATGTGTGTCAAAAAGTGACTGAATATCAGCTTCCAATTTCCCTAATCATTTGTCATATTGGCTAGTATTTCTGTTCATGAAGTTTAGTTCCAGTTTCTCCACAACTGGTTTAGGCTCTCGTCACATACAACATCTAATTAAATCCCACTGAAATCAAGTGGATTTAAGCAGCCTAGCACTGCAAAATTGCAGCCTAGTGATCTGACTGGATCTTTTGTTTTGCAAAACCAATATAGGAATATTGTAAACATTAATGCAATGGGGATTATTGTCTCCAGCCATAAAGCCGCTGTGTAAATAGGATTATTCCTAGCTATGACCCCCCCCCCCTCCAGTGTATTAAAAATACATTGCCCAGGAACTCACTGTTACAAATAGACTGCATTGTAATTCAATACATTAGTGCAGTAGACTTTTCGATTCCTGTATAATTATAAAATGAAAGCTTCAATCCCCAGCACTGGGGGAGCATTTAAAAATTACAGCTGAGGGAGTATATTACTATCCCTCAAATCTCCTTATTGTAGAAATTGCTTTCAGTTCAGAGAAATACCAAATTATTTTAGACTTAAATACATCTGGCGAATTTCATATGTTCTCTTAAAAGTGATACAGAAAATAAAGGAAGTTGTAGATAAGTGTTTTTTAACCGTTTATCAGTTTCAAACAGCTATCACTTTTTTATCGAAATCAAATTACATATTTTTTTTCATCAAGCTGTTGATCTGATTCTACTTTTATGTATCAATTTTAAAACACCTATCAGCCACCAGGTAGTCAAAAGAAGATAGGTACTAATAAAGGACATCAGTTTGTCCAAAATACACAGATGAAAATTTGAATTGAAGATGTTTGTTGATCTTGATGGACATAGATAGAATTCATTCCATTCTCAACTTCTCCGATAGTTACATTTTCTTTAATAAACAGCTTGAATCTGCCTTTCTGTTCTCTATCTATAATGTATTTATTAACTTTTCATAGTGCTTTACAGCACTCTCTGAATGGTTTACAAATGCCAACATATTTACCCCAACAATCTGGGTCCTCATTTTACTGACCTTGGAAGGATGGAAGGCCGAGGCAAACTGAGATGGTTGGGATTGAACTCATGGCAATGGGTGAGTTAGCCTGTCATACTGCATTCTAAACACTCCGCGCCTTGGTTTGGTTTAAAAACATGGTTCTGTAGCTTTGCTTGGGGTTCACATAATTTCACATAGCTGTGTGGCTGGCTAGCATCCTCTGCTCCAGCTTTCTAATTCATTTTTACAATGGTTTTTAATTCATCCTTGACTTTTAAAATTTTCTACACTTTTTTATGTTTTGATATTTTATCTATATACTGCCCAGAGTCCCCCTGGAGATGTATGGTTTTAAAACTTGATAAATAAATAAAAATAAATATCAGTTCTAACCTTGAACATTGGATGCTGCTTTTACACACAAGGTTCATGGCCACCACAAAAGGAAGGTAATCCAAGTAACAACTCTAACAAAAGAAGACTCCGAGGCTTGAGGTTCCTCAAAGTTTCATTTTATTAGAGATGTCATATTGGCACATCTGGAAAAACCCGAATCTGAAAACTTCCAGGTTTCCCCCACCCAAACGAAAGTTCAAGTCCCTGCCCAGAACCCACATGTCCATCACATGGTCCAATCAGGCCCCATCCCAACTAGAGATGCCTCCCAATCACACCACTCCAGGTGCAGGGTAAGATGTCCTTGACTCTCTGAGAAAGGAATGTTATTTTCACTATATCTCTCGCACTCTATATAGTCCTCCACTTTCAATTTCCCACAGTATTAAAAGTGGCCGGTCTGAAGGCCCAATGCAAAAGATGGCTTCCAGGCCTGATGGGAAGTAAAATTGCATTTGGGCAAGCTACAAAGACTACCGGTTGTTACAGATTGGTAATTCTACCTCTCTGCATAGACTGAATTGATCTTAACTAGTGTTTAGATGTCAGACTAGGTTGCCATTATTATCGCTCTGAATAGGAGTGGATCTCAAGATTTTCAGGTAGAAGCCTTTTCCATTTTAACTTATCCTTCTAATGGAGGATGATAAAGACTAAACATTTTGTTTTGCTGGGACACTGAATTGCAGAGTTTTTCACATGTCTAGCATGAGTTCAGCCCATCTATGCAATTAGGCGGGGGGGAGGGAAACGAGATTCTCAGAACAATCTGTCTTTTACACACACTCCAATAACAAATTTTCAGAACCAATTCCATTTACATAATCCTGTTTATGTTCCACCCAGAAAGCTAAGTTACTTCCATCCCCATTAGCCTGTAACTTTCCTTTGCTGTTCCTTTTTGTTGCAATTCCTTTTTTCTTCCCTGTATTGTTTTCTTTCTCCCTACTCTTTATTTGAATTATTAAATTGCCAGTCTGTTTCTATGCAGTCCAATTTCCCCCATAAACACAGTGGGGTTATTTAAAAGCAAGATGTCTTACCTTTTCAACATCATTTTTCAATCTATCTTTTCAGAGTAAATGTCCTAGACTTTTCTAGCCTTGTAAAGACTCTGACGTATCACCATTCATTTAAAAACTGTTCCAAGTTACAAAGGCACTTAAAAAATGACTTACAACTGTTATAGCATCCCCATGGTCACATGATCAAAATTTGGGTTGCTTGGCAGCGAGCAGGTATTTACAATCTTGCAGCTGGCTTCTGACAAGCAAAATCAAGGTGGAGAAGCTGGATTCACTTAACCACTGTGTGATTCATTTAACAACAATGGTGATTCACTTAACAATCATGGCAAAAAAATCGGTCACTTTAATCTTGATTAGCCATGGAAATTCTGATTCCAGTTGTGGTTGTAAGTCGAGGACTACCTGTATATTCAGTAGAATATGCATGCAGTAGAATATGCATGCAGGTAGTCCTCAACATACAACAGTTCATTTAGTGACCATTCAAAGGTACAACGACCCTGAAAAAGTGACTTATGAACGTTTTTCACACTTACAATCATTATAGCACCCCAGGGTCATGTGATCAAAATTCAGATGTTTGGATAGAGATGGGAGAAATACCTAGATTGAACAGCCAAAAAATAAATGCAGAAAGAAACAAAGATCCAACAGAGGATTATGGAAGGCAAGTCAAAAATAAAGCATAGCAATTAAAGTATTGAAGTGGGCAAGAGACGATGGATAGATGATTTATTGTTATTGTTATTGTTCTGATTTGCTTTTCTTTTTTTCTCTCTCTCTCCTTTCCTCTTTTAGGTAGGTGACATGACTAGAGGTTAGGTAGGATAGAAAGAAAGAAAGCATCTTTTAATAAAGGGTGACATAACTGAACGTTAGAATAAGAGATAGAAATAAGAGAAAAGTTGAATGTTAACGTATATATTTTTATTTAATAAAATAAGAGCAATAACAAGAGAAATAATTGAATAATGACAAACTGCAACTTAATATAATTATGTATTACTATTAGAAATAGAAAGTTGATTATATGTAATAATTATGATTAATTTTATTAGTTTTATTTGTATTAGAATGTATGACATCCAGGTGGCACACTGTTCATGCATTGATATGTTTGTTAAAAAATAAAATAAAATAAAAAACTTTTTAAAATAAAAAACAAAAATTCAGATGTTTGGCAACTGGTTCATATTTATGATCGTTGCTTCGTCCCAAAATCACGTGATCCCCTTTTGTGATCTTCTAGTCAGCAAAGTTAAGGGGGAATCCAGATTCACTTAGCAACCATGTTACTAATTTAACAAATGCAATGGTTCAGCTAACAATTGTGGCATGAAAACTTGGGGCAAAACTCACTTAACAAATTTTTTCACTTAGCAATATAATTTTTAGGCTCAAATGTGGTCGTAACTCAAGGACTACCTGTATTTCCATGTTGCCTTGTTGCTACTTCACTTATTTTAAAGAAAGAGAGCTAATGAGGTAAGTTACATGAAACTTACTTGCAAGGAATCAATGCTAGAATTACATAACACAGTTGTTAGGACACAAAAGAAAATTGTACCAGACAGCGATGTGCATGTCAGCTAATGAAGTGTGTCTTCCAACTAGTTGAAGGTCTTTGACAGTAGCAACTCAAAAGCAGATTTTAAAGCAGCACTAAGAAAAAGACTGTATCAATTCCTGATAATTCTGTCTGGAACATCTCTGGATGGGTTTTTTAATAACTTTATATTTCCTTATTTGATCATCCTGATAGCCTTTTCTGAGTACTGCGAAGACCAGAAAAAATAAAGTATTTAAATAAATGAAACAAGGAGAACCCAAAACATAATATTCTCATTTAAACATGAAGCCCTGACTGTGTCTATCCTATTTACTATATTTCTTAACCCTATTTTCTGGGCATGCATTATTTACATTCTGACCAGTGTTAGTGATAGCAATATTTATAGAACATGATGGTATTTTATTCCATTACCACCAAATTCATTTGAGATTATTAGTATCAACAAGTGTCAACATTAATAAATATATACATTGAAGTAACTTGAGTATTCATTGTCTGGTAACATAGTTCTAAATTTACTATTGCTCTAAAGGCAATTGCAGACAAAGTATTTTAGGAACGAGGTATGTGTCACAATGTTTGTAACTTCCTTCCGCATGGCTGGCTCGTTCAGGTGAGCCCGCCTTCCATACCTTGGGTCCCTCTAGATGTCATGATCACGAATGCCCATTAGTAGAAGATGTACTTCAGAATAGCAGAGAACCCTGGGGTGGAAAATGTTGAGTCAGAGAATTAGCTTCATGGACTTCAAGATGTATTTACTGTTTTCTCTTTCAGGTCTTTTTAAATTGACTAGGAGGCCTTTAGAAGAAGATTATGTATCTCAGCTTAAAAGTGCAGCTGTTGGTGTAACAGTGTCTATTCAGGATTCAGACTGGAATCTTTCCAGTTCTATTTGGAGATACCAAGAATTACACTGAAACACTTCACTTTTACTTTTTCTGTTTCTAGTGTGAGCTCAAGAAAGTTTAAAAATCACTTTCCTACCCTAATGGTGAAAAATAAATAGGGAGGGAGGGAGGAACACAAGGTCAGATAGAAAGAGAGAGGGGGAGAGAAAAGCAGACAGAAAATGGAGTGGAAAAAAGAGAGGGAGGAATGGAAGGGAGGGAGGAATGGAAGGAAGGGAGGAAGGAAGGAAGAGAGAGACATAAAGTCAGATAGAAAAAGAGAGAGAGGGAGAGACGAAAGCAGACAGAAAGTGGAGAGGAAGAAAGAGAGGGAGGGTTGAAAGAAGGAGAGACAATTGGGCATGAAGAGGAGAGACAAAAGGAAAGAAAGAAAGAGAAAGAAAAAAGAAAGAAAGAAAAAGAAAGAAAGAAAGAAAGAAAGAAAGAAAGAAAGAAAGAACGACTTGAAATGACACAAGTCTTTGCAAATCAAACCTTGCTTCCTCCTTGCCAGACATCTGGTAAGCACCCTTTAGAAATGATGTTTATCAAGCATGTTATAAGCTCCAGTAATTTGGCAAATCTGCAGCTTTCAGCCTAGGGCTTTTGCGTCATAAGAACCTGCTCCATCACCTAACCTTTTTACTGTGCAGTCTGTCAAAAAGAATTTCACCCTTTTTCTCCATACAAGGGATCAGAGTAGATTTAAAAACAACACCTAAGCTGACCTTTTCTGCATTTCTTCCAGCCCCGTGTTCTTTTTATAAAGTAAATCTTGCTATTGAGTACATCCCACTCAGTGTATCTTAGTGGGAAGCCCAGACGTTCTTGGCCAAATAAAAGGTATTGTTTCTGAAATAGCAGCCCACCAAGATGGAATCAAGGGGGAAAGGGTGACATTGAAACTTGTTTTGTCCACTTCACTCGATTACTAGGGAAAATGTGGACAAATACAGCAAGAAATCTTGGTTAGTAAGCCTTTCCATAGAGCGGCAAAACCAGTGAATTAATTGACACCCCCCCCCCCCCACAAAGTGTCAGCTGCAGAATGAGAGAGCAGGCCACGAAACAAAGCCAAAGGAATCTGCTCTTGGCCCCTTGATTATTGCAGAGCGCTGATCTTTCGGCTCATAAAGTGCCAGTTCAATAAATTAGATTGAAACTCTTTGGTCACTCTGTAATGATATATCTGAGGTTATCCCATCTATTAATTATGCAAGAAGAACACATTAATATAATAATTCTGAACTGAATTTATGCTCTCTGGGAATTCATTTTTTTTCTTTTACAAATGAACTTTGTCCTTAAAAAACACAGATGTGCTTTATTTGCCGTGTAGACTATCTTGTTTAATTAGGCCTGATTTCTGAGGACAAGCAAGGGTTCCCTCTGTAAATTATGATTCTTCCATGTCATTTCCCTCTAGTACCAGAGTTAAGTGAGGCCAGATCTACCATTAGACACTGGGGGGGGGGGCTTTTATCTCTGAAAGCTGATTTGGAGTGTTATTTAAAAAAAAGCAGGAAAACATTGGTTATTTAGGAACCACAAATTGACTATCATGTCTTACCTAGATGGGAAATGAAATGAAATTTTTCTGGCAGAAAAATTTGTGGCCTTTCCAGTTTGGAAATTCCAGTTTACATTTCATTTGACACCTTGATTGTGATGGGGAAAATTATGCTAGCTCTAGAACTGGAAAGTTTGAAATCAACCATAATAACTCCTTCAACTCCATCCATAAAATGCCCTGTTTGGAGATGATGATCTTGATCCTCCTTCTCAACAGCTTTCTGTTGCCTTCTATGACAATTGCTAATTCCACAATCCATTTCTCCATTTTTAAGCTCGTCACCATCACCCATGGAAAGATGCTACATGGCCCTCAACAACCGCTATTAATGGAGCAATGTTATTTGCAATATTATTATATATATTGCAAAGAAGCCGCATTTCTTTTTCTCAGGTGCCAAAATAATTCACCTGCCCTTTTGAATAATTGGAGGGATATAATTTGCGACTCGGCTTCTAGTTAGAAAGTGATTTGGACTGGCCCTTGTTATGTCTGTTGCTGGTAGTTGTTTCTGTTAAGAGAATTATTTTCTATCTTGCCATGAAGACAATATACTAGCATCTGATTTATTGACTGATATATCATTTGATTGGTTGATTTTTATAAACTGCCCAAGTCCCATCAACTCTGAGACATGTTTCAGATGTATTAGGATAGCAATTCTGAGAATCCCATTGGCCATGCTAGTTGAGAATTTTGTAAGTTACCATTCCAACAAATCTAGAAGGCATAAGAGTTGGAAAAGTTGTATTTTATCATATAGAATTCTGGTAGTTCAAGGACAAGGGATGTAAAATTCCAAGTAGAATCCATGGGAGCTTATAAGCCATATCAGAGCTAGTTCAGACTCTGATAAGGAAACCAACAAGCCAGTTGTAATAGCTGGATAAACCACTGCCTAAGGAACTTCAGGCAGAGGAGGATATCCTGTCAGGTGATCATACATATGCTTGACACCAGTCTTGGAAGATGAGAGTCTGAACTGTAATTCCTTCCTGTGTAAAAAGAGCTGGCAGCAGATTTGGACAGTGAGGAGGTTGGGCGGAGGGGACATGGCCTAGTCCTGGAGTCTGAGGAAGGCTCTGATGAGGACTCTGTGTCAGAGGCAGAGATGGGGCCAGGTCCATCTGACAGTTATCAGTTGCCTTTGGAGTCAGGCATCAGTGAGGCAGATGAACAGCTGGAACCTGTTCCCAGTGTGTGTATCTGCAGAGTTGCCAGATGAAGGGCTCAGCTAAGGAACAAGGGTTGACTTGGGAGTAAAGCCACAGGTGGACAATGAAGGGCCCCTTCCATAGGGAATAAAAGAGGAGCAAAAAGGGAGGGGTGTTTGCAGGAGACAATTAGTTCATTCCTGCATTCTTGCCAAGTATTGCAGTGCCTGAAAGATGTCAGCCTCTCTATAAAGGTTGGTAATTGTGAACTATCTTGAAAGACTGTGGGCTGGGACTTTGCTGGAGAGAAATTCACTGTAAATTAAATAAAAGGGATTTATCAGGACAAGGACTTGGCTTTGTGCTTCTGGGGAAGCCTAGGCCAGAACAATAGGGGCTCACTGTGTTGAAAGGAGAGAAGAACAAGCAAGGTTCCTTACAAGAAAGGAAACATACTTCTGAATGAGCAACACTGGGGTTGTTTCTGTGTAAGAAATGCAGCATATACCAGCTTTTCCATTGGCATCAATTGTTCATTTAAAGCAGTGGTGGGTTTCAAAATTTTTTAGAACATCTTCTGTAGGTGTGGCCTACTTTGTGGGAGTGGCTTGCCAACCATGTGACCGGGTGGCATGGCCAACTTGTAAAATGTGGTGAAACTCATTTAACAATGCTCTTGCTTAGCAACCAAAATGTTGGCTCCGGAACTCTGGCATTTGAAGCATGCAAGTCTTAAAGCTGTCACGTTACAAGACTCTTGCACCCCTCACCCTTTAGAAATAAAACCCCAGAGGTGTTCAAACTTGACAGCTTTAAGACTTGTGGACTTCAATTCACAGAATTCCTCCTCCAGTCATGTTGGCTCAGGAACCCTGGCATTGAAGTATGCAAGTCTTAAAGCTGTCAAGTTACAAGACTCTTGCACCCCTAACCTTTTAGGGGAAAAAACAGGAGTGTTCACACTTGACAGCTTTAAGATTTGTGGACTTCAATTCCTCCTCTCACTCTTCATCTTGATGATGTGCGGATGGGCAGGGGGAGGGAGCTGGAACCGGTTCTAAATGGCACTGTAGATTTGTGGAACCTCTTCTATAAAAGAGGTTACAACTGGCAGGAACCCAACCCTGATTTAAAGGGACTCGGTGTGCCTTGACATCTGACTTGAAAGTCATGGTTGTGACTCTAGACCTGATCCATCTGGTGACTCTTGACTTTTGGACTTTTATTTAACACTCTTGTGCCTTCTGTTTTGTATCTGGAATTCTGGACTTGCTTTGTCTAGTGCAGGACTGTCAAACTCTCAGCCAGTAGGCCGGATGCGTTATGCGCTGGCCACACCCATGCCCATTTTAGCAAAAGGGGGTGGGGGGAGTCCCGATATGTCATGTGATGATGTGAGTTTGACACCCGTGATCATGTGTGTGTGTGTGTGAGTGTGTGTGTGTATGTGTGTGTGTGTGTGTGTACATTTTCACTCACATTTCTTTTGATGCTTGTTTATATACTTCACCAACTCCCCAGTAAAGGTTGCAACCAACTCTCTATTTATAGATGTTTGGTCTTGAGACAGGACAAGTTGGTCTGTCTATCATCCTTGTAACTCAGAATCTATTGATGAGGTGTCCTAATAGATTGCTGGATAATTACACAATGTAACTGTATTGTTCTCTGAAACATCTATGTGCTTCCCTTCATATATTTCTGAACTCAGTTCTCCCCCAGCCTACTGAGAAGGTATGCTGATAGGAGAAGTCAGCAACATTTGGAGACACACCTGCATGTGCTTGAGAAGCTATGTCATCTCATCAATACATTCCATCTCATAGGTGCACAAGGCATTTTAAAATGTCCATAATTTTATAATTCCTTTTCACATTTACATAGCTTTATTTTAGTGTTGTACTTTCAAATTTATGGAAGAGTTGTCCAATGTTTTTGGCTCAGTACCTATGTGACTTGTTTTCCATGTTGCCCGTCCCATGAGACCAAGATTATGTTTAGGAAACACCAGTCTGGAAAAGAAATAAAGTATAACAGAAGATGGTATTTGTACTCAGGGTTGAACTGCTTCTCTCTGAGCTTGGCTGTTTTCTTGCAGTCATTTCGTTTCCCATCTAGGTAATATCATCAGTGCTAGCTCTGAACACGTTAGCTAGTTGTATAATGAAAATGCAAGCAAATCACAAAGTATTGTGCTACACTGAAATCATAAGCCCTCTGAGAAGGTAACAAAGGAATATATATTAGTTATTTATGTTTCTTTCCATTTTACATTTCTCCTTTCCATTCTAGGACACTCAAGGTGACTAACAGTTAAAATAAGATGCAACATTGGTGAATGATTTTAAAACGCACGAACAATAGCTAAGTGAAAAGGCATTGGGCTGACTTTCTTTTTTATTCCCTCCTTTCATTACTTATCTTTTTCCTTCACTGTTGGAAGTTCAGGCTTAGTTCAGGCTTGGGAAAATGGAAATGATCACAGAGACCCAATAAGATAACCTCATTCAGCCAACCCAATAATGGCTTTTAACAATTAATTTATGTGGATTTCTTCCTTTTTTTCTTCGTCCTCAGTTATTCATAATGAAGCCACGACAGGCGTCTGTTTTGTATAGTATCAAAGCAATGGTAAGCAAATATCAAGAGATAACTTAAAGGACATAATTGCTGAACTTTCCCAAGCAATTGTTATGCATAACCCTGATAAATTAAACTTTAAAATTCAGAAAACGCTAGGCCCAGCCATGCTTTGGAGTGACATCAAGTGATTACATTCTTCCCAGGTGCTGCTTAAAATACATCTGGCAAAATGAATGGAGAAACAGATGCTCCTTAATAAGGAGCCAGCCTTTCTCTTGGACATCTGCTGAACAAGCAAGCATCTGTCAGCTGACTCCCGATCACCCTGGCCCAGAAACCCATTTCATTCCTTTGAAAGTCACACTGTAAAGGAGAATTCAGGGATTCTCAATACACGGAGACAAGTTAGGAGGAAGAAGGAATAGAATAGAATAGAATAGAACAGAACAGAACAGAACGCAATGCAATGCAATACAATACAATACAATACAATACAATACAATACAATACAATACAATACAATACCAGAGTTGGAAGGGACCTTGGAGGTCTTCTAACTCCTGCTTAGGCAAGAAACCCTATACCACTTCAGACAAATGGTTATCCAACAAATTTTTAAAATGGTTATCCAACCATTTCTTTAAAATTTCCAGTGTTGGAGCAATCACAACTTCTGGAGGCAAATTGTTCCACTGATTAATTTTTCTAACTAAGGAATTATGTATGATCAGAAGCAGAGCCTTCGTCGTGCTTGCCCAATGATTTTGGAATGATACCGAAACACAAGAGACCAAACTCACCATGTACAAGCTTCACAAGTGCTTTAATTAATCTGCACTTTGAAGACGAGCCAAGGAGATGAGGAAGCCAATGACTTGGCTGACTTCCCTTGGCCCAAATGATAAAAGGCCACAGATTTACCCATGATGTCTCTGACAGTAATAAAACAAGGAGAGGGTTATCTTCAGAAGGTCTTTGAAAAGCTTGATCAGTCTCTTCGTTTCAGAGTTTTTCAATATTTTGTTATTTTTTACCATCTAGCCTTTCGGAAAGCATATAATAATAAAAAGCTCAATTTCTATGTTTCCTAAAGGGAAGCAAAATTAAGAGTTTTGGGCTCATTGTTCAAACTGCTCTGGGAGACTTTAATTGATGCAAGGAGACCTTTTGGTAAATCTCTCTGAATATCATCTCTTGTAGCCTCAATTAAGTGTTAGTGGCAGGTTAAGTAAAGAAGTCCTACTGTATTGTGTTCAGTATGGTTTCCTCTAAAATTGTGCTTATAAATTGCGGCACTAAGGAATAAATCCAATTTAATTTAGTGACATTTATAAGGCTAAGGCTGCAAATAAACACCTGAGCTGCAGGTCAGTATTCCTGTGACGAAATAAGAGGGGAAACCCAGATAAGACAAGGAAAGCTTTTGATGGCTTCATTATTTCATTCTCTTTAACTAAGCTGTGTGTGTGTGTGTGTGTGTGTGTGTAGATTAAGTGTATGTGTGTGCATATAACTGAACCCAAAAAGAGGAAAACAGAGAGCATTCTTAGCAAAATACAATATGTATGCATAATTCAAAATAACCCAGTTGTTAATTTTGTTGTGTGTTACTCCCAGGCTTTTAGGAGTGCTATGTTGGATACATTGGGTGTTCAAAAACTGATGAAGCTCCCTTGCTATACAGATAGTCTTTAACTTATGACTGTTCATTTAGCAACCATTCAAAGGAATGAAAAAAGTTGTGACAGTTCTCGCCCTTATGATTATTGAGGCAGCCCTTTGGTCGTATGATCAAAATTCAGATTCTTGGAAACTGGCATGTGTTTATGATGGTTTCAGCATCTCAGGATCATGTTATTGCCAGTTGTGACTCTCCCAGCTAGTTTCTGACAAGTAAAGCCAATGAGGGAAAGTGGATTTGCTTAATGACTGCATGATTCACTTAACAACTGTGGTAATCTGTTTAACAACTGTGGCAAAAAGATTGTAAAATCAGTCATGATGCGCTTATCAAACACCTTCCTTAGCAATGACAATTTTGAACCTAATCATGGTCGTAAAGCAAGGATTTCCTATAAATCCTTATTATTTGCTGAAGATTTTGTACCAAGGGAAACTATTATCTGAGTATCGCCAAGATAGCTTGCTGGAAGGAGCATTTGGTTGCTGTAGTTGCAGGACTACAGATGGTCACTTGTGCAACTGATATAACTTTCAATTCAGTAGAAATTAGGTAATTTGTGAGAATTTCAGTTTGGCCTAACAATGCAAGAACAAGGAAGTTGTCATAATCTAGTTATTGTTGAAGTATAGCAATATAGCAATAGCAATAGCAGTAGACTTATATACCGCTTCATAGGCCTTTCAGGCCTCTCTAAGCGGTTTACAGAGAGTCAGCATATTGCCCCCAACAATCTGGGTCCTCATTTTACCCACCTCGGAAGGATGGAAGGCTGAGTCAACCCTGAGCCGGTGAGATTTGAACCGCTGACCTGCTGATCTAGCAGTAGCCTGCAGTGCTGCATTTAACCACTGCGCCACCTTGGCTCTTAATATATTTAGAAACATTAATATAAACAATATTTAATTAATAACAAAAAAAAATTACCCAGCAATCAGAGTAGTACCACTATCTTTACATCAAGAAAATAACACTTTTTCCTGCACATTTAAATATGCTAGGAATTTACATTTTTCTCTCAAGTATACAGTGAAGTATTAATAGCAAGATCCTCCGATAAAGATCCAGAGCAATTGATATCATACAACGTGAAATATGCAGTAACGTCCATTTCCTTCTTGATAATGCCATTAAGCAAATTCATGTTTCTAAACTTCAGGTTGGCCCCAGTCTATTATGAGGGAACTTGGCACAGTGCATCTCCAGAACTGATGATTTGGTTGCTTCAAGGGTTCTCCTATCCTGCTGCCTGTTTAGATCCTGCAGCAGGAAGTACCAAGCTATCAAGCTGTTGACGGCTGCCTGTGTGGACTAACCATTCATAGAATTTGTTCTCCACTAACATCTGGAAAGTCTTCCTCTGATTCTTGGTCAACTCTGCTTCCTTCACCGTTTTCTGCCAGATTCGTATCCTCTGTTCCCGTTGGCTCAGTGCTTTCTGATATACAGGTGGCAGACCACCAGGTATTTCTGTTGTGTCTCCCTCCATTTCAAATGGAACAACAAAGGGGTAAAATTCTGAGTGTGGGAGAAGTCTGAATACCTCCCGATCACAGTTTTCTTTACATACTATCATTGGATTATCCCAATTGTTTGGCACAGTAGCTAGGCCCGTTCTGCCCATGTGATCCTCAAGCATTGGATAATGGGTATGGAGGGGAGCAAAAGTTATTGCTTGGTTACCCAATAATATAAGAGGTCTGGTTGGAGTGAGAACGTGCAAAGTGCAACCAGTCGTAGATGACAGAGATAGGCGATGGCAAACAGCAACAAGTTTGACATTGTCACAACTATAGTATAACTTCCAGCTATCTTGATTTTCCCGCAAGGCGACTGGTTCTTCACCTGAGCAGTAAAACTAACTTCTCTGTGTGAGTCACATCAGATTTCAGTGTTTCACTATTATTTATCAGACTCCACAATCCTTGGCACAGATTCTCTAAAGTGAACAAGCAAGTTGAGTCACCAGCTCATGACACTGTGCAATCATCAAGCTTTTGGGATCTATTTAATCCATTGTGAAGACTTTTTCATGTTGTATTCAGTGAAGCATCTGAAAATGAATTGAACTTTACATAAAGAGATTGGGATGTTTAGAAGTAATCAATCACACTACAACAACACATACTTTGGATACCCACCAGTGTGGGATTCAAAAAAATTGACTACTAGTTTTGTGGGAGTGGCTTGGTGGGCCTGGCACGGGATGGTTTCTCCAAAATCTCCATTCCCTCCTGAACAGCTGAAACTCGGGAGGCAGAGAATAGATGGGGATGGAGCCAGTCAGCGGTGATATTTACTAGTTCTCTGAACTACTCAAAATTTCTGCAACCGATTCTCCAGAACTGGTCAGAACCTGCTGAATACCACCTCTGATGCAAACAAAAACAAAAAAAAAGAGAGTGTGAAACAAATTTGTTTGTTGAATTGTGATAACTGATCTACATGTACCAGCTTTATAATATGGGTGTTACGTCACACATTATCTTTTCAAATTTAACTTTCTTCTGTTTCCAAGTTAGGCAACAAATTGTTCGTGTAACTTTTCATTTGTTTTTAAGATGATCTTCACTACAAATGAATAAATGAAGCGATTTTTAAAGACAAGTTCTTAAATATCCTCTTAGAGTTATAATCAAAATCTCTGTGTGTATATTCACGGGGTTTCAAGCATTTTTGTTATTCAATGTAATCAAGGGTTGTAGAAGGTTTTAAAAAGATTTCTTCAGAAATGGATGGCAACTGCATGACATGTTATGGGTGGCTAATATTATGGGCATATCAATAAAATACAGTAGAAATTGTTTTGTACAATAACAACAAAGACCTACTGATTGCGCTGCCTCTTTAACAATCAGTTAGCATTGATTAAATAGGTATTCAACAGGCAGAAATAATTTCTTTAAAGTACTTTCACTAGGTATAAATTCAAAAGTGCCATTGTATCTGCTCTTTGCATGAAGCGAATCAAATGGGCATTGGAATGCCATATCTGGCTCTGATTTTTCTGCCACAACTGATGAGGACGATGACAATGATGCTGACGATGATGACGATGATGATGATGATGATGATGATGATGATGATGATGCAGTAATCCCATAGCTAAAATAAGTTATAATCTTTTTTTTTTTCAAATAAAAGGAATATTGCTGTTTTAAAAAGAAAATCTGTGGGAAGCAGCCTTCCTTATTCCAAATGATGCTGTTACTCCTGACCTCTCAACCCCAGCCCACTCATGATTACCTCTGGTTCATTTAAAAAAAGAAAACCAGAGCAGCTCTGCTGGCTATGATCAAGGTACTGCATCTTGTTTCTATAGAAACCAGAGAAATGTCTCTAGGAAGACTACAAACAAGATTTGAAGGCTATAACCCTTTATAATTGATTGGAGAGTCACCGCCATTATGTACCGAACAGCCAACCTATAAGCCCTCTCAATGTCTTGCACTGGAATTGACAGTCAACATGACTGAAACAGCTGGGAATTTGAGAGTTGTAGTCCAAGATGCTGGGGAGTGTTAGGGAAGACTGATATAGACAGCCTTGAACTAGAACATGCCTCCATATCTTAGCAAATTCCAAATGGGTGGGCTTCAATTCTCAAAATTGTCAGCCAACTTCATGCTATCTAGGGAGTTCTGGAGCTGAAGTCCACCCATTTGGAAACACTCATTTGAGCGTGTAAAGTGTAACACGTCCATCCACTGGGGAACAAAAGTGCATGATGATAAGCAGGTAAAGGTTTCCCTCACACATACGTACTAATCGTTCCTGGTTCACCGACAAAAGGGCAACCAACAAAAGCGCGCCCGACTAAACCACAGTGACAAAACCATGAGTTCTGAACCACACCGATGAATGAGCGCTGAATTGCGCCGACAACAGCGTGCCGACAGAAGGGCACTGTAAACCTAAACCTAACATTAACCCCAAACCTAACCCTAACCCTAACCCTAACCCTAATCCTAAACCTAATGCTAACCCTAACCCTAAAACTAACCATAACCCTAAACCTAACCCTAAACCTAACCCTAAACCTAACCCTAACCCTAACCCTAACCCTAACCCTAACCCTAACCCTAACCCTAACCCTAACCCTTACCTTACCTTAAATCGCCCTTCTGTCGACGCGCTGTTGTAAATCGCCCTTCTGTCGACGCACTGTTGTCGGTGCGTTGATGATGTCATGGTTTTAGCGACGCGGTTTTGTCGGCACGCTTTTGTCGTGCGCACTTTTGTTGGGTCACGATTGTTCCTCACTCTAGGGGGCAGTGCTCATCTTCATTTCAAAGCCAAACAGCTAGCGCTGTCTGAAGACATCTTCGTGATCATGTGGCCGGCATGACTAAATGCCAAAGATGCACAGAACACTGTTACCTTCCCACCAAAGGTGGTCCCTATTTTTCTACTTGCATTTTTACCTGCTTTTGAACTACTAGGTTGGCAGAAGCTGGGACAAGTAATGGGGGCTCACTCCATTACACAGTGCTGGGGATTCAAACTGCCAAACTGCCAAATTGCCGATCTTTGTGATCGACAAGCTAAGCGTCTTAGCCACCGTGTCCCCTTATGATGATAAATAGTGACACAAACATTCCACTCCAAATCAAAAATTCTAAATCCTCATTATTTTTTTATATTTTTATTCATAGTTTTTTATTTAAGATAAATAAAGATCCAATGAAGAAATGGCTCAAAGTAACTCTTCAAGGTTAGTTTAACTATTTCAGTGCATATTTTTTAAAGTTACGGGATTCTTGTGGCTGTTTTTCCTCCTCTTTTATTGAACAAACCTTATGATCCTTTTTTTTCAATAGGAGTGTCACAATAGGAAACAACTGTTTCTGAATTACCTTGTTTCCCTGAAAATAAGACTTCCCCAGATAATAAGCCAAATCAGGCTTTTGAATGCATGCTCTAAAATAAGCCCTCTCCTGAAAAGAAGATCTTCCTGAAAATATTGCACCTGCACCTCAAAAATAATAAGACCTCCCCAAAAATAAGGGCAAGCACTTATTCCGGAGGTCAAAAGAAAATACAACCCTGTCTTATTATTAGGGAAACAGTATTTTCTTTATTTTTTTCCCTGAAATCTAATAAATTGACTGTGGATATGTATCAATGGCTTCCTTAAGTTTTGTGTAGAATGTAAATTGGTATAAAAGATACAAAGGGACACTTTTATAGGTGGAATCAAATGAAAATCAGAATGTCTAAAAGAAGTTAATTATAAAAAAAAGCAAAACACTATTTGAACAGAGGATATTGGTAGAAGAGCTGTTCCTGTCCACTTTTAACAGATAAATAGATAAATCAGTTCTAAAGTGCCCTTTAAATTCTAAAGATCTACCTATATTAGCCTGCCAGTTTACTGAAATCAGCCAAAGATATTTCTTTTATGCTCTATTACAAGTTGCATTTGAAAGGATCTATGAAAGATTCTCCTAAAGCAGGGGTATCAAATTCAAGGCCCGCAAGTCAGATCTGGTCCGCAGGGTGCTTAAATCTGGCCCATGGGGCCATCCCCCAAAACAGCAAAGGACTGGCCCACAATGTCCCTGCCAGTGAAAATGTTTTCATTGGCAGAGTGTTGCAGAGTCTGTTGCAGCCGAAAATGGAGATCAGGAGCCCGTTTTCGCTGGCAGAGCACTTGGACTGCCACAGACTACATGAGTGATGTCAAGTTGTCCATGCCCACCCCAGTCGCCAAGGTCAAGCACAACTCTGATGCAGCCCTCAATGAAATAGAGTTTGACACCTCTGTCCTAAAGAATTACATCTATGTTTCAGAGTTCTTGCCCTAATAATGATCTAGAGACAAACTGTTAATTTTCTGAATATTTGCTTTAGAAATCTCATCTGTTGCTACTGAACTGTTCTCTATGACCATAATTGATATCAAAATTTCCCTTGCTGAATAAGGTTATTTTTTAAGTGACCCATAACTTATTCTTTTTTAACCTTTTGTGCCATGGTTATTAAGTGTCTATGGAGATTCTCAGTCACCCAGGTCATGGTTGCCCCAATGGTGCTTTTTTAAGAGGCTACTGGACTTCCTAGTTTTTCTTTGAAGATGTTTCGCTTCTCATCCAAGAAGCTTCTTCAGCTGTAAAATTGTTAAGTGAATCATCCATGTGTTAATCATCTTCCCCCTTTGACTTTCCTTGTTGGAAGCTAGCTGGGAAAACCAAAAATGATTATCACATGATCTTGTAAATACATGCTGGTTGCCAAGCACCCAAATTTTGATCGCATGAGCATGAGTATGCTAGAAGAATCATATGTGTGAGGACTGAAGAGCCAAGGTGGCGCAGTGGTTAAATGCAGCACTGCAGGCTACTGCTAGATCAGCAGGTCAGCGGTTCAAATCTCACCGGCTCAGGGTTGACTCAGCCTTCCATCCTTCCGAGGTGGGTAAAATGAGGACCCAGATTGTTGGGGGCAATATGCTGACTCTCTGTAAACCGCTTAGAGAGGCCTGAAAGGCCTATGAAGCGGTATATAAGTCTACTGCTATTGATTATAAGACGCTTTTTTCAATTCCATTGTAATTTCAAACGATTGTTAAATGAATGGTGGTCATTAGTTGTAGTTTGTCTTTAATTGACCTCAGGTTACCTTCAGCACTTCATAAAAAATCTGTTCACATTTTTTTTTTAAAAAATAATCCAGAATGTAGGGAGGATAATTGTGCCAAGAAGAATGGAACAGAAAGCCCACCAAGGCTCTGCTGAACTGCCATATGATTCCAACTATGTAAATTTAGCAAAATGAATCAGTGTAAGATCAAAGAGATCATGCAGCTTTTATGAGAAAGTATTCAAAAATTAATTGTTTCCCCTGAAGGATTATGATATACTAATGCTTAGTTGTTCGATTTCTACATAGAATTTTATATTCAGTTCTATATAGTGGTTTCTTTGGTTTTTTAAAAAAAATTACATTGCAAGTTGTAACCTTATGGACATGATCTATGAGCAATTCACATCATAGCTCCATTATACAGTATAGTCCAGTGATGGTGAACCTTTCTTGCCTTGGGTGCCAAAAGCACAGTCGTGTTTGCATGTCCATCCCCATAATTTAATACCCCCATGCCGCGCTCTCTGTGCATGCATGCTCAATCCCCCACCTCACTGCCCCACGCATGCTCACAGCTTTCTTGGAGCCTGGGGAGGGCAAAAAAAGCCTCGCCTGCCCCTCTGGAGACCGGAAATAGCCCATTTTCAGACTTCCGAAGGGCCCGGTATGTCCATTTTTCCCCCTCCCCAGGCTCCAGAGGATTTCTAGGAGCCTGGGGAGGGCATAAAATGGCCCAACATACAAACCAGAAGTTCGGGAATGGACTTCCAGGTTGTCCATTTTGCTGCTTTTCTCCCTCTGGGGGATTCTGGAGGCTTCAGGGAAGGCAAAAAAACCCACAGCCCAACGCGAGAACCAGAAGTTTGTTCCTGGAGGATGAAAAATGCCCAAAAATCAAAGCTGAAAATCAGATGGCCAGCACATGCGTGCAGGCTGGAGCTGACAGGGTAATGCCTCGCATGCCATCAGATGGCTCTGCATGCCATCTGTACCACACGTACCACAGGTTTTCCATCATGGATATAGTCTATCATATTTAGATGCTTGTTATTTATTATTCAGTCATGAGATTCCTATGGCTGTCCATCATCAAAGGCAACTCTGGGCAGTGTACAACAATCCAATAAAACTTATAAAAACATATATAAACCCACATATAAAAACAATTATAGAAATATAGAAAAATCAGAGTTAAAAATTAAATTTTACTAAAATTGAAATATGCAAACCCAGGCATGAAGAGATTGGGTGTATCCATCTCAGTAGTGGAGTCATCTGAATATGTGTCTGGTACAGTGTTAGGTTCCTACTGGTTCAGCGCAGTTCAGCTGAATTGGTAGTGGTTTGGCGGCCTGGGTCACTGTAACTGGCAGCAACCCAGGCCTGCAGACACCCCCCCCCAAACCAGTTCTCCGGATGGCGCCAGAGGTGCCACAATTTTGTTTTCCGCTTCTGTGCATACGCAGAACAATTTGCACATGGGCACAAGTCCGCATGCATGATACGCACATGTGCGAACAAGTTCCTGCCGGAACCCACCTCTGGTCTGGTTCCATGGGCTCTCCAGGCCTGGTAACCTCATCAGATCCTGAGAGACTTCTGAAATAACCTAACTTTGGGAAAGTTAGCATGGCTCCACAAGGTGGGTTCCACAATAGAGAAGGCTTAAGAAATTGTAAACTGCAGGATTGCCCTAAACTGCTATTTTAAATGGTGGAAGCTTTCTGCAATTGAATAAGAACCGTGGTGGTCCAGTGGTTAGAATGCGGTACTGCAGGCTATATCTACTGACTGCCAGCTGCCTGCAATTCGACAGATTGTCACTGGCTCAAGGTTGACTCATCCTTCCAAGGTCAGTAAAATGAGAACCCAGATTGTTAGGGAAATATGCTGACTCTGTAAAACCACTTAGAGAGGGCTGTAAAGCACTATGAAGCAAGATATCAGGCTAGGTACTATTGCTATGTGTTTGATGTTTTCCTTAAAAAAAAAAAAAGATAAAACCAGGGCATGGTAAAATCTATACAGTATATAAGATATGGTTTTAAATGAAAATCAAAAATCAAAAAGGTCCTGTTTTCCATTGCTTAAAATTCATCCAATGGTAGAGGTTGAAAATTGCAAAAAAAAAATTACGCCTCAATCTAAAAATGTTGCAAAATGCAGTCATATTTCCTTTTTCTTTCAATCCAAGCCATATTTAATTGAAAGCAAATTCATTGGTTTTAACAAATGTGTTTTGTATCAGTTTTTCTTTCTGTTCAGATTTCATTTTCTCTTTGGCTACCTTGCCGAAATTGTGCTGTTTCCTTCTAAAATGATTCATTGCTTTTTATGAGGTCATTATGGCACAATGTAGCTTCAAATAATATTTCACTCTCTTCAGTTGAGAATGCAATACCATATATGGTGTGTGTGTGTCTCAGAGGATCGATTATAATTTTATCTTGGCAACATAAAAAGTGCTCTGTTCTTTGATTAATATGATTAATATTCCTGTCCCTAAGTTTCACTGTCTAGGAAGCTTTGGAATTCAAGGTAAGTATGAGAAAGAATTATTTATTAGCTCCTTATGTTCAGCAGGCAATTATCTCAAGGGAGTTTCCCTATAGCAGGATTGTCCTATTTATGATTTATAGCCCATGAAGTCTCCTTTTTATGCTTCCAGTAGTCAAGCAAATAATAAGGTATCCTCGTAGGCTTCTTGTGAAGGATCCATGGGTGCCTTCAAAATATAGCCTGTCCAGCCAGGTTTTCACTAACTGCTTGTTCTTGGTAGCACCACACAAGTTGCAGAATCAGAACTGGTGAACTCATGCTAAGGTGAAGGTAAAGGTTCCCCTCGCACATATGTGGTAGTCATTCTCGACTCTAGGGGGCAGTGCCCATCTCCATTTCAAAGCCAGTGCTGTCCAAAGACATCTCCGAGGTCATGTGGCCAATATGACTAAACACTGAAGGCTCACGGAATGCTGAAAGGTGGTTCCTATTTTTCTATTTGCATTTTTATGTGCTTTCGAACTGCAAGGTTGGCAGAAGCTGGGACAAATAACAGGAGCTCACTCCGTAATGCAGCGCTAGGGATTCGAACCACCAAACTGCTGACCTTTCTAATCGACAAGCTCAGTGTCTTAGCCGCATCCCTTTGTTAGCCTATGGTAACTCAAACATATATTTACAATAGGAAACTATTTGTTTTAACAAAACCCAAGTTGATCAAGACTAATGCCAACTAAGTTTTAAAAGCTACCTATAGAGTTAATCCTCAACTTACAAAAATTCATTTAGTCACTGCTTGACGTTACAATGGTATCAATAAAAGTGACTTATGACCATTCTTCACCTTTGGCCATTGCAGCATTCCCACAATCATGTGATCTACATTCAGTTGCTTGGCAACTGACTCACATTTATTATGGTTGGAGGGTCATGGAGTCATGTTATCCCATTTTGCAAATTTCTGACCAGCAGATCAGATTCACTTAACAAACATGTTGTTGTACAATGGAGCAAAACTCACTTTAACAGACTTCTCACTTAGCAACATAAATTTTGGGGAAATTGTGGGCATAAGTTTAGGACTGCCTGTACTAACCCATTACCTAAAAGAATCACTTCTGACTGGAGTTCAATTAGTAGTCACAAGATATGGTGAGATGTTAGGTGAACTATTCATTCATTCATTCGTTTGTTTATTCGTTCATTCATTCATAAAAGATCTAGTACTACTTTGAGCCATTCAGATAACCCCATTCACATTATAGTCCTAATAACATTATTCAGGGATACTTTATAGAGATGTTTTGATTGGTAGTTTTGACAGTTACGTCCCATATTGCCAATGAGATGTATTGTTAATAGCTGGTGTTTTGATTGATCATCTGCACTGCTTTCAGGGGAGGAAAAACATAAGATAAAGTCTTAGTCTCTCTTCTAATATCATAAATATAATTTTCTCATGAGACATCCAGTCTTTCTGCATATTCTTATATAAAATGACCTTGAACTGATTATATATTGGTGAAATGACTCCCGTGTATGCAAGTTACCATTTTACTGAATTGATTGCCAAATGCAAGCTCTCCTTTACTAATTGTACCCATTTGGCTGGCCAAAAAAATTACAATCTGTTATTCTTGGAAACGGTAGCTTACCTTTGGCAATGCCTGCTGCATTTGGAAATGATGTGTATTTCATACTTGGAGGAGTGAAGAATGTGACAGCAGCAGCAGCAACCAATTTATGATATCTGAAAGTGAAAATAGCATGTGTTTTCTGAGGGTTTGGGGAAAGTATATCGTGAAGAGACCAGCTCCAAAACATTTTTGGCAGGAACACTCTCAGAACATCTGAAAAGAATGATTTGGTTTGACTTGCCTTTTGTCACAAGATGGCATTTGGGCTCATATGCTTAATGTAAAGTGAATATACCTTTGGCTGCGTCCATCAAAATGTTATTGGCCAAAGAATGATTGACTAGCTGTAAACTCTGAGCTTTGTGTTGTGACCTCTTTATGCCAACTCTGCCCTTCAACATGTCTAACTTCCCATAACAAAAAATTTTGTTCTACATCAAAAACTAGCAGATTTATTATACTAACCTAGCAGAATGGATTCTCCCCAGCATGGAACTATTCTACATTTGTATTCTAGTATCTGTTTTCTCTAGAACTAGGTAGAAATGGGTTTTCAAAATTCTCCACCCTATCTGCAGGCAGAGAAAAAATGCTGGATCTCTTTAGGGGATGAAGAAAAATCCCAAACATATGTTTAGGGACAGTGTTCAGTATTGGGATATTATAGTATTTTTTCTCTATGGCCTGCTTTGCTCAATTCTTGCTAGACGGAAGAAGGGAATGACATCAAGCAATTCTGTGAGAACTTAATGAAATTCCATGAGAGACTACAGGAAAACAAAAAACAAAAAAACCTTTGAACACAGCAGGATTGTTTATAACAATTTTCCTAAGGTACCTCAAAAAGGGTAGCTTGTCCTGTGGGAGAGGGGGTAGACTTCATTTTGTGGATCAGGTATGAAAGAAAGAGAGGGAGGGGAGGTGGAGTGAGAGAGAGAGAGAGAGAAGGGAGGGATGGAGGAAAAAAAGCAGAGGTGGTATTCAGCCAGTTCTACAGGTTCTGGAGAACCGGTAGTGGAAATTTTGAGTAGTTTGAAGAACCAGCAAATAAACTGGCCCTGATCCCACTGCCTTCCACCCTCCCAGCTGATCTTCTTTTGTTGCCCTGAACAGGAGAATGGAGCTGGAAAGCAGGTTACTGGGATGAGGAGGGAAGGAAGGGAGGAAGGGAGGAGGGAGGGAGGGAGGGAGGGAGGGAGGGGAGAGAGAGAGAGAGAGAGAGAGAGATGCTAGAGTCTGAAAAAGTTTGAAAACCCCTGTTCTAAAGCTATAGCATCCTTCAAAATGCTTTCAGAAATAAAATGATATTCTGATACCTTTTGAAAGGGAGTTGTCTGTGTTGGCTGTTGCAATACCATCATGGACAAATAAAAAGGAGAGTGCTCTTTTTATTGCTCTTTTTAACAATTACTGTAGGTTAAAAATCCAGTTTTTCTGTGAAAACTTGTTTTGTGGTTTGTTTGTTTTTCATATGTTATTCTCTGCTGTGGGGAATAAGATCCTGTGTAACACTTGTAAAAAAAAAAAGCAAAAATTAAGTCAAATGTTAAAGTGAAAGTGAAAGTTTGTCTGGACATTTTAGGTAAGAATTTTTGAAGATGAGTAGAACCAGTGTGATCTGCTAATTCTCTCAAAGTACCTTCCCAGGAATATGTCTCGGATTATAGGTTCTAAGATAATATTTTTTAGATGTGACTTCCTGGCAATGATCCTTAACATATTCCCGGGAAAGGAATATTACTGACCCATAGATGCCCATGGGTGAACTGTTTTTTTTTCCTTTATCACTTTTGAAACCATTTTTAGCCTTAGTTTCTCCCATGAAACCTGATTACCAGTTCACTGAGTATGTATTAAACATTAGCTATGCTCTCACATTATATATCTTTTCATTTCTGTAGGATGATAAGCCAAAAGCCAAGTACATAACAAAGCATTTCTAATTTTATCCATGATGGCTTAAACTAGGGGAAACATGACCAATTTTGGAAAGAAAAGGAGGAAAATCTATTTTAACAAGAATTAAAAAGTAAAATAAAAGTATTATTGAGATGGAAAACAATTAACAGGCTCCTAATTCTGAATTAAATACGGACTTGGGGTTATATAGGTTATCCCAAAAGCTGGAAAATCAGTAATGTAATAAACAGACTTAACTTTTGGATTCCTCAAAAAAAACCTTTTATAAACAGAGCTTTATTACTTCTAGGCCAGGACAGTCAAACTGAAGGCCCTAAGGCCAGATATGTCACATGTAGGCCACATCTATGCCCGGTTTAGTGAAGGGGAAAAAAATCCTGATACATCACATGATGCTACCACGATGACGTGAGTTTGACATCCCTCTTCTAGGACAAACTTTGGTAAGGCTGAAAATGATGCCAAGGGGAATGAGAGTAGGGGGAGAACTCACCAAAACATCATAAAATTGGGTCTGATTCATTTAATAACCATCCAGTTTAGCAAGTTGTTGCCATAAATGGAGGACTACCTGTATTCCTTTTTTGTATTTGGAACAGATTAATGGTTTTATTTTGTTTCTTAAATTATATGAAACTTATTTACGTTTAATTTAATTTATGGTATTTCCTCCTAAAATGGTAAGGAATCAACTGATGCGACCATAAAGGTTTTGAAGTCTGCAAAGAAATTATTTAAAGAAAGGTCTGTTTGCAGCCCTGGGAAGGCAAAGTCCCCTCCCCTCAGTGCCACAGTTTTTAAGACAATAAAATATTGCCCTCCTTTCCAATTGTCCCCGACCAGAATGGAGGTGGTCCAGGCATGCATTCTTTAAAGCCTGAATGGGTGCCAGAGTTTATTTTCATGCTCCACACTTATAAACTGTCTAAAAGTGACTGGTGTTTGTCTTTACTACTACCAGTCTCAAAATTCAGACACAGAAACAATTCTGTACAAGAGTATCTCTCAACCTTGGCAAATTTAAGATGTGTAGACTTCAACACCCAGAATTCCTTGTCACCTGCGGAATCCTGGCAGTTGAAGTCAACCAGTGGTGGGATTCAAAAAGTTTTACTACCAATTCTGTGGGCGTGGCTTGGTGGGCTTGGCTTGGTGGGCATGGCAGAGGAAGGATACTGTAAAATCTCCATTCCTTCCCCACTCCAGGGGAAGGTTACTGCAAAATCCCCATTTCCTCCTGATCAGCTGGGACTCGGGAGGCACAGAATAGATGAGAGTGGGGCCAGTCAGAGATGGTATTTACCGGTTCTCCGAACTACTCAAAATTTCCACTGCAGGTTCTCCAGAACTGGACAGAACCTGCTGAATACCACCTCTGCCACTAACCTGTTTTCCAACTCCATTCTCCTGTTCAGGGCAACAAAAGAAGATCGGCTGGGAGGAAGCAGGAGCAGGGCCAGCCAAATTGCCAGTTCTCCGGACTACTCAAAATTTCTGCTACTGGTTCTCCAAAACCTGTCAGAACTGGCTGAATACCACCTATGAAGTCTACACATCTGAAAGCTATTGAAGTAGAGAAACACTGCTATACAGAATCAGTCCCCTCCTCTGTGTTCTTCATTCAGCCTTTGAATGTTGATTTGGTAATTTGTAATAAATCTTAACACTTAACTTATATACCGCTTCATAGGGCTTTCAGCTCTCTCTAAGCGGTTTACAGAGTCAGCATATCACCCCCACAATCTGGGTCCTCATTTCACCCACCTCTGAAGGATGGAAGGCTTGACCTTGAGCCGGTGAGATTAGAACCACTGAACTGCAGATAACAGTCAGGTGAAGTGGCCTGCAGTACTGCATCCTAACCACTGCGCCACCTCGGCTCAATTTAAAATCAGGTGTCTCCAAACTTGCAACTTTAAGACTTATGGACTTCAACTCCCAGACTTTCTCAGTTAGCCATGCTGGCTAGGGAATTCTGGGAGTTGAAGTCCACAAGTCTTAAAATTGCTAAGTTTGGAGACACCTTGTTTAAATTATCAATTAAATGCTCTACGGGAAAATTGGGAAAGCAGATGAGCCAACATTTTGCAACAGGAAGAAAAGAACCCCATGCATACATTCTACCAAATCCATTTTGAAAGCAGAACCAAATTCATTCATTTTGGATGCATTTCTTCTGAATCAGATAAGTCAAATGGGTAATATTAGTGGATTATATATTGCTAATCTGAATTGCCTTCAATATAGAGAGTTTTTTTTAGTTCTTCCTGTCTTCATTCTCTATGAAACTAGCAGTTGATCAGCAAGAAAACTATGTGGTGTGAAACAAAACATGGTTTGGAGAAATGCAGGATTCATCACAAGTAATAAAAGATATTTGTTTTACACTTAGGTACCTTAGGAAAATTCTGTAAATATCGTGCCTTAAGGTCCTATGCATCTGCAATATTGGTACTTAATTTGGATGTTGATTCTAAGTTTTATAAAAGTAAAAATGAAGTTTTATATCCCTGGCATTTAACACTAAGAAAATGAATGTTACATCCTGAATCTCTGATGTATGTTAGATACACAAAAACACTGGCTATTTATATGTGGATATAATATGATTCATTTCAGAGAGAAGTGTTACGTTGCTGTCATGTGATATATCACGACATTTTTCCCTTTGCAGACCTGGGATGGATGTGGCCTGTGTGTGACATATCCAGCCCGCAGGCTGCCAATTTGACACTCCTGTCCTAGGATTTCCTTTTAGCCTCTCAACCTGAAATAGGACAACTTGCCACAGCCATATTCTTGCCACTGCCAATTTGCCATGGTCAACTCATTGTGGCCAGCTCACTACGGCCAACTAATCACAGGACAACTCAATCACTGCAGCACAATTTAACAACTTTATTTAATTTTTAGAAATAATTAAAAAAAATATTTTAATTGTTGTCGTTCACTTTTCATTTTGTCCCTTCTTTGCATCCTTTCTTTAATGATTTTATTCCGCCATTTCTTTTGATATCATGTAGCTTTTGCCCTGTAGCAAGTTGCCCTGTGGTGATTTGGTTGTGACGAATTAACCCATGGTGACTTGGTGGTGGTGAGCTGGCTGGGCATGGCAAGTTGGCTGTGGTGAGTTGTCCTAGACCTCCTCAACCACCTGTAAAAAAAAATGTTTTCCCTTTGTTAAGTTCCCTCTGTCTTGTAGGTATCCAACTATTGTTGCAATAAACATGGTTCCTTCTCCTAAATGTTGTGCTGGAGACTTCTGAATTTTCCACAATGCTCCCATCTTTTTTGCCACAAGGGCAGGGATGGGCTTCAAAATTTTCAGCAAAGAGTTCTCTGCCCGGTTTCTGGGTGGGCGTGGCCATGGTGGGCATGGCCTAGTCAGCCTTCTTCACCACAGCAGGGAGGATGTTTTCACCTTCCCCAGGCTCCAGAGGCTTTCCTCAAGCCTCTGGGGGGGCAAACACTGCTTCCTCAGGCTCCGGAGGCTGGAATCGGAGCCACTTCCCACCTTCCGCAACTTCCAGGAGGCCCGTTCCCCCCCCCTCCCTGAGCCTCTGTGCAGGCCCTGCACTTACCTCGCATCCAAAAGGGGTTGCATGGAGACTCCTGGGAGACGAGGGACAGAGTGGGGGAGGGGTGGACGGGACGAGGTCAGCCAGGGGTGGGATTTGGAGGTTCTCTGAACCAGCCATAACGTTAGCTACAGGTTCTCCCAAACCCCAGCGAACCTGTAGCAGCCCACCCCTGCACAAGGATACCTTTAATAGTAACTGAATGCATTCATGCCAGACATTTATATTAATATGGATGTATTCCAGAACTTTGCCTTCAAAAATAAAACCTCCACACCCAAAAGCAGAATATCCGTGTAGCACATAGAGAATAGACAATGAGATTCTTTGCCTTGCTTCCACAGGGATGTGGCTGGCTGTTGTCCAAGGAATTGGGCAGGGATCCTCCTAAAGCAATTCTTCATGTTTCAGAAGTATGAGGAATAATGGCCCACTCAGTCACAATTTGGCATTATCATTTGCAAAATATTCACAGGTGCTTCTCTGGCAAAGGGATTGCAAAACTGTCTGCATGTAGATTTAATGTAGCAGTTCCTAAATGAAGAAACTGATGCTTGTAATGAGAAAGAAAGATAGGATTCATAAAGCTCAAATAATATCCACAGCACAGAGCTTTCTTTTGTATTCTGAAAAACACGTCTGATTTATAGTATTGTAATCCCTTGGATTACTGATCTTTGGGGTTGCAAAATTTTGTGCACATCATTGGAAGGAAGGACCCACACGCTGCTGTTGTTCATCACACTTTTCATTTTTATTGATTGTATTACAATTTTTTGTTCGTTGTGGGCTGCCAGAGTCTTTGGGAGTTGGGCAGAAGACAAGTTGAATATTAAGATTCGCTACATAGCCAGCCAGATGTTCAGACTTGATTTAGCATTTTATCCACCTACCAAATCCTTTCCAAGGACCTAGACTACGTGATTTTTGTTGTCTGATGGTGTTAAAGTTAAATTTTAATGTGATTTAATTCATTTTAGGATAATAGTTTATGCTTAGTGCTAATCTTTGAATTATCCTACAGCATATTAAACCTTGCTTAATACTGTATTTTGACATTATGAGTAAACTTACAATTACAGTTATGTTTCCCGCATAATCCTTTGATTTAGGTTGAGGCTTTGTGTTTAGTAATAGCATTAGAATTATAATGTAGTGCAGGTTTTTTTTTATGTATGTTGCTTAGTATGAGAAGTCCTACCTAAGGAATTCCTAGGATGAATGTAGAGTTATAATTATGCTTCCTTGAGACTTTAGGAATCTCAAGAACTGTAAGGTTTAGAGATATAGGATTTTGCTTTGGGGTGAAGCTTTATGTTTAGAAGGTAATGGCCTTGATCCTACATTTTGCACCAAGCAAAACCTTTCACAGCTTGAAATTCAATCAGTTCTGTAATACATGAAATCTCAGCTGGTATCCTTATTCACTTTCAAATATATGCTCTGTAAAGATAGGAATTCTAAACTACTGTATCTTGTTAATATATTTGGGGGATATTTTTCTCATGGTTTTAAAAGAGACAATAGACAGACAGAGATAGGTAGGTAGGTAAGTAGGTAGGTAGGTAGGTAGGTAGGCAGGTAAGTAGGTGTATGTATGTGTGTATTTGTATGGGTAGATATATAGATAGACAGACAGACAGACAGACAGACAGACAGGATAAGAGATGATAGAGAGATAGAGGGAGATAGGGATAAATAGATATAGAGAAATGGATGGATGGATGATAGATAGATAAGATGGATAAAAAGGTAGATAAATGATAGAGAGAGAGTGATCTATAGCTAACTAGGATAATTGGAGAATAAAATATGCTAATTTTATGTATAACATGATACTTTGAAAATATTGGGTTTTCTATATAGGGAGAGATCAAGGGTTTTTGATCTAGTAATAAGCAATATCATTGAATAACCATTCAGTACTGAAAATGAACTCTTTCCTACCCTGCCCTATTTTTTTTCCAGAAATAGATCATCACCACATTTACCCATTTTCATCTCTCCAAATTGTATGACTATGGATAGAATGAAATTAATAAAAAATGTCACAAACGTATGGAGCTTGACAAGAAATTCCTTCTGAAAGAATCTTCTCCTTGAAGGAGTATATAGTCAATAATAAATCAAAATGCTAGAAGGATATATGAAGCACCAGCATTTTCATTTTATGGGAAATCAGAGCTTTTTTATTTAAATGAAGTAACTGATTTAAAGGCAGCGTGTAAAATCTTAAATGACAGTTAAGGCAACTTATCCTCAGGGGAAATTTGGATGCACTGAGGTACATTATCAGTTTTTGTACTGGGATTTTTTTTTTCACATAAAGCTGTTCCAATTTAAGGGTTTCTTTGAAGACTGGAATTAAGTGTTACATTCAGTTATACATTGTGGAAAGATACTGGTTTAATGTGAGTCAAATCCCAATGGTTAGCAAAGATAAGCATTCTCATAATTCATTCATGATTTTAGGCAAGCTATGAAAATTAAAGCAGCATTATTTCACTAATAAACCTTGCAAACCAGGTAGATTTTATTATTAAATTGGATTAGGGACAGAATTGGCGTTGAACCACAAGTTCCACCTGGTTCTGTGAAGGAAAAGCTAGCGTTTCATTTTCTTCTGATTTTATATTATAGCACAAAGCCCTATCCCCCAAAATATATCAATTGGTGAAGCAGATAATCTTAATAACCAGCACTTCCATGCATTACATAGAGGATCTCACTAACTGCCAGAGACAAGATTTTGGAGGGATATTTTCTAGCAAGGCTTTCTCTAATGGCAGTTATCTAAAAACAGGTAGAAACATACACACACAAACACACACACACACACACACACACACATACACACATACACACATACACACATACACACATACATATATGGATATGGCAATTATTCATCATACAGTATTGTACACAGACAAAGCATAAAACCCTATTCTGATTTTATAAGGAGAATACTTATTTTAATAAGAGAAATCATTCGATTCTATTATTATTCATAATCAGCTTCTGGTAGCTAATTTCTTCATAAGCTTTCAATCTATTTACATATAATTCTTTCCTTATCTGACCACAAACAAACATAGTGGACTGTCAATTGTTTCAAGGCCTGTGGTGACTTCTGAGCCATGTTCTAAGAAATTTTGTTTTGTTTTTAGCCAGGAGAAAATGGAAAATTGCTTCTTATTCCTTAGGGGTATTTTGGTAGCACATGAGGCTTTGCCTCTTAAATATTCGGGCAAATCTCTGCCCAGACCTTTGGCATGCCACCAGGAAGGTCGTATGAAGTGCTCTCTTTCCTTTCCAAAACCATGTTGGCACTCAGTCCTGATCTGATGTATCCCCAGGACTCTTCTTTTTCTTAAAAGAAGAATATTTTAACATAAACAAGCATGTCTTTTGCACATCTGATCTTATGTATGCATTAAATCAGTAACTCCAGCCCACTGTACCGATGTTGGTTTCCTAGTCTGCCTTCAGAATTAACATAGTAAACACACAATCAAGAGATTTAAAGCAATACTTGGAACAACTTCTTATTTACGTCTTGCCTTTTTGCCTAGAATTATAATCACAATTCCCAAGTGTCGTAGCTAAATATCATGCTGTTAGTAATCACTGCCCAGAGCCCTCTTATGAGGGAGATCAACGGTTAAGAAGTTTGATAAATAAGTGAAAATAAATAACTAATTATGGGAACTGATATCCAACATCTCCCCTTTAGATGGTAGCTATGGTTGGTCATCTACCAACTGTACTACTGCTGAGAAAGCTATTTTCGTCCTAAAAGCTGGTGTTTAATTGGGTTTAGAGCAGCTAATAAGAACAAGTATCTTTGAGGGGAACCCAGACGCATTATCTTGCTAGAGACAAAAGGCCAGCGATCTAATATCCTTCCAGAAAAAGGGATGAATTTGGAGAAATTTCCATTAGAGTTGGTAGTAAGAGTTGGTTTCCAGGTGACTACCAGACACAACAGGTGTTGATAACTGATGCAGCAAACGAAAGACAGTCTTCAACACAGGGTAAGCATTTTCACGTGTGTGTGTGTGCGCGCGCGCGCATGCATGCGTGCGCACCCACACATCTCCCCTGCCAAAATGAAAGGCTACAAACTCTGATTTTGCTGGAAACTCAACAGAATATGGAGATTATAATTTGTTCTCATAGCAAGTCAGAGAGGAAACAACAGCGTACAGTGCCTTCCTTCACAGACCTTGTCTGTATTCAATATAAAAGACACTTATTTCTGTCATCCACTTCTTGCCTCCTCTTTTGTCCCTTTGAACAAAATCTTCCATTTTTCCCTCAGCCTTCACTCAAGAATGACATTCTGCGTCTAATCCTTTCATAGGTCACACTGTAAGTCTCCGATCGATCCAACTTCTTGTTTATCTTCCATTTATCCCTTAGATCTTTGCCGGGTAGTGATGAATTAAGACAGCAGGAAGGAAAAACAGCCTCAGAAAACTTTGGAGACTTATGCTCCCTCCCATTCCCAGCAATTTTTTAAACCTCATTTTTAATGGGGGATTCAGAAGGAACTCCAGGAACTTGCCTGCTACATGCAGGATTAACACATTGACTCCCATTCAAATGTAAAACTTAAAGGAAAGGAAAAGATAGTTGCAAAAATCTGTCACATCTCATTTGCACTAAGACGAAATATAACTGACAAGCAAGCCAATTAAAAATTAGATTCTATTTAGTTGACCCCGACAGAGCTTTCTGTCTGACACAAAAGTGAGGGATAAAATTCTCCGAGTAATGGGGCAAGGTATGCACACATACGTACCCATAATGCTCTTCTCTTTCAGGCTAAGCAGGATCATGCAAAGTGCAAATAAAGAATGAGAACTAGTAAGCCAATGAAAATAAAGGCATGAAATAAGAAAAAAAAATAAAAGGAAAGATTCATTAATATATTTTATACCCAAACTATTCACACGCCTTTCTGTTCTTACACCATGCCATTATCATGTCCATACACCAATTCACCTATTGTTTTTTTCTTTTGTTCTTCAAATTTCTCACCTCTCTCTGAGAATTTCTTTATCTCCATCCAATCTCAACATTCTAAGATTTCCCTTTCCACTCAACCCATTCACTCTTTGTACATATATCTGTTTTGCCATTTGATCATTTATTCTCACAATATGCCGATATCCTATCAGCATATTTTTAATACTGTCACTCACTTTAGTATCCAGTGTGTTGGATGTTCAATTGTTCAGTTGGATGTCCAATTGTTCAAATGGATGTTTGCCAATATGGTTCTTTAATACCACATTCTTACTGCAATCATCTTATTTTTTTTATGTTGGCCCTGATACTCTCTATCCAACTCTTGCTTCCACACAGAAAAAATGAACACTTTCATGCATAATTATATCGTTTCCTTTGGCAAATGTTCCTTCTTTGCAACAAACACTTAGCATCTGCACATCTAAAAATTGCCTGTCTCCCCATTTTTAATAAATATTCTAACAAGATACAGATGTTCCTTCTCTAGTTTTCCATTATTTAGTTCACTACAATCTCTCTCCCTCAATGCAACTGCCATTACCTTTGATCAATTTGCAAATCCATACTGCTAGATGTTGGGAAGCATGATAGCTCACGATAGGTTAAAGACTTCTCGGCTGGAAAGCTGATTGCCTGAGTTTGAGACACGAGCTCCAGACAATTGGGTGAGTTCTCATTACTTGATCCTACCTCCTGCCCATCAAACAGTTTGAAAGTATGCAAACACAAGTAGATTATTACCTACCACTTCCGTGGGAAGGTAACAGCATTCCATACCTCTTTGGTAGGTAGCCATGCTGGCCACATGACTGCAGAAATTGTCTTCAGACAACACTGGTTCCCTCAGCTAAGAAATGGAGATGGCCACCATTTCCTGGAGTCAGACACAATTTGATAGGGAAGCTTTTACCTTTATCTTTACTCTTTGATGCGTCATGCATTCTAGACCAGTGGTCACATACTGGTAGTCCGTGGACCACTGGTGGTCTGTGAGAAAATTTTGGTGGTCCACAGAAAAATTATCTGCATTTTTATATTGCACTAAATATTATTTATCTTTTTTAAAAATTATATTAGTAGTCCACAGGATTTAAAATTATGGATTTAGTGATCCCTGAAGTCTAAAAGGTTGGTGACACCTGTCTACACTATCTCACTTGTATGCAGGATAAATTATTGGTATTATTATATTATTGCTGTGCCTTATTTTCAGCTCAAAACCATATTCTGCCTCCCTTGCAGATGCACTTTTTGGAAAGCAAAATAAATGCATAATACGTCAGTCCGTCTTTCTCTACTGCTGGGTTGCACTTTCTGCCAAAAAAAAAAAAACAGGACAGGTTTAGTGGTACCTAAATAACAGAAGTCCACTTCAGAAGATAATAGCATCAACAGTGAGTTAAGGTTATGCTTTTTTTTTCCTGCAGCACCAGGCAAGCAAGGGAACGAACTACATCTGCTAACTTCAGTATATCTGTTCCACAATGACATACTTTATGACTGAAGTAACTGTAATCTGAGATGTATAAATTCACCTCTTTGTAGAAAGCTCCTTTCAGCTGATACAGCTGAGTACTGGAAAGATATAGCAATTTGAAACTGCTTCCATTTTTTTTTTTCCAACTGCTTTGTGCGAGAGGCCCGTAAGACAGAGCTCTGGTTTTTCTCAGTTTTAAATCCCAGATGGGAATTCAATCCACTTTGTTGACCAAGCTTTCACCTGCCTCGCAGTTTACCTGCTTACACTACAAGACAAGACATCAGCTCACAAATCTGCACTTAACCATAGAATGCTGTCCCTTGTTCATTTTTTAATGCAGTTAAAATGGCAAACAAATACAGATGGTTTTCACCGAGAAAGGTAATTGTGCTGGGAAATCTGTTCAGGATTCCTAGCACTACATCCATAACATACACACAAACACAAAGTCCATATGGTGACTATTTAGAATTTGAAGCCTATGTTAAACAAAATAATATGAGCAAGGGTGAATTTAAACAAGAACTCAAAAAAAAAAGAGGAAAGCCTGGGAAAGCACATTCAGCAGTCGGAACTTGATCTTGCATTCTTGAAGATTTTGCTTTCTTTATATTATTTCTGCCTGCCTGGACCCTTTTTGTTCTAGTGCAGTTTATTACGCATATGATCAAATAGAGAATGTTAGGAGATCCTTCATTTCTGTCTCTGAATCACCATGCAGAAACACTTTTCTCACACTTCTTGTTCTAAATCTGCAGTCTAACGTTTCCAAGACCCAATACTTAAATGAAATGACAGTTTGACACACAGAGGCATGCAAGGCAAAAAAAAAAAAAAAAAGATTCAGATGATTTTGCTTCCTGGTAGTAAATATAGACAGCCTGGCTGAGATTCCAACATAAGTCTACCCACCTGCCTGGTACTTCCTTCTTTTGATGACATTTGAGACAGCTGGTAGTTTCTTCCAGTTATCTCCCAAGAGGCCAGCATCCTCAATTTGTGACTAGTCCTATCTTCAAACATCTCAGGGCAACCAAAATGTGACAGGATGACAGATAGCCCTCTCAATGGATACTGACAAACAAATTAGTGCCAAGATGTTTTTCCGAGTATACCAGATGTGTTGGTTCGATCATATGGAGCAAGCAATGAAAAGCTGTCTGTGTCCCATCTGTGCTTTCTAATCAATCACTGTTGGTTGAGGAAAAGGCACTGTAAACATTTGGTCTTTGTTTTTAAACAGTCTTGGGTCCTGGCCTTGTCGTGCTGAAAGCTTTTTCTGCTTAAAATTATTTTTTAAAAAAACATGACACACAAACTTTAAAAAAATAGATGTAGGAATGAATGTTCTGGAATTGAAGCAAAATACTGTAGACCAGGAAATGTTGATTGCTGGGTGTGAAAACAGAATTGAGATGAGAGCTGGTGGTGTCAAAAAGATGTCAAGTATAAATATGTAAGACTTGGCATGCATATTGTTTTTCAAATTTGGTTACTTTTAAGATGTGTGGACTTCATATCCCAAAATTTCCCAGCCAGCATGTTTTCAGGAAAGCTTTGGTAAACTGAAGAGCAGAGTCAGTGATCATGGTGGGGGTGGGGGGACCACAGATCAAATGAGTAGACTGGTTTCTTAGAATCTGCTTAGATATAGTCAAGATGAGAGATTACACACATGGTGAAGGAGAGTAACTGGCAAAAACAGGGAAGGAGTCAAATGAGGCGTTAGTTGAGAATCATTATGTATCCATAAGAAAAATAAGGGCAACCCTCCTTATATGCTATTGAACTTTATGTAGCTTTGTCCAGGTGTAAACCGCTAGTCTGGGAAGATTCTTGTGCATAGGCTTTAATAAATTAGAACGGAGGACAGCAACCTGTGGCTCTTTCATCCATCTAATACGGCTCTCTGTCGCCGGTCAGCTCCATAATTATTAGGGCTTTCAGTTAGGACAGGTAGAGGAAAAAGGATGCTGTGCTAGGAAGAGACTCTATGGTGAGGGAACTGTACCTCCAGTCGGCTCCAGAATTGAACAGGGGGTTTCCGGTTAGGATCTTTGTGGCTCTTCGAGTATTTAAGGTTGCCAACCCCTGAATTAGAACTTTCACAGATGGACCTGGGGTTTTGCACCTGACAGGTGTGCTTCATGTGCTTCTGTGAATCTGAGCAACAGGAAAAATGAGATTAGCTATCTTGCTTGCAACTGCAGAAGAGACTTTTAAAGGACACTAAGTGTGAAACCCTCATTTTCTAATTACTTTTTTAAAATGCTCATTAATTTACTAAGCTATTAGAGAACTTCAAAATGACAAGTTTGAAAATGCCTGGCAAGTTTTTCTTTAATCCTGAATGAAAGAAAACTGTAACAATAAACTTGAGAATTTAAAGCATCTGAAATAAACAGCAAAAGGCTAAAATTTTGTTCTTAGAAAGTTTTAAATGGACTAAAGGTCCAGATAAAACTGAAATATTGAAACCTTTACAATAAGATTTGAGACAAAAGCATCTCGTGGGAAATAGATCCTGTTTTGTTTTTACAAGACATAACATAGATAAATAATTTCACGATTTCAAAATCTATACGTTATAGAGGACTAAAGATTTTAGATAGAAGAAAGACATACAAGCTTGGTTACAATTATGGTTTTGGCAGTAAAAATACTGAAAGAGATTCTGAAAGAATGGAATCAGAAAAGAGTAACTGCAATATCAATAACTTCAGCAATGAGGTCTGCTTCTTTCAATAGACTGTGTCCCAACAATGTTGTGGAAAAATGCCAAATATGGAACAAACTTTATTTGTCAAGAAAGAGACAGAATCAAAGTGTATTTACAACTATCAAGACTTAGAGGACTTAGAAAAGACTGGGTGAAGAATTTGTGAGAGTTGAAGTCCACACTTCTTAGAGTCGCTAAGTTTAAAATATATTGTTATAGTAGTTATGTATTAGATCTGGACTAGATAGTTAAAAATAAAATATTTTTCAATATGCTTGTTCTGACTTCTTGGTAATAAGATGACAATAAGGATCAATTAAGCATGAGCAAAGCTGGCATAATACAACTATTTAGCCATGCCAATCGCACAGACAATGCAGGTACAGAAAAGAGAAATTAGCTTGTAATAAACTTCAGTTTTATTTATGATGTGACTTTTACAGTGGATCAAAATCAGGACTGGTTATATTCATGGGAATAACCCAGATCCAAAATATGCATTGAATAATTATTAGTTTTATTAGCGTCACTAACAGGCAGCCTTCCTGTTTTGATTGAACTTTCCTGAAAGTTCCCGTATTGCTTATTCTGTTTCTTAAATTTATAACTCCCAGAGCAAAACATCTGGCTTATAGCAGGAGTGAAATCTACTTATGTTTGCTACCCATTCGCAAATGTGCAGAGCATAAAAAATGGATGTGATGAATCCGGGCGGGTGGGTGGAGCTTGCTACCAAGTGCACCTACAAAGGTAAGTAGAACAGCGAGGGGGAGATCCACTGTGCCAAGCAATTTAGATTAGCAGGAAATACTGCTTTCTAGCTAATATAAATCACGCATCTCAGCTGATCGTTAGAAATACCAGTTCACCTGAACCAGTAGCATTTTTTTACTACCAGGTTAGGTGAACCAGTCCGAACCGGTAGCATTTCACCCCTGATGTCAGCCCTCAGGCTACCATCCAGGGGGACCATGTCCATTACCATGCCCGCTCAGCCATGCTTACATGCCACTAACGCTGCCACATTGATGTTGCCTCTCTGATGTCGATTGAACCTACAGCTGCATGTGGCTCTTTTACTCCAGTGCAACTGCCTATTCTGATGTAACTCTTTTGCTCGGATGCGACTAACCAGGAAAGAGGCTATGATGACACTGAGTGGGGGTGTGGCTGAGGATGTGAGTCATGGTGATTGGTTAAAGTGGGTGGGTGTCATCTGGGTGAAGTTGTGGGTGGAGCTGGGTGGGGTAATGGTGTGTGTGTGTGAGAGAGAGAGAGAGAGAGAGAGAGAAAGAGAGAGAGAGATGGTGTTAACTTGGTTAGAACTGATTTGGATTTGATTACCTTTGTATCATTGTCATTTAGTGCTGGTTATCACGTAGTTTCTTAGATAGAGATAAAAGTTTTTTCACCAAACAAACTGAATCTCTGTATGCAACGTGAATGCCGGAACATGACCAAAAAGTCAGTTCTCACCCCCTATTAATACTTCACTTTGCACAGTTCCTGTTTGGTCTGAATGATGTCTGAAGGAGCAGAGGCAGCAGCAGTGGTCCTACCTGAGGTCACTCCTTTGGAGGAGGAAACAGAGGTAGCTGTAAGACGTAAGGAGAGTCCCTTAGTAGACCAGGCCTCTGCCACTGGGGCTATTCCTACATATTAACCAGTGGTGCCAGTGAATGAGTGGTGGAAGCTTAAGTGGTTAACAACCAGCTCAGAACTACCTGTGCCTTCTCCCAAGGGGGGTCACCTCACTCGGTGGAGAGAAAGGAGGGTGACTGAAGATGAAGAGGGTGATTGGAGCTACTTCACTGCCTTGGGTAGCCGGAAGATGGATTGTCTGTGGGAATGGTTTGGGGAGGCTAGCTTCTGTGATAGCAATTCTGGTTATCAGTAGAACAGAGGGGACGGCTGGTCAGATAGCAGGAATACATCACAGCCCCCTTCCCAGACTATCCTTCGCTTCTATCTAGCCAGTCCAAAGTTGAGGTTGGGTGCATCCCAGGAATATACCCAGGCCAGTGGCAGGGAGCTGGACCCACAGTTGCCTTCGAGGCTTCCACCCAAACAGCAAAGGGAACCTCTAAATGACAACAGAAGTCAACGTTGGCCACCACAGGCAGTATCTAATGGCCATCCAGTCTATACTTGGCCAGCTGGAAGTGGACAAGGCCAAGCTATAGTGGGGGGTCCTTGGGAGCCTCCCTCCTTGAAGGTCTCTTTTGATAGTAACCTAGACAAAGTAGTCATTTTCTTGGGTCACGTGATAGAGCATATGGACCGAGTTGGCCAATTTTACACTTCACAATGGGGCATAGTGATGGCCATTGCAGGGGTCTTGGAGGGAAAGGCTGCAGATTGGGCCGCGGACCTCTACAGCGAACACAGTCCAGAGTTGCGGCATTGTGGTCTCTTTTTGGATGCCCTCCAACAATGGTTTGAGGATCCGACCCGGGTATAAAGAGTTGAAGGGGAGTTGATGGCATTACGCCAGATGGGCCGACCAGTTGCTGATTATATATGGGATTTCTGGCGGTTGTTGGGAAAACTAGTATATCAGTTTAAGACCAGCTTAGATAGATCAATCCGGCAGGCATGTGTATATCGAGGCCTACAACTCTGCCTGTGGTCCTGGTATCAAGCCGCTACAGAACTAGAAGTGGAGTTGAGAGACCTTAGACCCAGAGACGAGGGAAATGCTAGAGCACGCCATTTCCTCGACCATACAGTGAGCTGTTCTCCGGGATCCTTGATGTTAGCGGCAAGGTCAACGGAAAAGACAGTAACAAACAGACCTCCCATTATATGTTTCCGGTGTCGAAAACCTGGGCATAGAGCAGTGGACTGCAACACGATGACCCCAGCCGCCCAGCCTAAGCCAGTCCAGGCAAGTCCAGTTCTACCTAGTACGACCCGGAAAACCATGAGGAAAATGCCAGAGAACTCTCGGGGCATTCAGCAGGCTGCCACTGAAAACTCCACAGTGGGGGTTGATGAGATCTAGCATATGCAAGTCCTCCAGCGGAAGGGTGCAAAACTGATGAAGAGGATGAAAATGACCCTATGGTGAGTAAGCCAATAAAACCCTTCTGGGTGCCTATTATCCTCACTGCTCAGACATATGCTCGGACGTATGACGCTTTAATTGATTCTGAGAGTATTCATTGCATCATAAGTCTAAGCATGATGAGGGAGCTGGGGATAAAAGTTCGAAACTTGTCCTGTCCCCTACAGTTTGAACAAGCAGATGGGTCAGTGTTGGGTGGGGCACCAGCTACCCAGATTACAGAGAAAATCAGACTCGAGCTTGGGGACCATTGGGAGTTAATCTGGTTTATCGTAATGCCACGGATGACAGAAACTGTGATACATGGCCTTGCATGGCTGGATAAGTGGTGCTCCCTCATATGGTAGGGGGATGGTTGTCTAAGTATACGCATTGGGGTGGGCCCTGAACCACCGCCACATGAACAGCTAAACACAGGAAGTTGGCTCACAGGGAATGATCAGCAGCAGGAGGTAGAGATGTTGAAGGGTGTGGACCAATTGATAGGGGACCCAGAGGAATACACAGATTTAGCTGAGGGTTTTAGTGGGAAAGAGTGCAACGTCCTCCCTCCACACCATTCTACTGACTGTGCTATCGAAATCGTGCCAGGAGCCAAGCTCCCCAAGCCAAGAATATACTCTATGACACCCAAGGAGTTAGAGGAGATGAGAAAATATATTGACAAGAACTTGGCACGGGGTTTTATACAGCCAGCAAGATCTCCTATTGCAGCCCCTGTGTTATTTAGAGAGAAAAAAGGATGGTGGTCTGGGTCTATGTGTGGACTTTCGGGGTATAAATGGAGTGTGTGTGTAGAGCATATGTACCCGCTGCCACTCATAAAGGATATGCTGGCCCATTTATCTGAGGGAGTGATTTTCACTAAGTTAGATCTGAGGGAGGCTTATTATCATGTCAGGATCCGAGAAGGGGATGAGTGGAAGACAGCCTTTAATTGTTCCCTGGGGAGCTACCAATATCGGGTGATGGCATTCGGGTATTCATGCAGTTAATAAACGAGGTACTGCATGAACATCTCTATAAAGGTGTACTCATTTACCTGGACGATATTTTGATTTACACGAAGACCATGGATCAGCACATAAAATTGGTAAGGGACGTTCTGACCAAATTGTTAAAAGCCCAGTTGTATGTCAAAGTATCTAAATGTGAATTCCACCAGACCCATTTGGACTACTTAGGCTATAGAGTTTCCAAGGTGGGAATAGAAATGGATCCAGCAAAGATGCAGGTGGTAATGGACTGGCAAGCTCCAAGAACTCAGAAACAATTACATAGCTTCTTGGGGTTTGCCAACGTCTACCTCTCAGGGTTTGAGTTCTGTGTTCCATCGGCTACCAACGTTACAGCAGAGAGAAGTAATGCTGCAGTGGAATGGTATCTCTGTTGTTATGTGCATTACCAGCAAACTTACTGGGTGTGTCTACTGCCATTTGCTGAAGTTGCACATAACAATGCAGTACATAGTAGTACTGGGTATACCCCCTACCGTATTGTGAATGAGTTTGATTTCATGGCTTTACCTGAATGTCCTCAAGCCACTGATCACGGGAATGGATAGACTACATGTATCCAGTGTGGGAAAATGTCCGAAAAGCATTATGGGTTGCAGCAGACACATACAAGAGACACACCGACAAGAAATGCAGTCCACAACCAATGTTTCAACTCGGGGATAAGGTATTTTTATCTACCAAGTATATATGCCTTAAAGTGCCCTGCCGTAAGCTGGGTCCCAAGTTCATAGGTCCATTCCCAATCAGAGGGAATTAATCTGATCACGGTAGAATTAAAGCTGCCTCCCATGTTAGGGAAAACCCACCCAGTGTTTCACAGCAGTTTACTCAAACCTGTGACCGCCACTGGGCTGCATAATCTTCCAACACTACCATCTCCAGTGCAGTTTGATGGTGAACGCCATTATGAAATCAAACAGATAGTAGATTCCCATCATTGTCATGGCACTTTACAGTATTTAGTAGTTTGGAAGGGATACCTATTTACAGATGCATCGTGGGTGAGGTCATCTGAGGTGTGCGCACCATGCCTGATCGCCCGGTTCCTGATAACCTGATAAACTTATAGAGGATACTGCTAATAGTGCTTTTTGTCTTCCAGAATCCTCTCCACTGGTGGGGGGGTGGCATGTCAGCCCTCAGGCTGCCATCCAAGGGGACCCTGTCCATCACCATGCCCACTCGGCCATGCTTACACACCACTAACGCTGCGACATTGATGTTGCCTCTCTGATGTCAATTGAGCCTGTAGCTGCATGTGGCTCTTCTACTCGGGTGCAATTGCCTACTCTGATGTAACTCTTCTACTTGGGTGCAACTGCCTACTCTGATATAACTCTTTTGCTTGGATGTGGCTAACCAGGAAAGAGGCTATGATGACACTGAGTGGGAGTGTGGCTGAGGGTGTGGCTCATGGTGATTGGTGATGGTGAGTGGCTGTCATCTGGGTGGAGTTGTGGGTGGAGCTGGGTGGGGTAATGGTGTGTGTGTGTGTGAGAGAGAGAGAGAGAGAGAGAGAAAGAGAGAGAGATGGTGTTAACTTGGTTAGAACTGATTTGGATTTGATTACCTTTGTATCATTGTCATTTAGTGCTGGTTATCACGTAGTCTCTTAGATAGAGATAAAAGTTTTTCACCAAACAAACTGAATCTCTGTTTGCATGCAATGTGAATGCCGGAACATGACACCTGATTTATAGTGCTTTCTTTTCTAGTTTTATTCTCATAACTGTTAGGTAAGCTCCCCATTGGGAGAGCGAGTACGTTTAGCGAAGCTTTGTCAGAGTTGTGTTGGAGAACACACAAACCAGCATATAGAGACACTGAAGTTTAAATAGGCCTTTGCTTTCATGGAAATAGAGGTATCAGAGTCCATCAAACAGTCCAAGTCATACATGGATAAGATAGTCAGTCATCAATGTCTTTCAGTTAAGGGATAATCTAAATAACATAGTCCAGTAATATATAATCAGTCTGGTACTCAAAGTTTGCTAACAGTTGCAAAATTTACAATAGCTCACAGCACTTTCTAACAGCCAGCTTCCAAAACACTCAGATCGGGTCAGCCTAGCATCTAACAAACAGAGAGCTAACAGTCATTCTGGCTCCCTCTTCTGGCCAATTGAGGAAAACAACAACCAATCACATTTTGCAGTATGGTTTAAAGAAACAGGTACAACATTGTTATATGATTTATATATTGCCAACCCAACCGTTAGAATTATATTCCTAACAATAACTATATGAGGGAAGCTTGGCTAAGAGATAGTGATTGGTCCAAAATCAACTGATTAACCATCTTCAACTGAGCATGGACTTTTGCATAGAAATATTGAGTCCATTTAGATCCAACTGGAGGGAAAAATTTGGAGGGAAAGCCTATTTTAATGCTGAAGATTGGAGGAATCAGACATGGTTCTTATCAATGAAATATTGATGGTTCTTATCAATCAAATATCTGCCTTTAATCACACATGCAATGTGTGATTAAAGGCAGATATTTATGATGCACAGCATTTGGGGGAAATGTCATACTAAACTGGACCCATTTGAAATCTATGTTCTAATAATGGTCATACTTTATTATTCAGCCTTGTTGTTAAGTGGTTCTTAACCAATTTTCTGTGGAAAAATAGCTAATTATAGTTTAATTCCTGTTTTAGGGAAATGCAATCATAAGGGCTGCTTTGCTAATGTATATTAAATCTATGATAAATCTTAAAATTGCCTTTAATAGAGCTACTGTTCCTGGGATAACTTGTACACAACTAACTCATGTTGCCTACCAATTATTGTAATTAGTATTACTTTCAAGCAATTATGTTCAAGTATTAGTCTTTGTTTATTTAACAAAGTTGTATAGCTTGCCCCATCCATCAGCAGGAACTCTGCATGGCAAACAAAGTTTTAAAAAAACACTTTTTATCCTAAAAAGATGTGCAAGATTGTTGTCAGCCCTGTGAGGTAGTCTAGACAAGAAGCACAGCTAGGAAGAAGATGTTTTGCACAGAGTGGTATTCAGCAGGTTCTGACCAGTTCTAGAGAACCAGTAGTGGAAATTTTGAGTAGTTCGGAGAACCGGTAAATACCATCTCTGACTGGCCCCACCCTAATCTATACTCTGCCTCCCAAATCCCAGCTGCTCAGGAAGGAATGGAGATTTTACAGTATCCTTCCCCTGGACTGAGGAGGGAATTGAGATTTTACAGTATCCTTCCTCTGGAGTGGGAAGGCAATGGGGATTTTGCAGTATCCTTCCCTTGCCACGCCCACCAAGCCACACCCACCAAGCCATGACCACAGAACCGGTAGTAAAAAAAATTGAATCCCACCACTAGTTTTGCTTCTCATCTAAGAAACTTCATCAGTTCTGATTCAGCTTCTTAGATAAGGAATGAAGTTTCTTCCTCAAGAAAAAAAATATAGTCCAGTTGCCTTATGAAAAAGCATCTTTGAGGCAACCATGGCCTGGATGACTCAAAATCTCCATAGACATTTAGCTCTAATTTTATTGTAAGGTTACATTAACAGAATCTTGCAAGTCTGAAAATGCGTCACTTCCTCCCTTGCCTTTACAGTGCAACAAACTAGATAGCCTAATTTCTAAAACATTTTCCATGTCCTGTTTCTTCTACAGACTCAGCTGTCTTTTATCTGCCAATTGTTTAGTCTGCAACTCTTCCTCCTGTCTCACAAGGTCATTGCCACATGCTATTACAATTTCATACTTAAACCCATGCTAACGAATGACCTCATCCATATTTTTCATGTAGATGTTAAATTGAATTGCTAAATCTTACTGTCATATCCTTATTTAACAAATAAACACATACATTGCATAAGTACATGATCATATACTGTTATATCTTTTTCCTGATATTTTGTTTTGATTCTTCTTTTAAGAGTGAGAAAGGAAGTGTTCGAAATCATGACATATTTTCTCCTGAGTATTAAAAAAAAACAGTTGCAGAATAGCTTCTGCTAGAAAAAAGTTAATTTAGTCAGAATTTTATCAGTCTCTTAATGGGCCAAACCACTTATACCCAAACTATTTGCAAACTAGTTAGTGACTTAAATTAGAAACTAGTGATTTATAGAGGTTACTGTGATAGGATATGAGGATGATCTTTGGATTCAAGAGGAAGACCGTAGCCTAGATCAATAGCCCCCAACCTTTTGGGCACCAGGGACTGGTTCCTTGGAGAGAGGTTTTTTATGCGGACTGGAGGGGGCATGGATTCACATGCTGCCTGTATCCCGCAGATGGGGTTTCACTTGTTTGTTTGGCCAGGTTTCTGGCATATCAGGGCCTGGTGCTGGTCCATGGACTGGTGTTGGGGATCCCTGGCATAGATAACAATCTGATAAGAGAAATCTGGGTCCAAAGGATGGACAGGGATGAAGAAAGCATCTAAGAAGGGACACTTTATAGTTATATGAAAAATAAAGATAGGGGGGTGGGATAAACACATTCAGATTTGCAAGATTCTGTAACTATAATCTTACAATAAAGGTACCATTAGAACTCATGTTTCGTCAAAACTACCTTGTTGTTAGTTGTGAAATTGTGTCCGACCATCACAACCCCATGGACAACGTTCCTCCAGGTCTTACTGTCCTCTACCATCCTCTAGAGTTCATTTAAACTTACGCCTACTGCTTCAGTGACTCCATCCAGCCACCTCATTCTCTGCCATCCCATTCTCCTTTTGCCCTCAATCTTTTTCAGCATTAGGCTCTTCTACAGGGAGTCCTTCTTTCTCATTAGGTGGCCAAAGTATTTGAATTTCATCTTCAGGAAATGGCCTTCTAAAGAACAGTCAAGGTTGATCTCCTCTAGGACTGACCAGTTTGATCACCTTGCAGTCCAAGGGACTCACAGGAGTCTTCTCCAGCACCATAGTTGAAAGGTCTCAATTCTTTGTCCTCAGCCTTTCTTACCTTGAAGAACTGACAAATATAAAATTGCCTTTCTGCTGCTTTTATTTTTATTTCATTGCTTTTTCATTGCTCATTTGACAGCAGGACCAGTGGAGGAAAAATTTGATTGGAGTAGCTCTATGTTAGAGAATTAAAATATGGGCAAAGAAAATGCTAGGGGAAATATGGTATGTGCTAAGGGATAAATGGAAGCCTTTTTTTTAACACGGGTAGGTAAAAGGCTTTTAAATTCTCATTTGATCATTTACAAAAAGCTTCCAACTTGATTGTTAAATGTTTTCTCTTGTGCTTAAATTTCATGCTGGAGATTATTAAAAATTGACTTTACAGTATTTATTTTACTTATCTGTCCTAGCCAGGCTGTGCTGAACTCATGGATTTGGTGAATTATTAAATTTTTAAAAGCCATTTGTTTGGGATTTTATACTGGCTTTCTCTCCATCTGTAGGGACAAGCACCTCGGTCTCCAAAATTTGAGAAAAAAAGGTTTAATTTATCTTTAATCTAAGACAGTTTTTAAAGTGTGCGTGTGTTCCAAGATGTAAGACATAATGACAGTCTCTAGTGTAACGCTTAACTAACTGCTTGTTAGTGTTAACATTTAGAAGCATATGATGAAAAAGGGAGAACAATATGGCTTCCAATAGGTTACCCAAGCAGTAATGTTAGGCAAAATAATTCATTATGTCAGATAACAAGATCTATTTTGGAACATAATGAGATGCTGATAAAGGTCACCATGCCTACAAGCCCATTTTATATGCCATATTAACAGGGCCACTTGTATCTTGAATATGGGCTCCACATTTAATTGAAATCTCCTAGATACGTTTGAGAGAGCAAAAGGAGAGGGAGGGAGGGAGAAGGAAGGAAGGAGGAAAGGAAGGAAGGAAGGAAGGAAGGAAGGAAGATAGATAGATAGATAGATAGATAGATAGATAGATAGATAGATAGATAGATAGATAGATAGATCTGGTACTCCCTAACCCATGTTTGCTGATCTGGATAATTATTTGAATAAGAGATATCCAAGGTGGCGCAGTGGTTAAATGCAGCACTGCAGGCTACTGCTAGATCAGCAGTTCAGCGGTTCAAATCTCACCGGCTCAGGGTTGACTCAGCCTTCCATCCTTCCGAGGTGGGTAAAATGAGGACCCAGATTGTTGGGGGCAATATGCTGACTCTCTGTAAACCGCTTAGAGAGGGCTGAAAGCCCTATGAAGTGGTATATAAGTCTACTGCTACTGCTATCTATAAAATCCTAGAGCTATACTAAACTGGGAACTCATAAGAACAGATCTAACTGAAGGCAATGATGAACTGCCACCTGGCTGGAAAAATTCTATCTGCATCTCCACACTGAATCAGGGTATTAGTCTATCTACTCTAAGGAAACTTGTGGAAGCTTGTAAACAGTCCATTGGCTGATAGCCTTCTTGCTCTCTTTGTCTTTTAAAAATAAATATTTAAGGCATGCGGTTTTTAACTAAAGTCAAATCTTTCGCCTCATTCCAGTGTGCTGAATATTGTAACACCTTGTATGTGAGAGTGACCTTGAAAGCTGTTGAAGAATTGCTGTCAGCTCTTGGCTGAGACAAATGAGTGATACAAAAGAGAACTTCAATAGTTGTCATTCTGTTTCTAAGTTCATTCAAAGGATTTTCTATCATTATATGGTTGAGGAATCTTTCTCCACCAGGAACCTGCTTCTCTACTGAATTTGTTTTCAGAGGTTTCTTTCAGTTTTTTTCCCCCACCAGGCCAGGTAAGGATGGTGTCAACCAGAGATATCCTTCCACATATAGTGCTCTAGATAAAAGTTCCCCTTGCATATATGTGCTAGTCATTCCCGACTCTAAGGGGTGGTGCTCATCTCCATTTCAAAACCAAAGAGCCAGCACCATGAAGACATCTCCACGGTCATGTGGCCAGCATGACTAAATGCTGAAGGAACCCAAAACGCTGTGACCTCCCCACCAAAGATGGTTCCTATTTTTCTATTTGCATTTTTACATACTTCTGAACTGCTAGGTTGACAGAAGCTGGAACAAGTAATGGGAGCTCACTCCATATGCAGTGCTAGGGATTTGAACTGCCAACTTTTCTGGACGACAAGCTCAGCATCTTAGTCACTGAGCCTCTGCGTCCCTCTAACAGTGCTCTAATTAGGGACTAGTCCTGTGTGATTGTTGTTTGTCTCTATTAAAGATAAAAATCATAAGAATGGAATTATTGAGAAATGTACTGATGCAGAAGGAACAACAAGCCATGATAGTAAGAACACTTGAGGCCCATCCATACACAGATTCTCAAAAAAAAAAAATAGAAAATTCTTGATGAGATGCTGAACTTTTTCTTAGTTCTGATATTTTCACATGGATACATTATCATGCAAGCACATCCAAACATCTTTCCCATAAATATAACTCTTGACTAAATGTAAAGACTGATTTTTATAAGTGTGGCACAAATTTACAGTCGTTTTCTCTCATGCAAACAATTACTGAGATCTTAATTATTAATTCTGAGTCTCTGCAGTTTACAGCTTTTTATTTGGTACATTGTAAACAAGACTTAATGGATGCAATTTAAGGTCCTTTCGAATAATCTTCCAAACAAAGATTTCTTTAATAGTTTTTTTTTCATGCATATTCATTGAAAGACTGATTAATTGACCAAGGCTTTAACATCTAAGTATTTGCTGCAGCATGTTTTATATTCTGTCGGAATTTAGCTGGACTCCCAGCTAGGAAAAAAAATCTTAAGCAAGCAGATCTAATTCACATCTTCTAAACTAATATGTGGAACAAGAATATTTACTTTGCAGACTATACTTGTATTTTTAAGATGCACTATTTTGGAAATCAGATCTTATGGGATTATTATTGAATGTATATGAAGCACAGGGCCTGGTTCATATATATCATTAAGCCAAAATCAAGTCAGCCTCTTTAAAGAGGATTGTAAATGAGCCATGCTACAGATCATTTTGTTCTGAAAGTATATTGATTTCACTGTTTAAGAGAAAAGAATATGAAATTTTTATTTATACTAAGAATAGTAAAGGTAAAGGTTCCCCTCACATATACATATGTGCTAATCGTTCCTGACTCTAGGGGGCAGTGCTCATCTTTCAAAGTCGAAGAGCCAGTGCTGTCCAAAGAAGTCTCCATGGTCATGTGGCCGGCATGACTAAACACCGAAGATGCACAGAACGCTGTTACCTTCCCACCAAAGATTGTTCCTGTTTTTCTATTTGCATTTTTACATGCTTTCAAACTGCTAGCTTGACAGAAGCTGGGATAAGTAACAGGAGCTCACTCCATTACACCATGCTAGGGATTCAAACTGCCTAACTGCCGACCTTCTGATCCACAAGCTCAGAGCCTTAGCCTCTGGGCCACCGTGTCCCTATACTAAGAACAATATGGTACAAATTGAGAAGATGAAGATACGTTTTTGGGGTATTTTTGGTCAAAGTTTCTTAGATGTTCTCTTTGAGCATTCTTTGTATGGTGCTCAGGATCCACCTCAATGCCTTGTGGGATTGCCAGTTTATTTATTTATTTATAGACCGATAAAACATTCTTCAACATACATAGAACAAATGCAACAAAGAATAACTGTTAGGTGACATAAAAAGCAGTGTTTAGTATGCCTCAAAACCTATTATTAACTTTTCCATAAAAACACAGCTACCTTCCATAAATGAAAACACTAGAGAGAATAAAACCAACTTTTTTTGATAAGAAAAGGATAAAAATTTGTGCTAAGAGACCTCCTACTTGATAGGAAGAATGGTAGCCAGAGCTTTATATTTGGAAGGATATATCTGCTTGACATCAATCAATTAATACTAATTGATATTAATATTAATCAGAAACATTATATATCTTTGATGAACAGCTAGTTCACAAATAGAAAGCAAATAAATTTCAACTATCCAAAATTGGAAGTTCAATATTGAAGACACGAAATTGAGTATGGGGGATGTTCCTGTCTCCATGTTCTATGATCCATGATTTTTGAAACAGGGATTACATTTTGGATATATAATTCAAGAGTGTATTCACATCTGTTAATTATATAGATGTTTATAACATAATACCAACACATTTACAGATATTAAGCAAAATGAGGTAATAATGGGACAAACCACTATTCATCAGTGTCCCCACATACATTTTAAACTTTTAGTATCGATCAGTAGTCAGTTTATTTTAAACATTTCTCTATCTAATACTTAGGAGGATATTTTTCTTAAAACAGTCTTGAAGTCATAAGTCATACTTTACATTCAATAAAATCCTGTTTCTAGGATACTCTTTAAATTGCTTATTTTCAAGCACTGTAGATTTGCACAAATTCAAAACGTGTTCCAACACTAACTGTAATTCAGATATTTTAGATATTAGTAATTCATCTGGACCAACCTGAAGTCCATATTTTAATTGAATATACTACTATTTCCCAACTGTAGATAGCATAGGTTCCTCTTGAAAATTTTCAAATGGTTTGAAAACCAAATAAAAAGCTAACTTACAATGTTAGCATGATTACATATAAAAAAGATTTACCTTCAATATTCAAACTGAAATTGTCCTAAAAGAATTATTGCCCTGGAATAATGATCAAGATTTTACAAAAAGATGCAAAAAAGATGTTTGGAAAAAACATCTTCCAAATATATTTTGCAGCCTTTAATACTGAAATGCAAGCTGTTTAAAAAAACAAAAAACAGAGCAAGCTCTTGCATTATGTCAATGAGATGATATAATAACTTTCTAATTTGTTTGTTGTTCTTTTCCACAGAACTATAAAGATTAATAACAAAGATTAAAATCAGGAAAGTTGAACCCATCTATCATCATATGGCAGCAAAAATGTATATATATATATATATATATATATATATATATATATATATATATATATATATATATATATATATATATATATATATATATATATGGATTTTCTTCCCATAAAAGACAAATTAATATCATATTAATCTTTAAATAAATTAAAAATATTAACCTAGCAATATCTTAACATAAATATGTCAGTTTTGAAGTAATATTCATTTTATAACACTTATCTTTTCCCATAAAATAATGGACTTTTAAACCAACTTTTGACAATTTTTTTATATAAAATTATATAAAAAATAATGATATCCAGAAATGGGGTATAATTTTTCCTAGATATTTAAAAGAATTCTTCTACTTTCTGACCAAAACTGAATTTTAATTTGAATCCAATGAATTCAGTCATAAGTTCAGTGAAAGATACATCACGATAAACAGTTTTCAAAGCAACAAGAAATTACATTCTTTCTCTTATCAGTCTGGATTAAATTCAGATAAAACTGAATGCTATCCTGCAAAAGAGAGGGGAGAGTTCTTTTCTCTAATTTCTGGTTTTCAAGTCCACAATTAATGTAGGAAGAGAGAGAAATCACTTGTCAGTCAGTGCTTGAGAAATGAAAATCTTCCTCCTGTGTTTCTTTTGGGACTGGCTACATCAGGGGTGGGTTCCTGTACCGGTTGGTATCAGTTCGCTTTATGCACACACTCACAACGTGTTGCATGCGCCATTGACTTTAAATGGTCCTGCGCATGCACAGAAGAGACCAGGGAACTGGTTTGAGGGTGTGGTAAGCCTAGTCACTGCCGGTTCTGCGAACCAGGCCAAATCACCACTACTAGTTTGGCCGAAGCAACTCACCTCTAAACTACATCTCCTGGATGCCCACCTGTCTCCCTTCCTTTTCCTTTCTCGGGGAAAATGAAGTTTTAAAATGATGGAAGTCTGGCTTGAAAAACTAATGTCCCTCCTCCTCTTTTCTGCTAGCATGAAATCACAGCCAAGGCAACTATCAGAAAACAATTAGAATGTCTTTGTATTATCCACAGTTAGATCCACTTCCCTTTAAAGGCATTCATAACAAAATTGCATGGAGTCTCTGAGGATCATCTTGTGAAGCACAAAGCACGAATACAGGTTTTGGTTATCCTGACCTGTTACCAAAGGCAAAGCAGAATTCTTAGAGCTGTCTCTAAGCAGTAGTCCCTTGTGTCAGTCTTTTATCAGCAAAACCAGCCTGCCAGATTTCACAACGGACAATGGTGTGTACAGGAAGGACAAATCCACACAAAGGATTATTGATGGTATCATTCCAATTAAACTCTTGGAGGGAAGCCTCTGTCAGCAGAGTCCCCTAAGTTTGTAAAATGACCTTTCTTTGCACTGAAAAAAAGAGTGATGTACGAGACAAGTCATATATATTTTTTCTCCTTGTCAAAGTAATTAATAGCATGCTTTATTCAAAGGAGCTCTTGCATAATAAGAGAGTCCCATTGGAATCCTTGGGAGCTAGCCATGAGGTCTTGAGCTGGTGGAGACATTGAAATGTTGAGGCAAAGTCATGAGTGACACCAAAACCCTGGCTGCACTTGGAAGAATTAAATCCATAGCTTCGGCTTGGTCATCCCATTCCTAATGGGCTCAGGATAGTAGCAGGGTCCTCTGTTGAGCGAGAGGCTAGAGGACTCTGAGAATCATTGTACGAAGCACAAAGAAATCAACATGGAGCTTGATTAATTGATTGATATACTTATTAATGGTGTATTAACCATTAAACAGACTAAGCACATGTTTAGGGCACCAGGCCCAAGGGGACACCACAAAGTTGAGAAAGAAAAAAACCAATAAAGATTTGTACAGTATGTACAAAGGAGAGGGGGGGGGCACCAAGATTTGTCAGTGCTTAGGATACCAATGAGTCTTAATCCGCCACTGCATACTTACTTATTAATACTTTGTTTTTCTTTTAAACAAAGCCAGCATGGAAGGGGGGAAAGGAATGTGAGAGTTTGCAAAACAAATGCTTACCAATAGATAGGAGAATATTCATACAAATAGGAGAATATTCAGACATGAGCATGCAAATTTAAAAACAGAAAGAACTGGGGGGAAAGGAGAGAAGGCATTGGAAGAGAGTTAATTTTAGAACTTGCAGTTTGCAATGAGTTATTGTAATTGCAGGACATGTATGCCCTTCCATGAAGGTGATTTGGAGGTGATTTATTAATTTGGAGAAATAAATTCAGTGCACTGTTCTTAAAGTTGATTTAGACTTCTAGAGCTCAGGAACAGTCTAAGGCCAAGATCTCTGAAGGACTTATTTTCTTTTCATGAATTTTCCCACATAATCTAAGGCATGAGGTTAAGAATTATCTTGGTTCTCTAAAACCTCTCACTAGTTAATTGTCTTTTATCTAATCTCCTGAATTTTCAAAATATTCTCAGCCAATTTTTCACTCCTGCATTAGTTTTATTTACGTATTTGATTGTTTGATTGGATGGGTTCTTATTTTAAACTACTTTAAATATTTTAATGAAAGATAGCATATGTAAAACTCAAGAGTATCAAAAAGTGAATGAGTGTGTTCATGTGACAACTGTGGGTAGTTCCCATGATCTGGCTGGAATCCCTGCTCCTCTGTAATTTGGCAGAAGACAGATTCCTTGGCATTAATACACTCTCTAGTTTTTCCATGTATAAGAATCTCACATATTTTAATCAATGTACTTGGAAGCATAGCCTTGCTTTAGTGAATAGGATCACTAACTGTATAATTACAGTAATGATCAGTACTTTAAGTGGATTAGACCCAGCCAATTATAGGTAGTGACATGGGAGGTTGAATATATCATTGCGAAACAGTAGTGTTGATTATGCTGGATGGGCTTCTCCTGCTTGTTTCAGGAATGGGGGAACCAGCACACAAGTACAAAGGTGAAGAAATACCCAAATTGCTTTTATTTCATATTCATTGCAACATGGATTCCACTGTATTTGCAATTTTGCTAAGCTTCTTTTTAATTACCGAATCAATGAAATTTCGTGTCCTTAGAATTAACACAGTAGGAGTTTTGAGGAACATAATTATTGGCATTTATGAATAATATATAGAATCAAAATATGATGGTTCTAAATGCAGGTCCTGCCAGTTGTGGGCAAGCTGGAGGAAAATATAAAAATCTTAAGTAGCAAAAAAAAAAGGGAGAAAGTGAAGCAAGGGCTATTCATTTTGTAAGAAAAAAAACAGCCAATTGTTGAAAGAAATATCCATCTTTTTCAATTCCAAGCTGGGAGAAAAATACTGGAAACATGGAGGGTGATTGGAAAGATGATTTATTGATGAACAGGACTACATGGGTTTGAGGTCCTGGACAGCTGGCCACATGGAGTTGAGCGTGAGGGGTTTTTATACCTTCTCTTGGGCTTTGAACTTGAGCTTCCTGTTCCCGTGCAAGAATATGTATTATATTGGCTGCTCTTAGATTCCCCTGGGGCTATGCAGGGGTCATAGCTGAGGTTGTCTGAGATAAGTTTGGTTGAACCTTGCTGAGTGATGCAACGTCCTTAGGAAATTTTGAAATGCAGTGAACCCTGCTGCTAGATGGGCTAATTAGGGCTAATCCTATTATGTTCTGAGGGGTCATGTCTTAATCCCATCACCCTGGAGCTGGAAGCCTTTTGTTTCAAAGATTGGCTGACCCAATCTTTCTTAATGTGCAATAAGATATCTGGTGGGGGCATGGAGCTGGGGTTCTGGGGCTCTGTTTCCTTTAAGATTTTTATTATTCTTTTGGGGAAAATATTTTATCCTGCCTTTTTCATATTTCCTAAAATATTCCATTCTTCTAGGAGGGGTGGGTGCTAACTATCTACAATAATCAAAGGATAAAGCAGAGGAGAAAAGCTAAGATCAGGGCAGCCTTTGACTATAAGGAATCTGCTTGACCACCATTCTCCTCAATCCCAGGTAATATGGCCATAAGTAATTGATAACCAATAAGGTCCAGTGATTTGAAAATGGCAGATTCTTCTGTCTATGTTGAAACCTGATGCTGCAGGTTGAAAGATGTCAGAGTGGGAATCCAATATGCTTACTGTAAAATCTCTTCTACATCCTGGAATTATGACCGTTTTCTAATGGTTAGGAACTTCTGAGCCTCAACTTAAGCAACGAATAATCATTTGAGTTCCCTGCCTTGCAGTTAATCCAAGAAAATTCTCAGCAAGACCACAGTCTGAATGTGGGATGGAGCAGCCAAGGAAAAAAGTAATGATTGTGTTGGAAGAAATGTCCTTCTGGATTCAGTTCCAAGTGGGTGGGGGGAAGACACTGGATTCATGGAAGTTGCTTGGAAAGAAGGTTTATTGATGAACAGGTTCACATGATTTGAGATCCTGGGCAAAAAAAAAATGCTGAGAATGCCTGGGTTTTAAACCCTCTGTTGGGCTTTGAATTTGAGCTTGTGTTCTGATTGGTTGTCAGACTCCCATGGGGCCATGCAGGGTTAACTGTATAAGTTGTCTTTTGACTCCCAGGCTTGGTTGACTCTTACTGGGTGATAATGTAATGAAAAGGCTTTGGGATTCCTATTATGGCTCTGCCTGAAGGAGGTAGATCTTTTGTATGTAAAATAGACTGGGCCAGGCCTTAATGGCCCATTGACAAAGGTGGTGGGGGAGCTGAGTTTCTTCCTCCCTTTTAGGGGGAAATATTCTGCCCTTTTAATATTTCCTAAAATATCTCATTTTCCTAGCAGAGGGTCGGGTGCTAACAGCCTACAACTGATTTTCTATTGATGAAGGCTTGATTTCTAGTTGCATGTATTCTAAGGAAGAAAAGAAATGCTCCGTCAGAAAGTCTCTTCCCCCAGCCAGCTGCTATTGCCGGCATCCTCCAAAGAGAGACAAGTAAAATCCAAAAAGACAATAAGAAGTTAAGTACTGTTTTCCAGCTAAGCTAATCAGTTTTTTCTGAAGATGGAAGGATGTGTGCCAAACGAAAATCAATGCCCTAAATCAACGAGCTGCATGCCTGAGCATTGCCAAAGTGTCAGCTGCTAACAAGGGAATAAAGAAAACAGTTATTGGATACTTAGGAGTGCTTTGTAAGTGCTTGTGTAAAATAGCATATTTAATTTACTGCACTGTTATAAGCTTTATTGGGCTTTATAGTTATTTCAGTAAGGAAGCTAAAAATAAGTTGTCTCCTTCCACTGCTTTGAAAAACTGTTTGAGTCGTACTGGTTTATAGATCTGTAGATCGTTGTTATTCAACATTGACAACTGTTTTTTTTCCTGATATTTATATTTTGTTGTTCTGTATCTTCATCACTTCTGCTGCTCTACAAACCAGTCCTATTCATCCATCCTTTATCCCAGCTTTTCTCCTTATTCTGGGGTCTTTTTCCTGTTATGCCTCTGACCCACCTCTTATCACATGATCCGATCCCGATTTCGTGCAATTTTTTTAATGTTCTCAAAGTATCAGTTACTTTCTCAGCTTCCGCTATCCCAGACTGAAAATATGAAAATGGTAGGGAGCCAAGGTGGATCTGGTTAATATCCCATTAGGTCTGTTCCTTAATGGGACATAAATGTGATACTATTAATATTGTTCTCAGGAGGGAAAAATTGTGGCCAAAGTAATGCAAAAGTTCTTACAATCCATGAATTTGATAACAGAGTCCCTTTATACACATATATTCATGCATACATACACATAACTGTTGTGGCCCAGCAGGAGCCATTGGAGCTTCCACCAACGAGGAGCCCTATGTGTCGGCTCTGGAGGATGTGAAGGACCCTGGACAGGGTTCCGACTCCGAGCAGGATGCAGAGAGGCTGGTTGGCCACCAGGAGGCATCTGAGCCTTGGACCAATGGGGAGAAGACAAGGGAGAGTGAGCCGGACGCCAGTAGTGAGTTGTTCCTGGATGCACAGTGTCGAAGAACTAATAGGCATCAGGAACAGTTGCGCAGTTACAGGAGGTAATGGCACTCAGCTGGTGGTCATTAGGCTCCTCTCCAGACTATAAAAAGACTACTAGTGCACACACCCCTCTTTGCAGAAGTCAACACAGGATCGAATGTCGGAGAACATTGTTAGAAGCTTGGCAGGTTGGATTGCTGCCAAGCCTTATCTGTGTTTATTGCTGCCCAAGCTTGTCTGTGCCAGTTTGCTGCCAAGGACCTGTCTGTCTGTTAATTAAATGTCATAACTTATCTTTGGCTCGGAGTGTGCTTGGGTGTGGAACGAGGGGGGTCAGAACACATAACTATTGCAAAAGTGTGCGTGTGTGTGTGTGTGTGATATTGCATAATGTTTTTGTTTGCATACATACTTTTGCAATAGTCATTTTTAAAAATGACTATTTTTATTTCATTTTAAAATTATTATTTTTTTTAAAAAAATAAAAACAAAGTCCTACTGGTTTTAAGGCTGAATCTAGTGATACTGTCTCATCTGGAAGTAATTTTTTTCTTTCTCTCTTTAAAGATGTGATTTTTGCCCCACAATATCACAATCTTCAGAAAGCCTTCAGAAACCTGGAGGCAATTCTCTATGCGTTTTTTATTTATCCAAATCTCCAATCAGCCCCCAAATTCTCTAAGTAATCCAGATTGTCTCAGGAACAAGCTGTGTGTCCTGTTGTTTGTGTTTTTAAGGTTGGAATTTAGCAGGATCTTCAGCACCTTATGAAAATGTATTGACTTTGATTACATTCAAGATGGATTTTGGAACAGTGTAAAGGGAAAAAATTCAGACATCTCATTATTATCTCTGATCTGTCCCTAACCCTCTTTTTCTCTTTCCCTCCATCTTCCCCAGCATTATAGGTTTTTCAAGAAATCTAGGTCTTTGCATAATAGAGCAAAAATAAGACAATTTGCATTTGATCATTTGTCTTATATAGGAATTCTGGATAGACCTGTTACGTGATACATTTGTTTGTTTTCTTGACTATCCATAGTATTTCCATGAGTTCTTCTAAGCTCAAAGTGTCAGTACTTTTTCTATCCTGCTTCCTCAAAGTCCAACTTTGTCTATCACCTTGGCTGATTGTTTACTGTATATTGCTTCAATCATATTAATAAATATCTCCCCAAAATTCATATATTTTAGTTGTAGTAACATAAATTGCCAATTTAGTTACTATGATAGTAAATGGAGACACAGCAGAGAACTCTGATATTAAGAAAGGCACTAGACAGGGATGTCCACTGTCCCCACTGTTGTTTATATTGACTTTGGAAATGTTAGCCAGGAACATTTGCAAAATGAAGAAATAAAAGGAGTGGAAATATAAAAAGAGAAATATAAGCTAGAGGCATTTGCAAATCAAAGATTCTTTTATTACATTTTCATTTTCCTTTATACAATCACTTAAATACTGTGCAGTTAAAAAAAGAAGAAGCAATAAACAACTCATAACACTTCTATCCTACATACACCCTTCCTTCTACCCCTCCAACTTTCATTTCTCCCTTCCAACAATCCCCTCTTCTACTTCCCCTCCCCCTCAGCCATTCCTTTCTCCCCTTCCCACCATCTCACCCTCCTTACATTCCCTTCTCACTCCCTCTTAATTCCCCCCTCTTCTTTCCCTCTACACCTCGCTTCGGTGTATTTCTAGTATTCATTGGTCTATTTGTTTTGTACTAAAACAAAAGAAAAATAAAAGGAAAAGAAAGAAGAAGAGAAAAAAAGAAAAAAAAAGCAACAGTATCCAAGTGCATTCATTGTTCTGAAAATTGAGTCTATATTTCCACCCTCCCCCCCACCCACCCCCTGAACCCCTCTCCCTGACCCCCTTCCGACTTCCCAGGTCCCATTCCCGGCATCGTTCTTTATCAAGCAAAGTCTGGAGTATATTGAAACCAAATAGATTAGAAGTTACAAAATAATAAAAAATAATAAAAAATAAAGAACAAAAAAGAAAAGAATAATAAAAAGAAAAAAAGGGGGGGGAACCCCCCCCCAAGAAAGAGAAGTCAATATACTCTCTAACATTAAACTCAGCTTCTCATTATTTTTAAAATCTTAAACAATGTCTTTACCTGCTTCCGCATATAAATTCTATACCTCCCATCCTGCCTTTACCCGTGTCCGCATATATATTTTATCCTCATCCATTGCTCCTCTCATATTTACTCCACCCTCGTGTAGACTCTCCAGATAATCTTTCTTAACCTTGTATTCAAATAACAATTTATACAAAAATCAGCTTACATTCTGGATCAAGGTAATCTAATTGAACTTTCACTACCCTTCCATCTACCCCACGCACCCGACTCCATTCATCCCAAACCACAATCCAAGAAAACTATGATCTCCGCTCTCCTCGCCCCAAAGAATAGATCATGCGCAGTTTAAATTAAGATTCAAACAAGTCTTATATAAGTCCCATACAATATATGTCCAAATTCAGCACCGTTTCTTTCAGTCTCAATATCTCTTCATCGGTATACAGCTTTGTCATTTTATACCAGACAGGAGTCCTGAAATTTTATTCAAATAAAAAATTTAAGAAGTATTTTAAAGGCATAGCTGGATCTTTATTCTTTACTCTTCTGCCCTTCCGGAAGGGGAAAGCAACACCCTCCGCGTTGTAGCCACGTGTCCCGCTGCTTATCTTCTCCTTCTCCTTGTCTTTCTCCAAGTCCGGGTGAATCAGGAAGTCCCGCCTTCAGAGTTTTGTAGTAAAAATCTCGGGCTTCGCAAACAGAATTGAGACGATATTTTTGGTTCTCAAATGTGACTGTGATACCAAATGGCACTTCCCATTTATATTGTATCTGAGAATCTCTGAGTTTTTCAGTTAAGAAAGTGTAGTCTCTCCTTGCTCTTAATATTTGAGATGGTATTTCTTTAAAAACAATCAAGTCCTGTCCATCGATTCGCAGCCTGTTATTGTAGAACTTCTGTATTATCGCATTTCTGGATTCTCTTGTGGTGAAATATATAATTATGTCCCTCGGAAGCTGTCGTTGTTTTGCTACACACGAGTTCTGGCGATAAATTTTTTGAATCTGCCAATCAAAGTTAAATCCCGGACTTCCCACCGAACGTCTGAAAGCTTCAAAAAAGGTCTGTTTCAAATTCTCCTGTTCCTTTTCACGCAATCCTCTGACTCTTATTGCAAACGCAGTCTTATTGTAATTTATCATAACGAGTTGTTTTTGAGCATTTTCAACTTCCTGTTGTAACGTTTGAATTTTAGATGTCAAATTAGAATTAGTTTTTTCCAAAAGTTCCAATTTGTCCTCCATTTCAGAAACATAGTCTGTCATAACAGTCATAACTCTGATCGTATCTTCCCTTGTTTGAGCAATCTTGGCGTCCAGTTTATCATATAAGTCCGATAAAAGTTGTTTAATTTCCTGTCTGAACTCTTTAAGGGTTTCAAAAAGAAATTCTTGCGTTAAGAGATCTCCAGTAGAGGGCGTGGGAGGCAAGGTCAGCGATTTTGTAACAATTTCTTGAGATGTATTATTAAGGAAACGCTTAGACTGCTTCGATTTGGGAGCCATTATAAAAAACGCACAAACAAACAAAGTCTCTGCTCCCCTCGGTTTTAAATGGGATACTATTTATAGACTTTTAACAGTTAATAAGGAGAAGTCTTCAGGAGAATAGAGCTGATTGAGTGTGTCATATATCAAACGCAGAAGCTATAAAATCGCCATCTTGTAACGCAGCTGGATAAGAAAGCCTTTTACAAAATTGAAGCTGGTATTTTGAATAGTAATAAGAAAAAAATTTACAACTTCAAGTTAATATTTGGTTTTGAAGACATTTCAAAATTTATCTGCCTGCAGTTAATAAAACTCTATTGCCTGAATATGCAGCTTTAAGTAAAGAGGCTGAGTTCCCCTTTTATTTTGAAGTTTAAGGCTTGGCAAAACTTTCAGTGAGTAAACATTGTAACAAGACCGTTCAGCAGATTCATCACCATTTAACTTCCAGATAAGCAAAGTTAATGAAGGAGTAACATTCTTGTAGAAATGAAACTAATTAAAAAGCTTCTGCTGGCCTATTGTGAAACCAAAACATATGATAAGCAATCTCTTTTGTTTTGAATTCCTGTGAATTCTTGTGAGAATTAACAAAAAGTGTTCATTATTACCGGAGAAACCAGCCTGCTCGGCGCCATTTTAAAAGCCTCTAAGTAAATAATTTTTCGGAGGAGAAAAAGAAAAGAAGCTAAAATGTTGATAAACAATTATTGTGCATGGAAATGGATTCACCTCGTGATAAGATTAAATCAAACAAAACTTTGAACTGAGTGGGGGAGACCTACTTTGTCCTGCACAAGGCAGTTTGAAATTCCCAGCACGGACAGCTGTTCTGCCTTGGGCTAGCCCCCCTTTCCCTGCAAGCACAAAAGCTGCAAAAATCGAAGAGCATTTGCCAGCAAAACAATTTCTTCTTTCCTTCTTGCCTGAAGGATAAGAAAACCTGATAAGACGTCAGATGGAAGATCCTCTAAACAGGTACGTAGCCAGGAATTCGGAGGCAGCTGATTTTTTTGCTGCCACCACCAGCAGGCTCCTCCCAGGAAGTCCGCTAGAGGCATTTGCAGATGACTTGGTCTTTATACTAGAAGACCAGTGGTGGGTTCCTAACCAGTTTACTACCGGTTCACTGAGAGAGGATGTTTTGCATCAATGAAAACTTTTGTGGTTCAGGGGCATGGCAGGCTTGGGTCGCTGCCAGCTCCAGCAACCCAGGCCACCAAACCACTAGCGGTTTGCCTGAACTCGTCTGAACCTGTAGGAACTCACCACTGTAAAAGACCCTTTAGAAAGTGGACTGAAACTAATTAGAAAAATAGAAGAATATGGGAAAGTAGCAGTACTGAAAATGTAAGACAAAGATTTTAGTTAAGAATCTTACAGATACATAAAAAAAGAGTGTTGATGGAAAGATTTAATATACAGATAGTTTAAAAACTGAAGTATTTAGGAATACAACTAACAGCAAAATGTGCAACAATTAAAAAGGATAATTATATGAAACTGATGCGGAAAATTTAAAATGTCCAATTTTGTCTATAGAGCATCATACAAGAATCCCTGGCTTTGATCTTTATACATATAGACTCTTCCTAAATTCAGAGTTTTGGAATTCTTTCCTTGTTTTTCTTTATGTTTTCATCTTCAGTGTCTTTACAGATGCTGTAATACAACTATTGTCTCTTCTATTTCTCTGAAATTCTTTTAAAGAAATTCTTGTTTCTTCTTACCTGATCTTTATGATTATTGACCTTGGCTCCTTCACTCTTCTTGACAATTTCCACTATTTGATTCGACACCCAAAATCTTTGGGCTTTTTTCCTATTTTTTAATCTTCTGCAGTCTCTTTTATACGCTGACTTTACAGATTCTTTAATTTCACCTTACACTTCTTCTGCTTCCTTATCAATGAGGTTCATTGATGACTGAATAAATAGTTTGATTGCCAGAAACTGATAAAATCTTCTCCTATTTTAGTGCACTGTGTAATTCAAATATGTTTTTCTTTTACAAAATTCTAATTTCAAACAATAAGCAGTTCATCTTGTTTGCATTGTCTTCTCATATCATCACAATGATTTTTCCTCCTGGGAAAAGTTTTACCTGGGAACATCAGAATGTTTATATTAGGAGAGCTACCTTGAGATAAAACAAGATATGCAAATCTTTTGGATATATATATATACTATTGGATATATGTATACACTCCTGAAAGCACTGAGCCTGAAGATGACGAATGAGACTTCATCGAAACGTCGCCAAGACATCTCCAATTTTACGCGGGAGAAAACCCAAATAACTAGAGACCTACATGTATGTGTGTGTGTGTGTGTGTGTGTGTGTGTGTGTGTGTGTGTGTATGTGTGTATATATATATATATATATATATATATATATATATATATATATATATATATATATATATATATATATATATATATATATATATATATATGTTATATTTATGCTGATAAATAAATAAAGCCATACCCATGTTTGGGAATCGAACCTGTGCTCCATTGCCTCCCAGGCAGGGAGTTAACCATTTGAGCTACAGAGAACGACTCCTTATCAGCCAGCCAGGGTGGGAGGTATATACTTAAAGTCACAACCCCTGGTATGCGTGTGACCTTCCTCCCATACTTATATACTGTATATACTATATACTGTATATATATATATATATACATACATACATACATACATATATGTATATATATATGTGTGTGTGTGTGTGTGTGTGTGTGTGTGTGTGTGTGTGTGTGTGTATATATATATATATATGTATGTTGTATTTGTGCTGATAAATAAATAAAGGGAGACTAGTATAGATCTATTTCAAGCTATTTAGCTCTCATCAGCTAGCCATACCCTTACTGGGATTTTAACCTGGGCTATATTACATACTAGGCAGACATCTTAGCCATTAGGCCACAGGCTCTTATCCGTTATCAGCGAAGCCAGGGTGAAAGGTATCTATTAGATTTTATATATATATATATTTGGGCATACCAGGGGTTGTGACTTTAAATATATACCTCTCACCCTGGCCTGGCTGATATAACAAATGTAACAAAAAGGCAACAGTAAAAAATATTGGGTTTCTGTCTGGATGGTCTCTTGTGACGAGCCGAAGGACAGAGAGTGGAAGTGTGACCTTCCTCCCCTATTTGGGCATACCAGGGGTTGTGTGTGTGTATATATATATATATATATATATACACACACACACACATACACACACACACACACACACACACACACACACACACACACACACACACACACATATATATATATATATATATATATATATATATATATATATATATATATATATATAATGGTAATACAATTCTAATCTATGATAGTTGGGGATGATGATAATTGGAATGTAACCACAATGGAAGTGTTAGCCCTTCAAGATAAATCAGACTAACAAAGCAATGCCATGCAAGCCAATGTTATTTTATTGCAAAATCTAGTAATAAATATTGAAACTCTGAAGGTACTTCCACCTACCTCTCTTTGATGATAAGGGGACTGGAGGCTAAAACATCTATGAATGATTGCAGGAACTGGGCATGGCTTAGTCTAGTGAAGAAAAATACCAGGGGAGACATTATAGCAGCCTTCCAATATTTGAGGGGCTGCCACAGAGAGAAGAGGCCCAAGTTATTTTCCAAAGCACTGGAAGGCCAGACAAGGGATAATGGATGAAAACTGAACAAGGAAATAAGGAGAAATTTTCTGACAGTGAGAACAATCAACCAATGGAATAGAAGTTGCCTTCAGAAGTTGTGGGAACTTCATCACTACAAACTTTCAAGAAGAGACTCTGTCAAAAATGTAGGGTCTGTTTGGGTGGGGGGGTTGGACTAGATAACCTACAAGGGCCTTTCCAACTCTGTTAATCTGTATATCTTCTGCAACACCGGCTGGCACATTATGCTTTGATAACGATACTTGGATAATACTAAGTGTCTTGGAAGTTAATATGCTCTGCTGCATAACAAAGAGCATATAAGCAGATAGGTGTAGGTCTGATCTGGGAGTGGTGGAAATCCCATGGTGCCCTCTGCTCATAACCTCAATCAGTGCTGGTTTAAGAAAAAAAAGCCACAATGTACAACAGGAACATTGCAAAGCACAAAGTGATGACTTTACTCTGACCCCAGCAATCATATGAATGCAAAGCAAATAACTAAGCACCTTAGGTGGAACATGTGACCCCTCCCCTTGCTTAGAATGACATTTTCACCCAGGCTTTGCTTGCTAATGTAAAGTGGCTGACCAAATCTATTGTCATCCTGCCCTCACCCTTATTAAACAGATATAACTCCTCTGCCTTCCTTGTTTAAAAATGCACAATTTTTTGTGCCTGTAAGAGAATCCTGGAATGGAATGAGCACTAAAAGATCAACTCATGCTATAAAGCAGAGGCTAGAGAGGATTAAGGTTAAATATGCATTATAAGAGAAGATCAAATCTCACCCAGTTTCTGGTAGATACAGGATTAAACAGAGAGCCTTTAATCATTAATCATTTACTTTACCTTTCAAGAGAAAAGAAATAGCGAGTCAGCATTTATTGAACAGCCTTTCTAGATTTTTAAATTTTAAAACTAGGCAAACAGAGGAATTGCGTAAAAGTTTAAGTTGTTGTGATGTTTGTGTTTGGATCTCAATTTCACCTGCCTTCCTACACATATGTCATAGATGATATGATTGTTCATAGAGTCTTGTCCAGGTGTTAGATAGGGAATTCTTTATTATGAATAATCACACCATAAATGTATGTTCTGTTTCCATAAACATTGGAACATTCTGAAAGTAAAGAAGCCCTCAAATCACTGGTAAATACATACCGGGAGTTTGGTAACGATGTGGAAAATACTTGACAATGGTTTATTCTGCGATTGTTTTGCAACATCATTTTGTTCTGCAACCTTAGAACTTCCTAGTGCAGTGATGGCAAACCTTTTCGGTACCGAGTGTCAAAAAGGGAGTGCCCCATCCGTGGGCACGCTTTGCGTGCATGTGCTCATCTGGGATTCAATTTGGAAGAGGAGCAGCCCAGTGGGTATACACGTGCCGGAAAATGAACTTCCAGTTTCCAGTGTGCACATGTTCACTGGCCAACTAGTCTTCCAGTTACTGGCTTACATGCATGTGCAATGATCAGCTGGCCGGCGTGCAGGCTCACGCTGGAAATCAGAAGACCAGCTCTTCCAGTTTCTGGCACTGCTGCAAACACAAATGCCAGCTGATCGTCCTGTGTGCATGTGTGTCAGGAACCCAGAAGAGGAATGGGTGATGCTGTGCATTCCACGTGCCACTTTGGGAATGCATGCCATAAGTTCACCATCACGGTCCTAGTGGTTTTCCATTCAAGTACTAAGCAGGTTTAATACTGTTTAGCTTCCCAATCTAGATAAGGTTGACCAATTGTTGCCATCTGCTGAAGTTGAATCAACTATAAGATAAAAGCGCATCTAATTAATGTGTGTACAACAGTGCTGACTTGCATCATTGTATAAATCAACATTTCAGCAAGACTTCAATTTGTAAGCAAAACTTCATAACAAGTTTATTATTGTCAACCTGGTAGTTATGCAGCATAGCTGTCATTTTAAGCATAAGATAGCAGGAAACCAATTGATGCAGATGCTATTAATTAGAAGACAAATAACCTTTTCTAATAAGGTTCTGATTATATATAATTGTATCCCTGAAGAGCAAAATAATACCAGCTTTCTAAAGTGCATGCCATAATCTTCAGTCTCTTTTAAGCTTAAAATAGAATGATGGTCTTGAAACATGAACTAACAGTAGATGCCTGCCCAATAACTAATCCTGAGATGGCAATATATTATTTCTAGTCTCCAAGGCAATATGATTATGGATGCCACTAATTCGAGGAATGTAAGGATTTGATGACATCATTTCTTGCTTTAGAACAGGGGTGTCAAACTCAAGGTCCATTGGGCCGGATCCCATGGAAAATGAAACAGGCCAGCCTACATTGCTTCAACCCAGTCTACCCACATCATTTTTGCCCGGTTTACCCAATGCAAAGAGGAAACATGCTAGCAATTTGGGAAGTGATGTCACACCCAATGAGTGGCATCAAGCTGGCCACACCCACCCAGCCCACTGGGGTCAAACACAGTCCTGATGCAGCCTTCAATGATAATAGAACATTCTAAAGTAGGACACTCCTACTTTACAACATTCCAGAAAAATTTGATTGGCAGGAATAAAACTGATAAAGAACAAAGCCAGTCCAAGGAAAATGGTTATGCCAACATTGAGTAGGTGCTTCTCGGTCTTAAAGCAGCAAAATGAATGGCTTACAAGTGACTTAAAAAGATAGAAGGAAAAGATGTAAACTTTGGGGGATGATGATAGATAGAGCCGCCGTGGCACAGTGGTTAGAGTGCAGTACTGTAGGCTACTTCTGCTGATCATTAGCTGCCAGAATCTCACCAGGCTCAAAGTTGACTCAGGCTTCCATCCTTCCTAGAAGGGTAAAATGGGGACCCAGATTGTTGGGGGCAATATGTTGACTCTGTAAACTGCTTAGAGAAGGCTGTAAAGCACTGTGAAGTGGTGTATAAGTCTAAGTGCTGTTTATATTGCTAGATGATGATGATGATGATGATGATGATGATGATGATGATGATGATGATTGTAGACAGACAGATAGACAGACAGACGATAGATGGTAGAAAGATACTTTGCTTTCTGTGTATTATAATAAGCAGGCCTTCTGTGCTCATTCTAGTCAGTATTAAAGAAATTAATCTATTTGAATAAGATCTGTGAACATTTGCTGAGCACTCTTTTCAAGAACTATATGTTAGTGCCTGGAGAGTCAAGATTTACACATACACCAGGAAGAAACTTACAGAAGGTTGATAACAGAATACTGAACTAGAATGAATTAATAAAATCCAAAAGCTCTGTAAAGCAAAGTGATACAGCTATATTTTGTCACGATGGGTGCACTTTTCTCCCTAAAATTGTTTGTGAGAGATTTGGTGAAGTTGCTTCAAAGAGACTCCACCTTAATTAACTCATTATATCGGTGGTTGGAAAATTACTCTCTTATGGTTGTCAAGATTCTGTATTTACTCAGACTAGAATTAGAGATGCCTTACAGGTATCTCTGTCATTCTTGTTTCCTTGATCTTGCTCACCATGTGAGGTTTTATATTACCCTAACTCCATCCAGGACTTCAGATCTCTCTCTATAATGAATATGCCAAAGGAAAAAGAAGCTTTAAACTTAACTGATCTTCTACTTTCTTTGGCTCCTTTATAAATTTCAGTTTATAATTTTAACTGATAAAGGAGTCCTCACCTATTTTTATCCACATCAATGAAAAATCAGTTTTGGAAACAAGTCTTCTACAGAGCTGAATGAATTTGCAACTGAAAGTTTGATGAAGAAAATCAGTGAATGCTTTCCAGCAACAAATGAGCAAAACAAAGTCAGGCATACAATTTGATCTTTTAAGACAGCAAATTGTTGGTTATCTAATTCAGTGGTGTTGTATTTTTAATGTCAAAGGAAGAAGGCATCAGATTTTTGAATCAAATATTAAAATAACTTGAAGAAGGCTTGGGTATTCATCATGATGAAAAGAAGTACAAATTATTGCTAAGCCTCTGGCCGCAGAATATCTCAGGTCCATTCCCATTCATGGGAAAAAAGTAATATCTGTATTTCCACTCTAGTCCTATTAGAATCTTACAAGACTATTGGAAAACTCTGAAGGGATAATTTTGTAGATAACTGAGTTTTACATGAACTGACCTTAATGGGGAAATGATTTTGAGGTTTGCACATCTGGTACATTATTGCTTTATATCATGCACATTCCTGCAGCTCTTAGCAACCCACTACATATTTGAAAAGTGCATTTTAGCAACAGTTTCTACAAATGAATGTAAATAGGTGTTTCGATAAACATATCCCACTAGTCCTTCAGCACCCACTCCAAGGCAGCTTGAAAATGAACTACCACTTATAGCATGTAGTACAATATGTTACATTACTTCTAATAAACAGCAAAAAGAAATAAGTTAAAGTGGGGGGAATAAGAAGCATTCTAATGCACGAGACAGATTTTCAATAAGAGAGGCAAAGTGTGTGTGGGGGGTCTTTATTAGATTCCATGGAAATCAATCTGAAATCTGGTTCAGAGTACTAAAATTAGATTTGGATACTATTTAATTTAGTTTCAAGAGTGTTTTCCTCTTCTGTTGCACAGCCACAGGACACAAAGAGATAAAATACCTAGAGTGATTATTACTTTATGGACACCTTCATCCTGAGAGAGGATTCCACCTAACTATGCATTTCTCAGCAATCCAACTCTGGTGGTCATAGCAATCAACTAATAATGTGGGGCTTCCCCCCCCCCCCAAGTACTTAAAAAGGCTTTGATCCTACTTTTATACTTAGAGACTTTGTTTGATACTTTGAAAAAAGAAACATGAGTGTTCAAAATATTTCTGGAGGAAGCTGAATAAGGGCTATTGTTATTTTGTGAAATTGGTCAGTATTAATAAAAAAAACGACTGGTAAATTAGTTAGTAAATTACTACATTGGTCAATTAATTAGTACACAACACTGTCACAACAGCTACTTATTACCGCATAGCAATCTTGAATTAAACATCTGCAAGGGGAGGTAAGCCATCTGCATTGAGCCTGGAATTATGGTTGTAAAATGAAGCTGTCATGAGGTTTTTCCCATATTCTCACACTGGAATCCTCAACCCACTAGGATTAATGACGTTACCTAATACCTGGATGGGAGACTATTGAGAAATTTCTGGAATGTAGATTTGGTAATTGAAATAATCCCAAAAGAAAGTAACAATAAAGCTTTTCCATATTGTTGCTAAGAAAACCAGGAATAAAGACTGAGAATTCTTTTATGTGGATGATTAATCTTTCAATTGATAACCATTATGGAATCATTCTCTGATTTGGTCTTTTTAGACTGAATCTTGTATAAATTAGGACCACAACTGTATTCAAGTTAAATATTGGTTCTATTCAGAATATGGCTATGCAGGCAATGGAAGCTGAAAGAATTACATATTTCAGCATGTAATTGGAAGATAAGAAGATTACAACATGGGTATAGAATTTCTAAAATTCAGCACTCAATCTGCTGCATTTAACATTTAATTCTAGTTAATCTAGAACTGATTAGCAGTTAACATTCCATCTACATCCACCATTTTCAGAATTTTCCTTAGAGTAGCAGATTGCCAAGCCCAATTTCCCTTCTCAGGTGTTTAAATAGCAATCAATGGAACAAAATAAATGCAGGTTACCACCCTGCCACTAAAAATGACAAATGCTAATAATAAACGTAAGTTGGTTCAATGACTTAAGCTATGTATTAATTGGATATGAATACAGAATTGATATAAAAAATAAGCTTTACTTCCTTAGCCAATTCCAAGGATTTGCCGGAAGGGAGGGGGAGACCTCAGGATTTCATATGTATGTTTTTTTTTCCTGTTCTTTTGTCTCCTTACAGAAAAGGGAAGCATTTTGTCAACTTTCATTGCACCCCTGAAGTATTTGAATCCTTCAGCAGCAAACATGGAAAATGAAGAGAATTTAAGTAAGCACTTTAAACTTCTTCATGTGGATCAGACAGGAAGTCCTCTATTTTTCATTTATTAAATTTACACACCACCATCTCGCTCTGAAAAGCAATTCTGAACAGCTATCATGTATCTTGCATTTTCCTGAAATGAGAAATAGTAGAGTCCATCTTTGAAACTTTAAATGAAGTGCAGGTAAATCTGTTCTTCTGGTGAATTTTTTAATGTTAAGTCTGTTTATGGTGATCTACAGTGGCTTGTTAAACATTATTTTTGCCTGTTTTGTACTGAGAAAAAAATGTATGTAATGTATGTATGTAGAATGTGAATGTGTGCATGGAAAGCCTGGGGATATACGGAGATATGTAGCATCCTTTTGTAGAAATATTAGTGTTCATAACTGAAAAACATTGCATTTCCTTATATTAAACTACCATTTAAGAGTCCTTCAGATAGAAACATAGATTTGCATTTGTTTAACATACTGCCAGAAAAACTCATAGCCTTATCAAAATCAGGCAGATCAAAAGCTTTTGGTATAGTAGCTGGGAAGAAGCCCATATCCTGATAAAGAACTTACATATCTCCAAAATTGGTTTTGAAGTGAAATTCATACTTTCTAAGCATGACAGTAGTGAAACCACTTCTCTCTCCGTTTCTTGTATGGAGGGTCCCCAAATCCTGGTCCATGAACTGATACTCAAGTGGGAGGCGAGCGTGTAAATCTCCATTTGTGCAAGTGGCAGGTGCACACATTATATCCATGTTATCTGGCAATCTATAAGCCCTCCCTTATTATCGTCTTTGTACATCTTTACAACTATGATTGATTGTGCAAAACATTATGTAATTTACCTTGATTGTGGAGGCATCCAAAACAAATTATTTAATTTAATACATTTGTGATGAAAGTGATGCCATATTTGATCACACCATAACTCATATAATGGTCTGTCCCCTTTTTCCAAATGCCCAAGCTTCAAAATAGCAATAGCAATTAGACTTATATACATCTCCATTGTGATTTTTCAGCCCTCTCTAAACAGTTTACAGAGTCAACATATTGCCCCCAACAATCTGGGTCCCCAATTTACTGACCTCAGAAGGATGGAAGGCTGAGTCACTCTTGAACCAGTCAGAACTGTACTGTTGACAGTGGGCAGAGTTTGCCTGCTATACTGCATGCTAACAACTGTGCCACCAAGGCTCCTTGTTGTACAGTTTTCTCCCAGTTGGTCTCTAGCCTTATAGCTTTGGGTAAAAGACATAAAACATTTTCATTGTTATTGTAGTCATGATAATCTACCTAAAGTAAATATCTATTCCTCTTTAAAGCCATCCACGTGATATACATAAGAGTGAAATCCATATTTAACTATGCTTGGGGTGAAGAACCTGTTATGTCTATCTTGAATCTTAACCATTTATGTTGACTGAGTTTGACTCTTTAAGCCATCTTTTCTCTTTTTTTCTCAGTTTATACACAGTTCAAAATTTAATATGTTGATTTAAAAGAATTCCAGATGCAGCTTGCCACAACAAAAGATTGGATTTCCCTAATTGCATCACTGTATCATTTTCTACATCTCTTCCAACATTACAACACTCTTTTTGAAGTGTAGCCACCAAAACCATAGTTAGTATTCCAAGTGTAGACACACCATTGATTTTTATGAAGGTGTTATGATACAATATTGGCAGTTTTGTTTCTTATTCCTTTCCTAATGACCCATGAGAAGGAACAAATCAGCCTTTTAACAGCAGACACTCACTGGATCCATGTTTTCTCATGCTATCTGACACAATTCCAAGATCTTTTGCTTTGTCAGATGGCAACACCACTAACTTTTCAATAAATGCATTGTATGAACACTATTTAAAGCCTACCTTCTGATCAATCAGGTTCCTTCCAATTAATTTCTCATTTTGTCATGAGCATCAAAACATTCTGTTACGGAAATACTATGTGCTTATCTCTATTCTATTGCTGTACTTTTATCTAAGTAAATTGTAGAGATTATCAGGTATCCATAAGGAAGGCAACAACAAGAGTGTCATACAACAGACATTTCCCCTTTTTACATATATGTGAGGCACATGGTACTGTTAATACGTCTACAGATGCTCCTTTTAAAAGTTCTTCTAGTAGGTCACAGATGCATCTGCCTTACACAATTGCATGAAAAGGGAATGATAATATGCATAATCCCTTCTCCCTATTTCAGAACCTGGGAAGTGTTTGTAGTTTCTTCCTTTAGATTATTACTTAAGTTTGTTCACAGGGAGACGGTGGCTCATTGGCTAACATGCTGAGCTTGTTGGCAGTTTGGCGGTTTGAATCCCTAGTGCTGCATAATGGAGCTACTATTACTTGTCCCAGCTTCTGCCAACCTAGCAGTTCGAAAGTATGTAAAATTGCAAGTAGAAAAATAGGGACCACTTTGGTGGGAAGGTAACAGCGTTCTGTGCGCCTTTGGTGTTTAGTCATGCCAGCCACATGACCACAGAGACATCTTCTTTTTTTAAAAAAAAAACTTTATTGGTTATACATTTTTTTAAAGAATAAAACATACAAATATAAATACAATTTTAAACATACAACCCCCCCTCCCCGCCCCCGCGGTGACAGTCATTCACAGCCCAACTTTTTTTTTTCCTTCCTCATTGTTTAGTCTCTAAGCAGCATCTTCTCGTTACAAAGTTCAGGGATCTATTACAATACCCATGTTCACTTTTAGTTCCCATTGTTAACAACTGCTATTTAACTTTCCCAGTTTTAAGTCCCTGCTGTTCTCCTTGTCGCCCACATATACCATAGGTTCCAGCTAAGGTAATGTTCCGTTTCTCCTTTGTCCCTCAGCCAACCCGCCATTCTGTCCATTTCTGAACATTCATAGATCTTTTTAATTATGGCATCTTCCGACAGTATGGTAGTAGATTTCCAAAATTGTGTATAAGTTATTCTTGCGGCCACAATTATATGTAGGCTCAAATGCCATATAGATTTACTCATGTTTTCTGGTTTTATGCTTAGTAAAATATTATCGGGTTTCCATTCCATGCTTGCCCTGGTAACTTCTTTTAGCCATTTTTGAATCCTTCTCCAGTATTTCATGGCCTCAGTACAACACCACCAAATATGGTAGAATGTGCCATTCCTTCTTCCACATTTCCAACACAGTGGCGATAACCCAGGAAACATTTTGGCTAACCTCGTTGGGGGGAAGTGCTATCTATAAACCATCTTGTATATCTTTTCTTTAAATGCTGTAGATATTGTAAGTTTAATAGCTTACTCCATAGATCCCACCATTTGCCCATTTCAATCTCATAGCCAAAGTTTCTCTCAGAAAACAGCGTTCTGTGCGCCTTTGGTGTTTAGTCATGCCAGCCACATGACCACGGAGACATCTTCTGACAACACTGGCTCTTCAGCTTTGAACCAGAGATGAGCACACATACCCTAGAGTCAGGAATGACTAGCACATATGTGCGAGGGGAACTTTTACCTTTACCTAAGTTTATTCACTTCTAAAGCTTTTTCCCCCAAATTAGAAAATACTCTTTGGTGTTTATGCATCCCCTGAAAAACTTTATAATGGACTTGAAATATATTTATGTTGCTTTTGCAGGATGCAAGTTTGACACCCCTATGCTAGAACTAAGAGAGGTGATTGTCTCAAAGTCATCCAGCTGGCTTCATATCTAAGACAGGAATAGAATTCACAGTGTTTAACCCAGGGGTAGTCAACCTTTTTATACCTACTGCCCACTTTTGTATGTCTGTTAGTAGTAAAATTTTCTAACTGCCCACCGGTTCCACAGTAATGGTGATTTTATGAAAACCTAATGAAAATTTTTAAATAATGCTATGAATTTTTTTAAGTCAATTAAATTAAAAAAAGGAAAGTGCTTCAGTATTGGACAAAACCCCTACCATGAAAGCTGGAACTCCCACTAGTGGGTGGTAGGGACCAGGTTGATTACCACTGGTTTAATCTAATTCCTTAACCCTACCCCAAACTGACTCTACTTAGATAATAAACTTTTGGAACAAAAATTTATTTTGGTGTAATGGTGAAAATAGGGCTTGGGCTATACTTCCTTGAGATCTAGGATTTTATTTATCTGGTTGGTTAGCTATTAGTGACTTGCTTTCATTGGTGATGTTCTTGCTATTCTACTATGGCATTGCTTGCCATGCTATAAAACATTTACCTTTGCATTAGCATGCCATTGAATATATTATTAAGAGAGTGTTTTCATGGTTAGTTATAGTCTTAGATTTTTGCTATGGAAAGGGTTTCAAATCAGAAAACATTGAGGGCAAACTCTATTTCATTGAGGGCCAGGGTTGTGTTTCACCTTGAAGTTCCAGGATTGGGCATGGCTGTGGTGGGTGTGATACAGGACTCATGCTGGGAGCTCTTGTGCTGGCCAAGTGCTAAGGCAGGACTTCCCTGAGATCCTCCCACTTTCATTATAATCTCCTTCCTTCCTTCCTTCTTTCCTTTTCTTCTTTTTCTTCCCTCTTCATTCTCCTTTTTTCTTCCTTCCCCCCTTTCCTTATTTTTCCTTCTTTACTCTCTTCCCATCTTTGTTTCTTTTTCTTTTCTCTTTCCCTTTCTCCTTTCCTGTCCCTTCTTGCATGCTCAAATGCAAAAGGGAAAACGATTTTCCTTTTCCTTCGTTTTCACTTTGTTTTGTTAGCCCTCTGCCAGCAAAAACTGAGCTCCGTTTTCACTGGCAGAGACACTACGGCTGGTCCTTTGCTGTTTCCAGGACATCCCTGCAGGACAGATCTAAGCATCCCATCTCGGATCGGGCCTTGAGTTTGACACCCCTGGTTTAGGGCAAGACATTTCTACTGACATTGGTATGAAGATAGCATTGATGTTGGACTTCTTTGAGGTCTGCGGTTCAATTTGTTATGAGGCTTAGGTTAATAAGAGACCAGTAGAAGTTGACTGGCAAGTTTAACTAATTCTGGATTCGTCCCATATATTTGTCCCTTTGTCATGTCATCAGGAGCATTATCACTTTAAATTGCTACTGCTGATCTGCCATGTATACAAAACCTCCCCGTTATTTGAAAACCTTGATTACAATTCATGCTCCTGTGCACTCAACTCAATAATGCAATCAAGGTCAATTAGTTTTTCCTTGTTGTGGGCCTTTCCTTACTTGGTTGCTGCTCTCTGGAATCACGTCCCTCCTTTTGCTTCATCTGCCGGAACTTTATGGAGATGGGAAAACCTATCATTATTTGTTTTAATATTAGGAAATGTTCATATTAGTCATTAGGTTGTATTGGGAAATTTATTACTTTGATTATTAAAATATTTTATTATGGTGTGCTATGACTGTGTGTGTGTATATATATATATTCAGCTGATAAGGAGGAGACCTGTGGCATAATGGCTAAGACGTTTGCCTAAGATGCAACACAGCACAGGTTCGAATCCCAGTAAGGGTATGGCTAGCTGATGAGAGCTAAATAGCTTGAAATAGATCTATACTAGTCTCCCTTTATTTATTTATCAGCACAAATAAAACACACACACACACACACACACACACACACATATATATATATCAATCATTTTCATGTATCTGTTGTAGCTATACATCTAGTTAAACTACCACTACTGTTACTATTAATTTGTTCACCTTTGTAAAATGCTTACTAAAGATGGAAAAGTGAATGAAGAAGTTTCAAGATGTGCAAATGCAGCTAGAATTGTATGTGGCCTGTTGTAAGGAATGAATGATTGTCAAATAAAGAACCCACTTTGTTATACGGAAATGAGAATTGGGTAAGTTGAATGCAGTGGTAATGGAATACTTAAAATAGATAAGAATCAAGAATGAATCTGTTTTAAATGAATGTGGAGTGAATACAAGAGCTCTACTGCAAAAGAAATACATAGATATGAACTGTAATATAGAGAGAATGAATGGCAATTGAATTGGCAATTGAATTATAAAATATCTGAAGGATGAGTAACGGACTAAGAGATGGGATAAAGCAAGAAATTTAGGATTGAATGGAATTGATAAATTTAGGAACAAAGAGTGATTCATAAAATTGGAATATGGATATGAATTTGGTTTGCAAGAATAGGATGCTAATGAATGCATTTGTTATGAACAAATGTTATGAACAAATATTAACACATTTGCTATAAACAAATGTTATGAACAAATGTTAACAAATGTTATGAGTGTAGCTATATTACTTTTCCTTTTTTTTAATCTTATGTCTTTAATTTCTGGGCTTTCAATCAGCCTATTGATATAAGAGTTACCTTCTTCATATAGAAATAGGTCACAACCTGGAATATACTCTTTGCATATAATTGAAATGAAAATATTATTTCTATACATATTTTTTTCACCAAACATTCCAGCCACCAGATAGTAAAATAACCTTCTAGGAATAAAATCAGCACTTCAAATGTAGCAGGGAGTATCAGATGGAAGGTTCCTCTGACTTCCGACCCAGTGGCCAAAGTAGTGCCATTTTAATGGTGCGTTATAGACTTCAATATCACTTCATGAAATTGTGCCAGTAATATTGTCCTCATAGTGACAGAAGGGAGAAAGGCAAAACTCAGAGGCAAAAGGAAGAATAAACAAAGAGATCTAAGATGAGCCTTCACAAATTTACAAATAAAACTTTTCATTATGTCAAAGGAAATTAAGATTTTTGGAACAGTCTAATATAAACCATTGGGGTTTAATAATCTTACCAACCCAGCTATCTAAGAAATGAAGTCTTGACAAAGTGTAAAGTCGGTTTAAATTAATTAACTGGTTTAAATTAATCACTTAATGTGATTAAACTGATAGCATAATCATCCCATATATTTAGTGATTTTTCTCCCTTCCATTCTATAAAACATCATAATTGAATGGCAACCATAGGTTGGAACCTGTGGCTCGGGAAGATTTTAGGTTGCTTTCTTAATCATTATCATTCATTGCAAGCTTGTTTTGGGAGTCTTTGTCCTACTCATGTTTCTATTCCAAAGTAGTCCTGATAGAATCACAGTGAATGAGTGAGATAGTCAGGTTCTAAATTAAAGAACAAATTAGAATAGGAAGAACCAATTGTTTAAGTTCCCCTAAAACAAAATTATTATTTCCTTTATCCCTTTGACAATACATGAGTACTATATAGCAAATCATGCACTTCCATGAAAACCTCTGACTGAAAAATACCAGAAAAAAAATTAACAGAGAGAGATACAAGAATATTTTTGCAGAAAAAGAAAACAAGCCTTCATAATAGTACTGTAAGTGTGAAAACAATTCCAGATAGACTTGTTAATCAATGGATCAGATGGTCAATGTAAGTCAACAGAATAAGATCAAAGACTAGGCTGTGTTAACAGAAGTATAGTTTCTATATAATAGGAAACCATAATTTTATTTTATTCCACCTTGAACAGAACTATTCCAAATACTATGTGCATTTCTAGGCACCACATTTTTAAAAAGATTTAAAGAACTCAGTTTCAGGAAAAGCAGGCAACTGTGCTCAGGGAATGGAAAAATAAATCCTACAGGAGACTGAAAAAACTGGGCATGTTTAGTTCTAAAAAAAGATGACTGAAGGAGAAGAAGGCCAAGACTTGGTATCCCTTATGGAATGGTGTATTGAAATTACATGCAGGCAAATTCTAACTGAATGTTAAAAAGAAGAGGAGCAGTATAAGTGGTACTAGTCATCCAAAAAGATCACTTTCTCCTGGATGAGTTGAAAGAGAAGCTAGGTTAACATCTGTTGGGGAAGCTTTCATTTGGATTGTAGCATTGGACTGGATATTCAACTTGATGTCCTCTGAGTTTGGTGTAGTACCATAGTTAAGGCCTAGAAACCTCGAGATTGTGAATTCTAAGCCTAATTCTTAGGTGTGAAAGCTTTTTGGTCAGTCACTCTCCACCCACATCCCAGGGTTGTTGTTATGAGGAAAAATAGGAAGCAGTATTAAGTATGTTATTTGCCTTAATTTTAAAATATAAAAACAGCATAAAATATAATAATCCTTTCCAATCATGGTAATTTGTGGAAATAATTAATAGGAATAATTATGAGGTAGTTAGGTTTGAAATTATGACAGCTGTGGAGTTGCCAGCAATCAAACTGGGGGAGGGGGGATTTCCAACATTTTAGAAGATGGGCTCAAAATTCAGAATGATCTTGACAGACTTAAAAATTGGATCCTATCCAACAAAATGTAGCTCAGGGGTGCGAAAAATTAAAGTTTCATATTTAGGCAAGGAAAACCACACCTAGGAGACCTAGGAGACAAGCATTTAAATATCAGCCAGCAGTTTGTTGCAGCTGCCAAAAAAGCCAATGCAATCCTAGGTTGCATCAACAGAGGGATATTATCAAAATCACAGGAAGTGTTACTACCAATTTATACTGCTTTAATAAGATTGCAATTGGAATGTTGCATCCAGTTTTAACTACTATAATACAAAAAAGATGTGGAGACTCTAGAAAGAGTGCAGAGAAGAGCAACAAAGACTATTAGGAGACTGGAGGCTAAAACATATGATAGAACGGTTGCAGGAACTGGGTATGTCTAGTTTAAGAGAAAGAAGGACTAGGGAAGACATGATAGCAGTGTTCCAATATCTCAGGGGCTGCCACAAAGAAGAGGGAGTCAAACTATTCTCCAAGGCACCTGAGGGTAGAACAAGAAGCAATGGGTAGAAACTAATCAAGGAGAGAAGCAACTTAGAACTCAGGAGAAATTTCCTGATAGTTAGAACAATTAATCAGTGGAACAGCTTGCCTCCAAAAGTTGTGAATGCCCCAACACTGGAAGTCTTTAAGAAGCTGTTGGATAGCATTTGTCTGAAACGGTATAGGGTTTCCTGCCTAGGCAGAGGGTTGGACTAGAAGACCTTCAAGATCCCTGCCAACTCTGCTATTGTATTGTATTGTATTGTATTGTATTCCATTCCATTCTATTGCATTCCATTCTATTCTATTCTATTCTATTCTATTCTTAGTAACAGCAAGAGATAGTGACAAAGCACCAGTGATTCTGAATCTACAGAGTACCATCAAAGTTTATCCTACATACCACAACATCTTTTCTGAGCTGTCCAAATAACCAAGTGATTACAAATGCTCATTTTATTATTTTTCCTTAATTTTCTTTTCTGCATCAAAAAGGTGCTTATTAAAGAATATCGCATCTGGCCATCTGAAGGAAAGGATATGCATAAGACTATTCAATCCTTGACCAAATTATTCATCTAAACCACTGCTTTAAATGATTAGTCCACATACTTTTTAGTCATAATATACAGAGCTGCACATCCAGAGGGAGAGATGGAATTTTCTTTATGTTTCCGTTCTATCATACACAGATGGATCAATAGGTAGTCAGTGCAGGCAGATGTATCCCATAGATCATGTTTGAAGTAGGTCGTAAAATCAAGTTCTCCAAAATGCTGTGCAAAGAGCAAAAGAAAATAATTTTTTCCTCAACCAGGTTCCCTAAATTAAGAACTGGCTAAGATTTTTTCCATCCGTTTTCTCCTCCTCCAGACAACCTTGTGTCCTCCTGATATGCCAGAGCTACAGTTCCCACAACTCTGAGTCAATTCTTAAAGTACCATATTTTTCGGAGTATAAGACGCTCCAGAGTATGAGGTGCACATTAGTTTTTGGGGTGGAAAACAAGAACAAAAATTGCCTCTGCCTACCAGCATTCAAACGTAATCATTTGGCTAGTGTCCTTGCAGCAAACAGCCTGATAAGCTTTAGCACATTATTGCAGCCTGATTCAGCATGAGCAGCTGATTGGTGGTTGAATCAGCCTTTTGGAATACCACCAATCAACTGTTCCAGGCTGCGAGGATCGCCACAGCATATCGCCGCCTCCACGTGACACGTTTTTGGCCTCTGCACAATTCATTTTAGACCCGTTCCAGGTTGCCAGAATCACCACAGTACATCGCTGCTGATTGTCACCTCCACATGTCGCATTTCCGGCCTCCATGCATCACATTTTTGATGTCCGCGTGTCCTCTTTTTTGGCCTCTGTGCATCGCATTTTCAGCCAGTTCCAGGGGACGGGAATCGGAGCCGCTGCTGCCACCTGGATTTGGCCAAAAACGCAATGTGTGGAGGCTGAAAACGTGATGCACATTGGTGGCAAAGTGTTGTAGTGATCCCCAGAACCTGGAACAGGTCTAAAATGGGGCGTGTAAAGGCCAAATTGCAACGCATGAAGGCCGAAAACAGCTGAAGTGCGGGGCCTGGTGAGTGGGTGGGGCTTTGGCAACATTCAATGTATAAGACGCAGCACAATTTTCACCCACTTTTAGGGTGGGGGAAAGTGCATCTCATACTCTGAAAAGTACGGTAGTCAAAACTACAATTCAAAGCAGAACTATTATTGACAGAATATTCTGAAATCTGCAACTAATTTGAGAACCAGCAAAGTGTAGCAACAGAATGTTGGGTTTAAACCAGAAACATCCAAGTACAATTTTTAGTGTGGCCAAATTGGCTTGTAATTCTGGTGTGCATAATCCCAGGAGATTAGGGGAGCCCCAGGTTGAGGCAAATATATTCTGTTAAAATCACAGGAGCTCCCGGGTCTCAAAGGGTGCTATTTACTTTTATTATCAGAATCAGTCTTTCAGTCTGAAAAAAATGTGGAGGCTTAAAGATGAATTTACTCTGTTCACAAACCATGCAGCCAGTGTTATGAAAGTAAGAGAGGGGAATAGAGATTGGGAAAGGCAATATGAATTATAAATACAAATAACCCCTTGTGTTTTCCTATTCAGTGGTGCAGAATCAATACAATTCTTTCCGAACCTGAATACAGTGTGAAACAAGGGTTACCTATCTCTTCATGCTTCCAGTATCATTGTCTACAATGATTGGTTCAGTAAAAACTGTTTAAAACGGGAGGGGAGATGGGTAAATGTTCTACATTTCTACATTATTTTCTAGGAAAGGCATGACTGGAAGCAATAGGTTGTGTCTACTTTGAGACAGTGGGGAAGGGAGATCAGTTTTAAGTTAGTATAGAAAGTAATTGCCCATCCCAGGGACACATTATGGCTGGGACCTTGCTGTATTGTTTGAAACCCAGTATACCTTACTGTATTGTTTGAAATTTCAGCATGTTATATGCATCTTGCTATCATATTAAACCATAGTACTATGGACATAGTATGGGATGTATACAGCCATTGTGTTTTGTTAGCCCAGATTTAGGGTTAAGCATGTTGTACAATCCTAATTTTCTCACTTCATATGGACATTGAAGAAATAAACATTTCTATACTTAAAAGCTTTGTATGAAAAGCAGAAGGATAAGGATTAAATTTTGAACTAAGATAGTATGTAGACATATTTTATCTGGACTTAAATTTCAGATAAAGGTAATCTTTAACTTACAACCATTTGTTTACAACTCTTCCAATTTACAACAGCAGGGGGGGGGAGAGTCTTATGGCTAGTGGTTGTACTTACAACCATTGCCGAATCCCCACAGTCACATGTTCACAATTCAGATGCTTGGCAACTGACACATATTTTTGACAGTTGAGCATCCTGGGGCCACAAGATCATCCTTTGTGACCTTCTCAGGAGGCTTCCAACAAGCTAATTCAATAGGGTGAACTGGTTTTGCTTAACAACTCCAATGATTGTCCCAAAGTGGGACAATCAACAGGCAACTGGACTTTCTGCGATGATTTGCTTTACAACTATTTCTGTCCTAACTGTGGTTGTAAGTCAAGGACTAGCTGTACAAATCATATTCTACTTCCACAGAGGGAAGCACTTGCTATACAACTTATGTATTTGCTCACTTGCTTGCTTGAAGCTTTTCTAGCTTATCCCAATCTTGAAAGACTTTAGGTAATGAAGAGCAAATCAAAAATTTGCAGCATAAACTAATACAATACATTTATAAATGCCCAGCTGTCATGGTGCCCTAATTGGTCTAAAACAAGGGTGTGAAACTCAATTTGATTGAGGGCCATATCGGGGTTGTGTTTGAACTCAGGGGGTTGGAGTGGGCATGGCCAGGGTGAGCATGCCCAGCTAGACATTACTCATGTTGGGGAGACCTGTGGTGGCCTGAGTGCTCTGCCAGTGAAAATAGGTTCTTGAACTCTGTTTTCAGCTGCAATGGCCTCCTGCAACCCTCTGCCAGTAAAAATGGAGTTCGGAAGGGCTGCATGCAGCCCTTGCAAGCTCCTTTTTCACTGGCAGAGGCCCTGTGGGCCAGTCCTTCGCTGTTTCCATGGACCAGAGTTAAGCACCCCCATTGGCCGGATCCACGCCCCCCCCCCCAGCCTTGAGTTTGTCACCCCTGGTCTAAAACAAAGGTTGAATGAAATAGGCCTATTTCCCTTGATTTAGATTGCAAAAAGAGTTAGAATTCCACATACTTAGCTATTGCTAAGTCAATCATTTTACATTGTAGGGAATATTATAAAAGATCTAGCAACGTTTACCTTGCATGGACAGGGATTCTCAGCAGGATCTTTCCAGATGATGGGAAGATTTTTTTAAGGCAAGGCAAGAGTTGATGTGACTTAATAGTGGAGTGTTAAAGGCAACAACTGAGACTTTGAATTGGTCCTAGAAGCCTACTGGTAACCAGTGTAAGAACTTTAAACTGGATGTTATTTTGAACTGGTGGTATTGTCCCACTATTAATCATACTACCACAGGTACCATCTGCAGTCTCTGGAATATCTGTAAAGGCATTGGAGAATAAAAGGCCACAGAATAGAACTCACCTCAAGATCCTGTCCCAACCATTGCTGATGGCTCAGAATAATGCCATGGTGGAATGTTTTTGCAAGGCTTAGTAGACAGAATGGCTTTGAAGGGCTTAGTAGGACCAAGAGGAGCACACTCCCTCAGAACTTACAATACAATAGGAGAGTTGGAAGCGACCTTGGAGGTCTTTTAGTCCAACCCCCTGCCTAAGCAGGAAACCCTATACCATTTCAGACAAATGGCTATCCAACATCTTCTTAAAGACTTCCAGTGTTGGGGCATTCACAACTTCTGGAGGCAAGCTGTTCCACTGATTAATTGTTCTAACTGTCAGGAAATTTCTCCTCAGTTCTAAGTTGCTTCTCTCCTTGATTAGTTTCCACCCATTGCTTCTTGTTCTACCCTCAAGTGCCTTGGAAAATAGTTTGACTCCCTCTTCTTTGTGGCAACCCCTGAGATATTGGAAGACTGCTATCATGTCTCCCTAGTCCTTCTTTTCATTAAATTAGACATACCCAATTCCTGCAACCATTCTTCATATGTTTTAGTCTCCAGTCCCCTAACCTTTGTTGCTCTTCTCTGCACTCTTTCTAGAGTCTCCACATCTTTTCTACATCGTGGCAACCAAAACTGAGTGCAGTATTCCGAGTGTAGCCTTACCAAGGCATTATAAAGTGGTATTAACACTTCAGGTGATCTTGATTCTATCCCTCTGTTTATGCAGCCTAGAACTGTGTTGCCTTTTTTGGCAGCTGCTGCACACTGCTGGCTCATATTTAAATGGTTGTCCCCTAGGACTCCAAGATCCCTTTCACAGTTACTATTGTTGAGCAAGGTACATCTATATTGTACCTGTGTTTTTGTTGCCTAAATGTAGAACCTTACTCTTTTCACCATTGAATTTCATTTTATTAGATAGTGCCCAATGTTCAACTTTGTCAAGATCCTTCTGTATCTTAAGCCTGTCTTCTGGAGTGTTGGCTATTCCTGCCAGCTTGGTGTCATCTGCAAATTTGATGAGTTCCCCATTTATTCCCTCATCCAAATCATTGATGAAGATATTGAAGAGTACTGGGCCCAAAACAGAGCCTGGGGGTACTCCACTGCATACTTTCCTCCATGAAGATGTAATTTCATTGAGGACTACACGTTGAGTGCAGGTGGTCAGCCAGTTACGAATCCATCTGGTGGTGATGCTGTCTAACCCACATTCTTCTCCTTTATCTAGTAGTAGGCATTACCTTATCAAATGCCTTACTGAAGTCCAAGTAAACTATATCAACAGCATTCCTCTGGTCCACTAATTTTGTTACATTATCAAAGAATGCAATAAGATTAGTCTGGCATGATCTGTTTTTGACAAACCCATGTTGGCTTTTGGCTATTACTTTGTTTGCTTCTAGGTGTTCGTTAATTTGTTGCTTGATTATCTTTTCCACAATTTTTCCTGGTATTGAGGTCAGGCTGATAGGTCTATAGTTTCCTGGATCTGTTTTTTTCCCTTTTTTGAAGATGGGAACCACGTCAGCTCTTTTCTAGTCCTCTGGTAGTTCCCCAGTATTCCAGGATCTCTGAAAGATATAGTTCAATGGTTCTGAGATATCGTTGCCAATTCCTTCAGAAACCTGGGGTGTAATCCATCCGGTCCTGGTGATTTGAACTCGTCTAGGGTAGACAGGTGCTCACTTACCATTTTCTTCCCTATTTCAACTTGTGTTCCTAATCTGATTTTTGTGGTGCTCTTTTTGATAGGTTGGACTGCTTTATCCCTTTGTGTAAAGACAGATACAAAACATGAGTTAAATAGTTCTGCTTTCTCCCTGTTGCTTGTCACCTTCTTGCCACTTTCTCCCAGCAATGGACCAATTGTTTCCTTAACTTTTTTCTTGTTTTTAACATGTTGGAAGAAGCTTTTTTGTTATTTTTTACTTTTGTGGTAAGTCTTTCTTCATTGTGAGCCTTAGCTTTCCTCACTTCATCTTTACATACATCAGCTATTTGCTGATATTCTGCCTGAATTATGTTCCCTCCTTTTCACTTTTTATACTTATCTTTTTTGTCTTTCAATTTGTCAGAGAGTTCTTTATGCAGCCATGCTGGTTTCTTTTGGGAGCTGTTATTTTTCTTCTTCATTAGTATTGTGCTAGACTGGGCTTTTGTAATTTCATTTTTCAAAATTTCCCAAGCTTCTTGAGTTGTTTTCCCCTTGAGGATTCTCATCCATGGAACTTTTTCCAAGCTCTAAGTTTATTGAAAATAGCTCTCTTAAAGTCCAAGACTCTAGTTCTACTACTTGTGTTTGCATAATGTTGAATTCTAACATTGCATAGTGACTTGCCCCCAGGGTTCCTGTGGCTTCAACACCTTCTATCATTTCCTCTCTTGGTCCTGATGGTCATTCTCCCAAGCAACTAATGTCATTTAGGTACATGGCCTTAATATTGCTTGAAAAGAATCTATATTACCTTATTTCCTAGCAGTGGTGAAATTCATTTTTTTTTACTACCAGTTCTGTGGGCGTGGCTTGGTGGGTATGGTATGGCTTAGTGGGTGTGACAGTTACTGCAAACTCTCCATTCCCACCCCACTTCAGGAGAAGGATACTGCAAAACCTCCATTCCCACCCCATTCAGGGGCCAGCCAGAGGTGGCATGTGCCACTTCTTTGAACAACTCAAAATTTCTACTATCTGTTCTCCAGACTACTCAAAATGTATGCTACCAGTTCTCCAGAATCTGCCAGAACCTGCTGGATTTCATCCCTGTTTACCTAGGTAATCTAGATTCTTCTGAGTAGGTAGCTCCCCGTTGCCTTCTCAATCACTTCCTCAAATAAAGGGAAATTATAAGTTATAATTTTACAAATATGATCAAATTATCAGGGTGAGTTTCTTTAAAAGACTGCCCATCTCCATCTGTATCAGAGCAGGCAGCATTATGCCCCCTACTCAAGCATTAATTATCTCCTGGAATCATTCATTGACATTGACTATAAGAGCATTACTGGATTAAAGCAGATGACCGTATAGTCAGTCCAACATCCTGTTTTATGTGATTGCTAAGCCAGATGTCTGTGGGAAGTACACCAGTAAGATATAGCTATTTTCCCAGGAGATGGTATTGAGATACATTTCCATGGTGACTTTGATCCTGGTTGTAGTATATAGTCATCTTGTCTTGTACTGATTAATAAGCTTACTTTCTAAAAATTAGTTTAATCCCCTTAAAAACAATGTTTATTAGCAGTCAGTACTGCATTTTGTGGAAGAGTAATAATTTAGCAGTATGTGTAAAAGTTATTTTATGCTATCTATTGTAAGCCTTATAACATTCATTACAACACTCAATAATCCACATACTTAAAGAAAGAAAGAAAATTCTTCTTATCCATATAACTAGGTTTTGCCAAACTAATTTTAAAAAATAATAACTCAATCAAGATTTATACCAATACATTTGAACTTTTGTGTGTACATTTTGCACTAGTTCCAGTAATGTTAGTGGGCTTTTTTTTTTGGCTTTTTTTCCAAACAGATATAAGCAGTGCTGAAGTAAAGGAGAACCGTAACATTGGCAATTTAGAAGATCATTCAGTTGCTTCTAATGAAAGATCAAGAGTAGCAGCTTCCAGGGTTAAAAGAAAAAGGCCTCTAGAAGAGGGCAACCGTGGACATTTCTGCAAATTTCAGCTCATCTGCAAGAAGATCTCGTGGACTGTAACACCAAAGAACGCCCTGGTTCAGCTACATGAACTTAAACCTGGTTTACAATACAAAATGATTTCTCAAACAGGCCCTGTCCATGCCCCAGTATTTGCAGTTGCTGTGGAGGTCAATGGACATACATTTGAAGGCACTGGCCCAACGAAAAAGAAAGCCAAAATGAGAGCTGCCGAACAAGCCCTCAAGTCATTTGTGCAGTTTCCCAATGCATCTCAAGCGCACTTCGCCATGGGAAATTGTTTCAACCCATCTACAGACTTTACATCAGACCTAGAAGACTTTCCAGACACTCTGTTCAAAGAGTTTGAACCATCTACACACAGTAAGGAATTTTCGGTCTGTGCCCCTGTTAATAATGAATTGCTTTCTAAGGCCTGCCGCCAAGGGAAGCTACTCTACCACACGCTGGGCTTCATGGGCCACCCGAAACAAAACAAGCACAAGATGGCACCCACCGTCAAGAGCGAAAAGAACCCAGTGGTGTTGCTCAATGAGCTGCGGTCTGGACTGAGGTACGTCTGCCTTTCGGAGACTGTGGAGAAGCAGCATACCAAGCGTTTTGTGATGGCTGTGAGAGTGGATGGGAGAACATTTGAAGGCTCGGGACGTAGCAAGAAGCTGGCTAAAGGTCAAGCAGCACAGGCTGCGCTGCAGGCCCTCTTTAACATTCGTCTGCCCAGTCAAATTCCCAGCAGGAGGAAATGTAATCATTTGCCACAGGTGAGAGCTCTGAGGTAGCCACCACCGAGCTGAAGGGATTCTGTGTGAAATTAATGTGATTTCTTGTGTTCTAGCCATAAATTGTGACTTTATCAGAATGCCCACCCAGAGGGTGCTGTACTTCAGCGGTATCTCATTCCTTGCTGAAGCCATGTGCAAAGGCATTGGCATTTTCTTCCCCTTTTGCATAGCTAAGAGCCACCAGACGAGTTAATTTATTTTTTAAAAAAGGAAGTTGAGCATAGAGACCTTTGAAGAACCATCAATATTTCAGCTGAAAATTAATAGTCCTTCTATAGGTAAGGGAAATTGTTTTTTGTTTTTATTATCAAAGTATACATATTTGCTCTTAAGAAAGACATCATAACTAAGGAACAGGGGGTATCCTTTTTAATCTCCCCCCCCCTATTGAGTTATAGTTAGACAAAGAGGACATCATTCTTTAAAATGTACAACATGTCTATTTCACAGGTTTCACCTCCAGAATTCAGACAAATATTAAAGAGGTCTGGAGAACGGTTGTCAATCAATTGACTGAGATAAAGGAAAAGGCCGGTGGTGTTTTGCTGGTTATATATTCATGTGGCATACTTGAGTGCTGAAGCAAGAAAACAATTCAATTTTTGTGTCCTCTAATTTGAAAGTGTTGCTAGTTTTTAGTTAGCAATTAAAATAACTAAGTTGTGATGAGGCTATATTGATTGATTGATTTTGTTATACCTGAATTTTCTTTTCAGTTTTGTCCTTCTTGATAGTTATTTTGTCTTGGACTCTTCTTCTATTCAAGTGAAATTTCTTCTGCTTTTCCTAAGATTTTTGAAAAGGAAGTTGGAAAAAAAATAGAGAACCCTGTTATAAGTTTTTTCCTTGAGACCTTTATCTGCTTTCAGATTTCCCCCCCCCATTTATGTTAGAATTTACTGACTACTTATAGAGAAAAGATGCATTCATGTGGTATTTCACATTATCCCACAGGGTAGGCCTCCTTCGGATACCGTCAGCCGGACAGTGTCGGCTGGCGGGCCCCCGGAGGAGAGCCTTCTCTGTGGCTGCTCCGACCCTGTGGAATCAGCTACCCCCAGAGGTCCAGACCTTACCCACTCTCATGGCCTTCGAAAAGCTGTTAAAACCTGGCTGTTCCGGCAGGCCTGGGGCTGTTGACCTTAGTTTTAAGGTCCAGCCCCGATTAGAATGTATGTGTGTTGTGAATTTTAAATTATTATTATTATTTACTTATTTTGCTTTTCTTTTTTTCTTCTTTTGTTGTAAGCCGCCCAGAGTCCTCCGGGATTGGGCGGCCTATAAATTTAAGAAATGAAATGAAATGAAATTTCAGGATCACAAAATAAGATATATGATCCATATCTGTATGGAAAATCCTCCAAGAGAGGTGTTTTGCTACATGTTTATTAGTTTATTCAATGTGTACCCTAGCTTTGGTGTTGGAAACTATATTTCAATTTTAACTCTTCTGACAATTTTGATTACAGTTTTTGTAGATTTTTTTAAAAAAAATATTTTACTTTGCATGCCAAATCAACCAACCTTAGCTTGCATTTTCTTTCATTTTTGCCTTGTACACTACAGTACTAACCTTGTTGATTTAGATAGGATATTTTATAATGCATTCAATTTTGAACATTATTCTAGGTTAAAATGCATTACACAAATTACAGTATTACACATTTGCGTGCTGTGAATGTACCTATTTTAAAAACCATGTTTGACATTTTCTAAGCCATTTCTGGCCACAAAATCAAGGCTCGTTGAACAAATGTGTGCAACCAAATTAAACAGTTTATGTGCATCAACAGAACGCATGCACATAAAGGGAATAAAAACAGTAATAGGTCAAAACTATAATAGATTCCATCTAAAGACAGTATGAGCAAATATCAACTACGAGTCTTCTCCACACACCATTTCAGAAATATATTAAAGGAATTCCCAAACTGCTACATTTAAAGAATCAGATTATATGGTGTTTTAACTAAAGAAAAATATTGGCTGGTAGCCTGAGACAGGGAAGGAATTCAGCTGATTCACATTGCAGTGCAAACCTACTTATGTAAATTCCACCCTTTTGAACCAATACTCAAGCCAAAATTCCATTATCTTTCCAGACTCACCATTCTTCAGATTTTGCAAAGCAATTCTCAAAATCAAACCTCCATTTATTAATGAAAATGTACAAAATGGAATTCTTAAATGGAAATAACATATATAGAACCGAAAACATGTGTATTAGAAAAAAATGAGCAGGAAAAAAGTATATATTTTCATACAAATTATGTCTTAATGTTTCAAACTGGTGTGGAAATGGAAGAAACCAATGGAGCCTGCAAAAATAAGAAGCTGTCAGAAACCAAAACAGAAAGATTAATCAATCTCTGGATGGACCCAACCTAGCTGGGAAATATGTTTTGTGAAATTGTTCATTCCATGGGATTCAGAAAATGTTGCCCTGTATATTGCTGGATAAACCAAGACTTTTAAGTGCCAAAGTGCTTCCCAAAATTGGGATTAACTCTTTGTGGAAGCACTAATCTGCAAATATATAATGGTATATATTTCTTCCGTTTTTAAAGTACTTTTATATCCCTTATATATTTGTGGATAAGCCCATATATAGATAAAACATATATAGATAAAACAGACCTTTTAATTTTTAATCCAAATACCATTTTAAAAAATACACTACCCGCAGATACGTCAACTGTAAAAAGTTTGAGCTTGGTTTATCTGTGGGTGAGGCCTTTTTCACAATATATAATGTTTGTGTGTGTGTGTGTGTTTGTGTGTCTGTGTGTCTGTGTGTTCGTAGATTTTCACAGGTGTAGGTATGCTAGTCTTGTTGTATTTGGGTCTTTTCCTGTGTAAGATTGAGATTGTCTTGGCAATGTTTTGGCGAGGTCCCACTCCCCATCTTCAGGCTGGTGTTTTCGGTTTCGTACTTCATGCTCGGCTTCGTGCTTCGTGCTTATCACTCACACAAGTATGAAGCCGAAAACACCAGCCTGAAGATGGGGAGTGGGACCTCGCCGAAACATTGCCAAGACAATCTCAATCTTACATAGGAAAAGACCTGAATACAACAAGATCAGCATGTCTGTGTATGTGTGCGCACGCACGCATACGCGCACACACATACACACACACACAATATGTGCTTTGCTCCACTTATACAATAACACGTTTGGCTAAAAAGTAACGCTGATAGGTGCAGAATGTCTTTTGGACCCCTTCCTAAACATTAGTAAAGAAGCGATTTGCTTAACTCCAGAAACTTTAACTTCCTTCATTTCACTGTCGGTGAAACACAAGCATCTAGTTGGCTTGCAAAACAGTCAAAGTCATCCCAAGTTATGGAAGGTGACAACGAAAGTCTTGGGGAAACGAATTGTTTTTATCTGTAGAAATTCAGGTGAGCTGCGGGGAAGTAAGGAGTTTCCAGACAACCAATAGAAAAGCAGTGCTTTCTTAGAACACTTTGAAGAGACATCTTGAACATCTGTCAGTGTCCCAGTAAAGACACTGAGACAGGAGGTATGTTGATGGAAATTTTGCATCAGTAGAACTTGTCACTGTCATGTATCACTACATTGGTGGAATAGTGAAAGGAAAAGTGAAGTTGAATTATGAAATATTATAGAAGGGAATTAAACCTATTGTACAGTTAGGGTTTAACCTGTAATGAACTTTTTATGTTATATGGGTAGAAAAATAGGCAGAAGTAAGAGTTTGGCATGAGTTAATGAAAACTCCAATCTTAATTATAACCAAAACGTGAAAATAATCTTTCCCTTGCATTTTAGGATTCTTCCAATAATCCAGAAAATTATTTCTATATTGTTTTCAAGAAAACTCTATGAATGTACCCATTAAGTCATAGAAGCTGAATATGACTCAAAGGATACTTGAATTTTTTTTTCCAAATGAACAAAACTCACCACCAGGAGTATATAACTTCAGGCTACGAGAGAAGATCGCACTTTCAAGAGGCTGATTGTGGGCTAATATTATACTGTCCTACCAAGTGGAGACCTGATGATTAGATGTTCGCTGATGAAGCACTTAGAACAGTGATGGTAAACCTTTTCGGCACTGAGTGCCAAAAAGGGAGCGCATGTGCGTTCATCGGGGCCGTAACCCAGAAGAAGAGCTGCCCAGGGGGCATGCGTGCTGGAAAATGAGCTTCTAGTTTCTGGCCCACGCATGTGTGCCACCCAGATAATCTTCCATTTACTGGTGCGCATGCATGGACACCAATCAGGTTGCCATCTCATACGCTCATGCCGGAAAATGGAAGACCACCTGTTCCAATTTCCAGCACTGCTGCACGCATGAAGGCCAGCTGTTCATCACGTGTGCATGCACACCATAAACCTGGAAGAGGAATGGGGTGACACTGCGCGTGATTTAAAAAGAGCAACACTTTTCCATAGACTTTAGAGATATTTTGAGCTCGCCCATAAGCATCGCTCGATAAATCTTAACGCTGTTGCTTAATTGAGCCTGCAAACACAAAGACATCTCACCCAGGTAAGCAAGGAAGAAATCTGTTTGAAAAGAAAGTGGGCATCCCTCAGAAATATAAATTGGAATCACTTCCAACAAGGTTTCCTGGCAAACAGAGGGAGTAATGGAGAGTGCTCATCACCTAACTCTTACAGAACTTCCCTTTCCTGGAAATATATGAAAATGTATGTTGATTTCATAGTCTCCCATTATTTAACAGATTGCAGAAGTATGCCCCGTACAAAGGACATTAATATAAATCTGTCCTATGCACGAAAGGATATCCCTTGAGCACACACTCCAAATAAAGGTAGGTCAAGTTTCGATTTTTGGAACTTAAGAATATGCTTCACCTATTAGTACCACAGGAAAATGCTCATGCCAAACTTGTTCCTTGCAGGATCCCAGAGAGGCTGAAGAACACAATAAATGTTAGGAGCTGTGTTCTCTACTGGATGGGTGAGTTTCACCAGAATATTTGCATTCTCTTTTCCAACTGTTAGAGGTTCGGGCAGTGATTCTGGGAACGTCATGAATCAAGCATCACCAAGGAGCTGAGGGCCTGGAGTACAGAAAATTATCATCTAACTGGAGAGAAGCCATTGTTCCTCATTTCCCAATCCCTTTTAAGCATTTAGTCATAGGAGTTTTCCATTGCAGCTGCCATCAAATTTTCATCATTGTCTCCATGTCTGTCATTTCTCTGTAGGCAACCGGGCAGTCATTTAACACCCACAGAATCAAAGCTGCTTCCCAGCATCAGCGTCATGTTCCCACAAATAAAGCCTACATCATCAGCCACAGTGATTAGAAAGCCAGCTGTTCCACTTTGAAGTCATTTTTTGCCCTCACTGGGTTCCTTGGCCATTCAGAAAAGGATAACAGACACTGTTGGTGAGAAATGCACCATTACTGTGACTGCAACTATAGTGCTGGAGAAACTTTTTCCTGCCCGACAGCTTTTTTTGGAAACAGGAACTGTGCGAGGCAGGTACATGGCATTCCTCTGTGATGTTACTGAAGCCCACCATTGGTAAATATCAATAAAGGTGTAGCTACTTTATTCGTGTCTCCATTGTTGTGATGCTAAGCAGACAAGAAAAATCTCCCTTCGGAATGAAGGACAAATGTCTTCGATTTATTGTCCTACATTATTTCCGTATTCTAAACCCTGCTCAGAACCTATTTATGGCTCCTTATAATATTCTCCTCTTTTTTTTTCTACGTAATTCTCAGTAGTGAAATCTAATTTTTTTTTTGCCACCGGTTCTGTGGGCATGGCCTGGTTTCTTTTGGGGGGAGATGTCATGTAACTGGGTGGGCATGGCCAACTTTTTTCCACTTTTTAAAGCATTTTTTCCTATCCAGCAGGGAAAAAATGCTTTAAAAAGTTTTTTAAAATGGTTCCAACGATCACTCAGATCAGCTGTGAGCCATGCAATCATTGGACCCTCTTTATTTCACTTTTTTCAGAGTTTATTTATTTTTTGCTGCCGGTTCATGCAAATAGGTAGGAAAAAATGCTTTAAAAACTGAAATAAAGAGAGTCCGACAATTGCGCGGTTCACAGCTGATCTGTGCGATCATCGGAAAGTTTTTTAAAAAAATTTTAACTACCGGTTTGGTCGAACCTTAGCATTTTTTGCTACAGGTTCTAGTGAACTGGTCAGAACTGGTAGCATTTCACCACTGATAGTTCTCCTATCAAAAGCAGTACAGAACTGCATACATGAGGAGCGTTAACATGATGCACCTATTATGAAAACCTCTTACAGAAATGAATTTAAAGGAAGGAAGTTACTTGGAAAAGTATGTATGTTAGGAAAACTGAGTACTAACAGTATGTAAGAAAAGGCGTACAAATGTTCCTTCATAGTTTTTAAAGAAAATTCACAAACAGTATAAAATGAAGATTTGAAAAAAGAAGCTAAAATGGGCAAATTCACCCAGATCGAATTTGTTTTCCAAGGAAAAGGAAAGGAATCCTTATGGATTTTACTCCATAGACATAGGTGACTATAGGGGATGCCACCCATCTCCATTTCAAGGCTGTTAAGCCAGTGCTGTTCCAAGATATTTCCGTGGTCATGATGCCGCAGATCGCTGTTAACTTCCCACTGAAGTGGTACTGTTCTGTACTGTTTTCGATAGGAGAACTATCAGGGGTGAAATGCTACTGGTTCTGACCAGTTCACTAGAACCTGTAGCAAAAAATGCTAAGGTTCGCCTATTTCCCTACTTGCATTTGCATGCTTTTGAACTGCTAGGTGGGCAAGAGTTCAGTGAAGATGGGTGCTAACCCCATTGTGTGAAGCTCACGTCTTGAACCCGCCCACTGTGGGCTTGTAGCCAATGAGCCCAGCACCTTAATCACTGAACCATTGCGCCTCCCGCTTTCCAAGGCACTTAATGAAATATTTTCAAGTTGGAAGACAAACAAGCATTACTGAATAGTTCAGTATAATAACACATGATGGCAGACGATGCTGTGAAAACATAAATAGAAGCATACAATGGTAGAGAAAAACCAAAAAAAAAAAAAAAGTCCTTAATAGCAATACGAAATTACACACATCCATTTTAGTATTTGCTTTCATAGACTAACCCATTTTTTCAGAAACATAGAAAGATGTACTTGTAAACAATGTAACTGTAAACTATGAGATCTAAAGGAGGTCAATTATAGAAATATATACCTCGTTATATATTTTTAACTCATTTTAACCTTGATTAAAATTAGCCTTCATCAACTGAACCCCTCTACTTAAAGCATTTATATAAATGTTTGCTTCTTTAATAAAATATTTGAAAATATGATGGCAGTACTACTGACGTTTTTATTATTGTTTGGATTTATACCCTGTCTTCCTGCCAAAAATGACATTTAAGGCAACTAAAAATGAGAATAATGAAATGCAAAAAAAAAAAAAAAATTTAAATGCAAAGAAAATTAATTTAAATGTGAATAACTCAAGTTTAAAATAGCATCAGCAGGAACAACTTGCCGTATTTTTTAGAGTATAAGATGCACTGGAGTATAAGACGCACCAAGATTTTGAAGAGGCATTTTTTTAAAAACAAAAAAAAGGCATGAATAGCCTTTAGGAGGCTTGTAAATGCTCCTAGGGGTGGTGGCCCCCAAAACAAGCAAAAAACAGCCCATTGTTCATGAAAATGGGCCCATTTTTGTCAAAACAAAGGGCATGCATAGCCTTTAGGAAGCTTAAGGAGTGCTCCTAGGTTCTGGGGGGCAAAATTGGGCAAAAAACAGCCAGTTTTTCACTCATTTCTGCCCTCCCCAGCCCCAGAGCACTCTGGAAGCCTCCTAAAGGCTATTCATGCCTTTTCTTAAAAAATTGCCTCTTCAAAATCTTGGTGTGCATGTCCATTTTGGTGAAGGGGCGGGGTTTCAGGAGGCAAAAAAAATGCTATATTCAGTGTAGAAGACACACCCAGATTTTCAGCCTTTTTTTGAGGGAAAAATGTTCATTTTATACTCCCCAAAATACAATATTAAACACTTTTCAAAAAGTTTAAATTTCTCCAAACATACATTGAAAGCATAACATGGTATATTTTGCTAGCATGGTAGTAATTCCCCTATTAGAACTCTCACCCCGTGACAAATTTGGGGAAGAGTTGGGGCGACTGGATAGAACTGAGCATTTACTGACCAGCTGTCCTTCCTGACACCACATGGAATTCACAGCAAAAAAAAATTTCTTTGTGCCTGGGGAGAAATATCTGCTGCTACTTAGGATTGAACGTTCAACCTTCCAAATGGGAGGCAATTAGCTTATTTGGAAAGAAATACATCTACTTCCTACATGACCACACATACAGATATTAGTAAAATTATCTGCAATTATATTGGCATTCAACTTAGCACGATAAATTTCATTGGCTTCAGTTTGAAAAGTTTGGAGGCACGGTGATATGCAAAATGTTTTAGAAAAGGCACTGTGCTTATGATTGAAAATATGTAAGAGTGTGTTATAAATCTGTCCTTGAAATAAATGGGGAGGAAAAAATAACCTTGGCTAGATCATAGCTATAGTGTCTCCATTAATTTCCTGCTTCTTCATTTGAAAAGTCAAGGGACATTGCTTGATATATGAGCAGGCCCACCACTGATTTTCATTTTAAAAAACATTCTGATCATGTGCAGGGCATGTTTCATTTGAAAAAGAGTTCTGTGTATCTCAGAGTATTTGCTTCTGGCATTTTAAACATTGATTTTTTTTATTTTAAAAAAGGGGGGAGGGTATTTCCAGACTATGAAGATAGTGCGTCCCATTATGACTCCTGATAACTATGACATTTACTAATTTACACCAATTTCTATGGAGAGTCAGTGGTGGGAGTTGCTCTACCTACTGAATTATTATTATTCTGGGGCACCATTGCAAGAGAGGCTTGTTTGGGAACATTACATAGTGAGCAAAAGAGCAACTTTTTATTAGATGAAAGCTTGTAGTCTCAGTCTAAAGGTATCAGCTCATAAAGATGGCTTTAAAAGCAGCCATTTTCACATCCATCAGACACTATTTTTGTACAGCTCTGAATGAAAGAAAGACCCATATTTCAAAATGTGAGAATCCTCATTAAAGCTGCCGCTTCCTCTACAAAAATACATCTTCGGTTTGTTTATGGGACCTGGTTGTTATTGACTTCTCCCTAGCCAACAGCATCCTGACCTCCACAAGGAGAGCTATGACACTCCTGTGCAGCACGAGTGACTTTTCTGTCTGTATCCCGTTTGAAACTTGGATGCATTCCTTCCAAAATTGCATTCTTTTATCTATTTCTGGCTAATGTTCACTTCTACATCTAGGAAGGTTTAAATTTATGACAATCAGTTTTCATCCTGAGAATGCAGAACAGCAGATTAACAGAGGGGCTATTGCTGATCTGTGACGCCCTCTTGTGGTGAGAATTGCACTTTTTTTTCAGAAAAAAATAATAATGGAAAAACAGAGGATGAATTAAAAAATAGATTGTTTGAGATCATAGAAGCGGGCAGATAGGGAACCATTCCAGTGTCTCTTTGACTTTTTATTGTCTTGTGCATCGATCAGTAAAGGGTCTTTTAATTGCAGACTGTTTCTACAAGCTGACATGGTTGGTTCTTTGAAGATGCTTTTTTATATTCTTGTCAATGATACAGACATCAGCCAGCAAGAAGATCAAACTGTAGGTTACATTAAAAAAATTTTTGAATCTCACCTTTTACTTTCTAAAAAGCATCCATTTGACTCTTCAACGCAGATGGTTATGGCAAGAGAAGGGATTTAGTTCTTTATCCTTCCGCTTTCTACACAGTAGGGAATATGGAGATTTTAGGAAGAAAAAAAAAACATCTCTGAGGAATTTTGGAGGGAGGAACTTCAATGAAAAAGGGGGAGGAATCAGCCTAAATGATCCATTTGCACACATTTCTGCAGTTATTTTAATACATTAAAAGAAATAGGGAATTGTGTTTGGTATAAAATATAGTGTCATCATCACTCTAAGACATTGTCTATCCATTGCAGTATGAAAGCCTTTTCCACATGTTTCCAAAAATAAGCATGTGTATCTCTCATTAAATAAGCTATGATCTTCAAGATGTTATCAAGCCAGAATGCCCAATTTTGTCATTAAACTGCATCAATGTTGGTCATACTTCAATCAGATGCCTATTGGAAATCTATAGTCAAATATGAGGGTTAGTTGCATTGTCCAAATCTATCCTGGTCTATATAAATAATGTTGATTGCCATATTCTTTCATATTTTAGGTTTTTTTATTCAAGTAGATCTTCTCCTAATAGCAGCTTGTATTTGAAGGCACTAACTTTGTATTTGTCTAAGTGATAAGTTTGTATTAACAATATACATATGGAATCTTTGTGCTCTCTGATTTAGGTTGTTGCTAGAAGACATTTGATTATTGAATTAGGTAATACTATCAGTGTAAGTAAATCTGGAGCTTGTTCCCTGTTTATATATATATAGTAGCTTGTCTTGTCAATATTGGTGGGAATCCATTTTCTCCTTGGCAGTTCTTTGTTTAGGATAATTGTTTTATGATTTATGTTTGCTTGATGTTAAATTCATCAAGGTACATTTGATGTTCCTGGCAGACAATATCTGTGAATTGATTCCACCAGTTTCCTATTTAGCTTTACCAAATCATAGTATGTTCAGTAGACACATCCATTTACTTGGCTATAAACTTAACGACTCATGTGATAAATAAAAGGGACAAGGAGTTAATATAATTGCAACAAAAGAGATGCTGTTAGAGGCAGCTGGAAAATCTTTTGACCTGTTGTTTTTCACCTCTAATCTGACTATTTTCTCAAAACTCTTAGCTCTAACACTGGCTGGCTGGAAATAAGGGAGGAGTGGAAAAGAGATGTTGCAGGAAGAATATTCAGCTTTATTTTTCCTGGTGCCCATTTGGCACTTTAAATTCCTTCTCTACTTTCTCACTGTCTGCATGATACACATGTAAAGTCACTTAACACCAACATGCATGTATTTTGAGTTTCACGGCAGTGACGTAGAATGCATGGGTGTTTTTGTCACACCTGACTTACCAGGACTCATAAAGGATAGTAATGCTAATATGTTTAAACATTTGCATGCATTCTCTTTGGGTATAAAATATATCAGTTTGCAGAGAAATGAACTTGCACACAGAAACAGGTGAGGGCTGAACTTAGGGAGTCTCAAGAAACGTGGAATATATTCTAACAGACCATCTGCAAAGGAAGGAAATTCTGTTAATCCCAAATGTTTGTTAAATATGAAAGTATATCATCATCATGATTTCTATAATGATGCCATTATATAAATTATGCGATTTGCCTCATTTGCATAATGAGAACATCATACAAATTATGATAATTGCAACAGATGTCATAAAATTAAGACAAAATTAGCATAAAATGAAGTGCCTTGTCCAGATTTCTTTGAATGGAATGGGCATGTTATTTTGAGGAAGGGGATGTTTATAAAATGCAGTCTACTGCATCCAAAGTCCATTAAATCAGATTTCACTGTGTGCACTACCACCATGCAGTAATTAGCTGTTGTGCCTACTAATGTATTTTTACTTATTTATCACATAACACATTCTATAAGTAAGCTGTAGACTTAGTCATTATTTATTTATTTATTTATTGTTTGTTTGTTTATACAAATGTGTGGCTCCCCTTTTGAGAAAAAGCATGCACACAGGTTAAAAACAATTTAACAGCCACAAGGCCCAAGGTCACAAATACAATTGCAATTCATACAAACAACATTAGCCTGCAAATCTCACTTAACCAGCCATCCTAAAAGCCTCGAGGACAGCTAGTCCAGTTTTTATCAACAGCTAATAGGGTCAGAATTTGTTACATAGGACATGCACTGTCACAAAGAAACCATGACTCCTGGATCCAACAAGGTGCTATTGGAGCATGCCTTCCTTGCTAAAATTGATAGCACTGATGGAGTAAATTAAGACAATAGAAGACTCCTGTTGCACTCATGTAACATGCATCAATCAGTTTTGGCCTTTATGCACAAAGAACAAAGTCCCATTTATCCCAAGCACTCGTGCTATTTTATAGTAGCAAAGTTATCTAATCTAAGGACTACCTTAGAAGCCAAATGCATTTATCTGTATGCCACCAGCAAGATGTTTTCATAGTATGCTCACAGACAATAAGATCCTTTAATCCAGAAATGAACCAGCAATTTAGGGCACAGATAGTTTTGATGTAAACTGATTTGGGTATGTTTCTAACCTCTGCTTTACCTCAAATCTTTCATTTCTTACATTTTGCATAACATTCTTATTCCAAAATGTAATTCTAAATTGAATTGTATGATTATATATGGTATGTCCCATTGTTTTTGTGGCTACTCTATAATGAGCAGGCAAAACTTAATCAAGACAAGATCACAGAAATTTTGCAGCTAATAATTATCTGCTAGTTTTCATCTATTATAATCCATTCCTTCTTAGACAGATTTTCCTTCAGTGGATCACAGCTGGAATCTGTAAACTGTTGCAATTATTGTAAAAATTCAGAAATATAAAACCATTTGCATTCCAGGTTCCAATCTAAAATAATTCACCTTTTAGAGGCTTTTAGGGGCTATTTGAAGCAGCACAATAGTAAACTTATAGTAGCTTTTAAAGTCAAAATCATAACATTCTCATATTGTTGCATAAATAACTAAATCAAAAAAAAATAATAATGATAGCAATAGCAGTTAGACTTATATACCGCTTCATAGGGCTTTCAACCCTCTCTAAGCGGTTTACAGAGTCAGCATATCGCCCCCACCGTCTGGGTCCTCATTTCACCCACCTCGGAAGGATGGAAGGCTGAGTCAACTTTGAGCCGGTGAGATTAGAACCGCTGAACTGCAGATAACAGTCAGCTGAAGTGGCCTGCACCCTAACCACTGTGCCACCTCGGCTTCTGTTGGGTAATAGGGAGAAGGAAGCATGAATATTGATAAGTATCGCTAAAAGGAGGTGTCCCCTGTATTTACAACGTACTAGTAAATCTTTTGACTCTATATGTTGCTTTAATAGAAATTAAAATAGAATGGTATAGATACTGCCATCAATACCACAGTATGTGGTCAAATACTGTCTGGTGATAAATATAGAATATTCCCCCAGCTTTTTGCAAAATAGAAAATTGCAATAAACCCAAGTGCATTAATTTATGTCTTCACATTTTGCATTACTTATAGCTGAGTAAAATATCTTTCAGCATTTCTAGTCTTTGAAGTTATTGCTTTGAAATATCTTCTAGGGAGAAGAGCGAGAGATAGAAAAGTGTGTGTGTGTGTGTGTGTGTGTGTGTGTGTGTGTGTGTAGTTTGTCTGCAGCTTTTTTTCTGACATTGAGGATAGGGGGGAAAACACAATAGAAACTTCAACCAATCTGCATGTTTCAGAAAGCAGCAGGAAACAAGATCCATATAAATGCTGGCTTCTATAAAGAAGAAAGCAAGGCCCAAAGGCTCATTGTTATTAAAATAAGTCAGAAGCCTAAAGATTCTGTCCCTGCCTATCAGGGTGACCTGCATGAATAAAAGAGGGTCATTAAGTAAGCATGAAGTAATGACATGTTCTCAGGATAAATGCCAATGGCACCAGATTGATCTTCAGGAGACAAAGAAAACATTGCCCAAGCAAGCCAAAAAAAAAAAAAAAAGTGGCTTCCCATCAGCCTGTGACAGAAATTGATCTGAGTAAATTAAGTGCTTAGAGTAATTGGGAGAAAGAGAAGGTATTGCTAAGGTTGGAGTGTCCCTGTTTTTCTTTGTTTGTTTGTTTGTGAACTTTTCTTATTTCTTAAACTTTTTTTTTCTTTACTTTTTTTTTTCTTAAAAAAAGAATGTCTGCCAAAATGATTATTCTGCGGATTAGAACAGATAATGCAGGAAAGGATAGGTGAGTCAGGGCATTTGATGGAAATTAGACATTGTTTTTTTTTCATCCCATAGTGCATGAGACATATTGCACCCCAAGCCATCCTAAAGACAAAAGGTGGCCTTGTGGACTGCTTCCCTGCCTTCTTCCACTAGATCACTAAGAGCTACTCAGATACCAAAAAAAATGTATGTCCATTTCTTTGGAAAGGAGTACATTTTTGGCCTTGTGCTATTGTTGTTAGTTGCAAAGTTGTGTCTGACCCGTTGTGACCCCCATGGACAATGTTCCTCCAGCCCTTCTTGTCCTCTACCAGCCTTTGTAATCCATTTAATGAAAATGAATTTGGGAGACACTGGAGGATAGGAGGCCTGATGTGCTGTGGTCACAAAGAGTCAGGCCCGACTTAGCAACTCAACAGCAATAACAATCTGTATGTTTCTCCATATTTAAATTTGCTCTGTCGGACAGGGTTCTAGATGTTCCAGTACAATGATGGCTAACCTTCTCCGGATCAAGTGTCCAAAGCGTGTGCATGCCCGAACCCCCCCCTCCCCAATACAATGCGCATCCTCTCTGTGGGCATGCAAGCCATCGCCCCAGTTCAGCTCTGCTGTGCATGTGCACGCACGCCTCCTGCCGGCCAACTAGTCTTATGGTCTTTGTCATGCTTTAACACGCGGGTCCCCTACACACACACACACACACACCATGCATGTGTGACAGAGACTCGAAGACCAGCTGGCCAGCAGGAGAAGCATGGGCGGCAGAGCTGAACTGGGACGTCAACTCACCTGCCCAGAGAGGGCAATGTGTGCCATCGGTTCACCATCACGGGTCTAGTACATCCCAAAATCAGGGCATCCTGATCTAGATTTAAAATTGTTCTGTCAATTCTTTGAAAGTTTCAACAAATATATGCCAGTGATTGCAGTGCTGCACTAATATAATTAGTTAATTTTGGGTCCATTCTGTCTACATTTCTCCAGACCTAGTTCAGAGCAATTCTGTGTGTGTGTGTGTGTGTGTGTGTGTGTGTGTGTGTGTGTGTGTGTGTGTTTTATATACATGGTATGCCCAAATATACTGCTTCCCTTTTCTGTCTTTTGACTCACCCTAGGAACCATCCAGGCAGAAAACTATTTAATGTTACTAAATAGCTTGAAATAAATCTATACTAGTCTCTATTTCTTTATCAGCACAAATACACACACACACACACACACACACACAACACACACACACACACACACACACACATATATATATATATATATAGTGTCACAACCCCTGGTAAGTCCCAATTATGGGAGGAAGCTAACTGCTTCCATTATCTGTCAATCGGCTCGTCACAAGAGTCCATCACGACAGAAACCCAATATTTTTACTGTTGCCTTTGTTATATTTGTGTTTTTTATTTGTGCTGTCTCCCTTTATTTATTTATCAGCACAAATAAAACACACACACAAACACACATACATACATACATACATACATACATACATACATACATACATCGGTTGCTTTTGGGACAATTGGTTTGGCTGACCATACCATTTGTAACTTTCAGATGGCTATCTCAGAGCTTCAATGGGAGAAACAAACAATCCCCTTGCTTATACGTTGAGTTGAGTTCATTTGTATTTGCACTTATTGCATAAAGGTTTTATCTTTGTTCTTCCGGTGGCTAAATTGGTTGCTGTTTTAACAGTTTTCTATCTGGCTTTACACATGTTTACATGAGCAGTGTGCAACTGCAAATGTGGAATCAATAGAAACAAGACATACAACACCTTTATTACAAAGGTTACTTCAATTGGAAAATAGCTGCTGATGACTGGATGTAATGACCTGGAACATCCTGAAAGTAAGTCCTTGCAGCACACTAAAGACGGTAATATAATTGGCCTGACATGGGGAATCCTCAGTAGACTATTGGGAATAACCTTTTTTCTGGAAGAGAATTTTGCGGCTCGCGGAGAGCTAGTAATATATGTACGATATATTTTCCCAGTGAAGAGCAGTTCATAATTCATAGCAGGTGGAAAGCACACTGAGTTACAAAGGTCATTTTGATTCTATTACCCAGGAGAAATAGTCAGCGCTTGGTAGATCACTCACAAGGTATGTCTTGAGACTAAGGAAATCTAGTAGTATGTGAGTCCCATTGATTTCAGGAGGATTCTGTTCCAGATATTTTTTAAAAAATATATTATAAGGTTTACTATAGGTAACAGCATCTTTTTCAAGTCATCCTTGATTCTTTGGGGTTTTGTAAACACATTGATGTTTTGTAGGCAATAAGTGAAACATTATGTTGTTAATTCCAGGATATTTGCTAGCCCTGAGATATCCTGGTGCTTCCCCATCTAAGAATTCTTGGCAAACAGAAACACTAGATTCTAGAAGACTCTAGAAAGAGTGCAAAGAAGAGCAACAAGGAGGATTAGGGGACTGGAAGCTAAAACATACAACGAAGGATTGCAGGGATTAAGTCTAGTTTAATTAAAATAAGGGGGTGACATATGATAGCAGCTTTCCAATATTTGAGGGACTGCCACAAAGAAGGGGTCAACCTATTTCTCAAAGCACTTGAAGGCAAGACAAGAAGCATTGGATGAAAACTAACCAAGGAGAGAACAAACCAAGAACTAACAGTTAGAATAATTAATTGACTTGCCTCCAGAAGTTGTGTATGTTCCAACACTGGAGTTTTTTTTTTTTTTTAAGGACAATCATTTGTCTGAAATGGAATAACATTTCCTGCCTAAGCAGGAGTGACTAGAAGATTACTTCCAAATTTGTTATATTCTATCAATCTGTTCAGTACTAGGAAGATGTGATACTGCTTAGTTTTTTTTTTTGAAATAGCTGCATTTTAATAGATGCTACTACCCTGTTTGTTCTAGGAACAAATGGTCCATATGTGAATGGATTCTGAGACCTACCTGGCAGTGGTAATGACAGCAATATTTCCAGGATGTTGGGAAGCTGCCATTTTATTTTCTCCCAATTCAGTGGAGTACCACATAAACTGTTACCCAGGAACCCTACAGGAAATAAATAGGATTGAAAACCAAGCTGGTCATAAAAAAGAAAATGTCCATCACAATTTTATAAATGGGGTCAAGAGTCAAGAATCCAGAATGTACCAATGTTCTTGAGCCTTGAATTGCCATACAATATTACTGGTCTTCTTGCAATAAATTGTGACCTCTAGGCTGGAGTACTGCAATGTGCTCTACATGGGGCTGCCCTTGAAGAGTATTCGGCGACTTCAGCTAGTCCAGAATGCGGCCGCGCGAGCAATTGTGGGTGCACCTCGCTTCACCCACATAACACCTATCCTCCGCGAGCTGCACTGGCTACCTGTCGATCTCCGGGTACGCTTCAAAGTGCTACTTGTCACCCATAAAGCCCTACATGGTAGTGGATCTGGGTACTTGAGAGACCGCCTACTGCCAATTACCTCCACGCGACCTATTAGATCTCATCGATTAGGCCTCCTCCGAGTTCCATCTGCCGGTCAATGCCGACTGGCAACTACGCGGAGGAGAGCCTTCTCGGTGGTAGCTCCGACCCTATGGAATGATCTCCCCGTGGAGATTCGTACCCTCACCACCCTCCAGACCTTCCGCACAGCCCTCAGAATCTGGCTATCCCGTCAGGCCTGGGGCTAAGACTGTAACCCGCCCGAATGGTATGAATGTTGTGTTTTTAATTATGTATTGTCTTATATGTTAAAAGTTTGTCTCCCCCTACCTTTTGGGTTGTGAGCCGCCCTGAGTCCCCCCAGGGAAAAGGGCGGCATACAAATAAATTTCTACATTCTACATTCTACAAATTGGCCCCATTTATAAAATTGTGATGGACATTTTCTTTTTTATTTATTTCAGTTAAATTTTTGGATAAGAATGAAACTCAGAGGAATTCGCATCAACTGGCCATATTGAGAAGTCCTTTAAGTCAGTGGTGAAATTCATTTTTTTACTACTGATTCTGTGGGCGTGGCTTGGTGGGCATGGCAGGGTAAGGGTACTGCAAAATCTCCATTCCCTCCCCACTCCAGGGGAAGAATATTGCGAAATCTCCATTCCCTCTCCACTCCAGGGGAAAGATTCTGCAAAATCTCCATTCCCACCCCATTCCAGGGGAAGAATATTGCAAAATCTCCATTCCCACCCCACTCCAGGGAAGAATATTGCAAAATCTCCATTCCCACCCCACTCTGGGACCAGCCAAAGGTGGTATTTTCTGGTTCTCCGAACTACTCAAAATTTCCACTACCAATTCTCCAGAACCTGTCAGAAACTGCTGAATTTCACCCCTGCTTTAGTCCTCTGTCTCCAAGGTATTCTCATTTATGCTTTTATTCTCTCTGCTCTCATATAATGAATGCTATGTTTCCCTGTAATGTGGCGTCATCTAAATAGAGATCGAACACTAATATTTTCATCTACAAACCCAAGATAGTGTTCAGGGTATTGCAAAGTATGAAGGCATTGTGGATGGTCTCAGCCCCATGTCTGCATTCTCTTGTGGGAGTCTCTGAAAACATACAGTTTTCTGCCTGCAAAGGATTTCCTCCCAGTAGGAATAAGCCAAAAATAAATGCAGAAGTAGCTACCCTTCCTTGAGGTGGAGGATAGAAAATGTGCTCCAGCAGATGTTCCAGATGGTTTCAGAATGAGCATGAAGGTCCATAGTCAGCACTTGGTATCTTTGGCCAATCATATCTTGACTAGCCTAACAATACCTAACCTGGGCCTCTTCTTATAATTAAATGATGCTTCCAGCACTTCTATGCTCATTTCCCATAGAATGCACTGGATACCTGTTGATACAGTGACTAGACCCCATTAGCTGACAGTAATAAGAATATTACTAATTGTCCTCCTCAGTACTTAGTGATAAGGAAAACCTTGTCCAGTAAAAGGGCACTCCTCAAAACTAGAACCATCATTAATGTGCAGTACAAGTACTCCTTGAATTACAACTACAATTAAGCCCAAAATTTCTTTTGCTAAGCAAGACTCACAAGAGGTGAGTTTTGTCCCGTTTTATAACCTTTCTTGCCACAGATGTTAAGTTAGTGAACTGGTTATTAAGTAATATGGCTTCTCCATTGACTTTGCGGGTCAAACATTCGCAAAAGGGGATCGCCTGACCCCAGGACACTACAAAACCGTCATAGATATGATTTAGTTGTCAAGCATCTGAATTTTGATCACATGACCATGGGGTATGTTGCAATGGTTGTAAATGTAAAACAAACAGCTATGAGTTACAGTATTCTTCAGAGTATAAGATGCACCGGAGTATAAGACGCACCAAGGTTTTGAAGAGGCAAATAAAAAAAGTAGGTAGGTAGGTAGGTAGGTAGAGGGATAGAGAAGGAGAGAAAGAGAGAGAAATACAGTAGTTAGGTAGGGAGACAGAGTAGGAAGGTAGGTAGATAAAGGGCTAGAGAGAGAGAGAGAGAAATAGAAAGAAAAAAAGAAATACAGTAGGTAGGTAGGGAGAGAGAGGGGGTGTAGGTAGGTAAGTAGAGGGATATAGAGAGAGAAATAGAAAGAGGGAGAGAGAGAGAGAAATACAGTAGATAGGTAGGGAGAAAGAGTAGGTAGGGAGAGAGAGGGAGGGAGAGAAAGAGAGAGAGAGAGAGAGAAATACAGTAGGTATTAGGGAGAGAGAGGGAGAGAGTAGGTAGGTAGGTAGGTAGATGTTTCCAGGTGTATTTATCCATGTGCTGGAGAAGGAAATCGCTGACAATCTGTAGCACTTAAGACTTGTTTCTGCTGGCACAGCACTTGATCAATGTACATCAATCGCTCTAACTAAAGAGCTTTCCGAAAGGGGGAAAAAAGTTTTTGCACTCTGCAAACCTCCCCAAAATGATCTGTTTTTTACGAAAATGGGCCCTTTTTTAAAAAAAAAGGCATGAATAGCCATGGGGGCCTTGCACAGTGCTGCTGGGGGGGCTGGGGGGCTAAAAACGAACAAAAAACGCCCATGTTTCACAAAAACAGGCCTGGTTTTTGTCAAAAAAATTGCATGCAAAGCCTAATGGAGGTTTATAGAGTGCTGCTGGGGGTGGGGGGAACGGCCCTTATTTTGCTCATTTCTGCCCTCTGCAGCCCCCAGGAGCTCTCTGAAAGCCTCCATAAGGGTATGCATGGCCATTTTTGTGAAGGGGGCGGGGCTTCAGGAGGCAAAAAAAAATATCTGTATTTGATGCATAAGATGCACCCATATTTTCAGCCTCTTTTTGGAGAGAGAAAAGTGTCTTATACTCCGAACAATACAGTACTTTTTTCAGTGCCCCTGTAACCAGAGTGAACTTCAAAATTTTTAGCAAGGGATTGCTGAGTGGGTGTGGCCTAATGAACCATGGCGTGGGGGCAGGGGCATTTTTGCCCTCCCTGGGCTCTGGAGAATTTCCTTGAGTCTCCGGTAGGGCGTAAAAGGCTTCCCCAGGCTCCAGAAACCCTCGGGAGGCCAGAAACAAAGCCATTTCCAGCGTTCCCGAACTTCTGGTAGGACTTGTTTTCTATCCTCCCTGAACCTCTGTACCTGCCCTGCACTTACCTGCATCCAAAATGCGCCGCACAGGACTCCTGGGATGGGAAGGGTGTGGGACCAGCCAGGAGTGGGATTTGGGGGGTTTCTGAACTGCACAGAATCTGAGCTAGAGGTTCTCCTGAACCACTGTGAACCCCCCCAGCAGCCCACCCCTGATTGTAACTTCTAATGGTCACTAAATAAAACTGTTGTAAGTCAAGGATTACTTGTAGAGAACCCAGAAAAATTAATGGAGACAAGTAATATAATGAAGAATCTTGATGGTTTAAAATCAGGCTAGTTTAACAGCCGGAGGATTAACGTGGTTTAAAATCATCCTAGAGTTCAACTGACAACACTTTTATAAATTGCAATTTCACAACTCAAGTCTTCTTGTAAAATGGTTAAGTAAGTGAACAGAGAAAGGCTTTTTGGGATGTCCATTTGAGGGGAAGGCAAACTCTGCTATATTGAGTCTTGCTTTGATGGGTTTCTAGTGTGTTGGGCTGCAGCTTTTTTTTTTTCCCCTCTTGTTGATTGCTAAGCTTTTGTTTACTTGATTCCCAGACTTTTTGCTGATTTTTTTTCCCCCATCTACCCTTTTTGTCCACTTCTTTTTATATTTGCTTTTCATACCCTAGTTCCATCTTCCATTGCAATTGAATTGTATTGCAGCTTTTCAGTGGCAAGTCAAGAAGAGTGAGGGGAAAAAACAGGCCAGGGTAGGGGGGGAAAAAGAAGTGAGAATCAAAATGTAGATAGTAAATAAAAGAAATATACAATAGCTCATTGTAGGTTTCCCCAAATCCTAGTGAAGGAAAAGCACAGCGATGTTACAAGCAAAGACTTGTAAGGTGGCGGGTAGGAAGTGAGATGGGATGGTCTCATAGTAGCTTTGAGATGTGAGATATTCAAATTGTGAGCTCTATCTGCCAATCACTTGTAATTTCCACCTATTTTAATAATCCCCCATTTCTCTTCCAAAATAGCAGCAAGCAGCACTGTAATCTTGACAGAAAACTATGAACACAGTGACATAAATTATCAGCGTTCAAAGTGCTCTGTTCTGTGTAGGGACTGCCAAAACATATTCTGATACTCCTCTGAACTGTATATCACTTCAGATAGAATTTATTGTGCTATTTTGAGTGGGGGAATGGAGCATTTGATCATATTTTTCCCCAGACAATCCTCCAGGGTCTGATTTCTTTTCTCCCTTTAAAGAATTGTTTTTATCATCTATGTTTTACTTCGCCAGCGCAGCATTATCTCCTCTTGTTAGAGAGAGGAAATGAATGTGTGTACAGTGTATAAGGGACTGACAATGTACAGTGTGTAAGGGACTGACAGCAAATCCTTGGTTAGATGCTCCCTTCAGAATATCAAGGATATCCTGGGTGGAATAGTGACTAAATAACTCATTGGAAGAAGCACCGTTTTCTTCAGTCAGCTATGAAATTTGAAGTGTTACCAGGAAAGCTATGTGGGGGCTCATGTTTGACTCAATTATAATTTTTCTCTGGCAGTCGATAGAAGCCGTGTGTGTGTATGTGTGTGTGTGTTGGATGAAGAGGCTGCTGTGAAATGGGAAGAAAGCCAGGAGTTGACAGTGGATGTGATCCAGTGGGGATAGTCTCTGGACTAGAGCACAAGAGTTACTGGGCCTTCTCCAGCCTAATTTGTCATACAAGCAAAAAAGATTTGGCTCGGTGAGAGGAAACAGAGGCCACTGCCCTGAAGAGTTACCAGCCTTTGTTGAGAGCCAACTGAACATTAGAAGTGATGGCATTCCTGTGCATTTCACAGCTTCAGTAAAATTGACTCTTAGTTCAATTGCCAACTGTTCTCTCTTCACAAATAGGTTTTTTATGAGGGAAAAATCAAAACCAAAAAGCATTCCAAGACAGTTCTTTAAACGTTCATTTCCCCATTAGATATGATTTATTGGTAATCAAAAGCCATCATCAAGCACAGGAAATCAAGGTGCTTCAAAGGACCTTTATTGAAAACGAACGCTCTCTACAAGAATCTGAACTATTAACAGTCAAAGGAAATTGGCGGGAGATAAGAGTCTATGGAATTCAAAGAGGGCTGGACTTGGATAGGCACTGTGGGATGCTAAACTGATGACACATTTGACCCGACTGATGACACATTTGATTCAACTTACAACCATTCATTTAGTGATCATATGAAACAACAACACTGAAAAAGTGACATGACAGTTTTTCACACTTATGATTGTTGCAGCATCCATGTGGTCATGTGATCCCAATTAGGATGTTTAGCAACTGCCTCATATTTATGATGGTTGCAATAATAATAATAATAATAAATTATAATTATAATTACAATTATAATAATAATTATAATAGTAATAGTAATCTTAAAGAATAATAGTAATCTTTAAAAAAATGAAATTAGGCTACCAAACAGCCAAAAGCTGAAAAAAAATCGCATTTATTATATATGGATGATTTGAAACTCTATGGAAAGTCAGAAATAGAAATCCAATCATTGACAAATACAGTCCGAGTATTCAGCACCGATATTTCAACGCAGTTTGGCATGGAAAAATGTGCCACTGTATCCATAAAAAGAGGCAAAATCACTGCATGTGAGGGAATTGAAATGCCCAATGGCCAACTAATTAAATGCAACGAAAATGAAGCCTACAAATACTTAGGCATTCTGCAGTTGGATAATATCAAGCATGGAGAAATAAAAACTATTGTCAGGCGAGAGTACACTAACAGAGTTAGGAAAATTTTGAAATCTAAATTGAATGGTGGAAATACAATCAAGGCCATAAATACCTGGGCAATACCAGTTATAAGATACACAGCTGGTATAGTTAACTGGACACAAGCTGATTTGGACATTTTGGACTGAAAAACCAGGAAACTAATGACAATGCACTACAGTTTACATCCACGTGGTGATACTGATAGATTATACCTGCCCCAAAAATCAGGTGGCAGAGGATTATTACAAGTGAAGCACAGTTGAAAAAGAAAAACATGCACTGGCTGATTATTTAAAAGAAAGTCAAGAACATCTATTAATTGAAGTAAAGAACAAAAAACTACTGAAGGCCCAACAGACGAAACAAGAATACAGAAAACATGTGATAAAATCAAGAATGGAGAGTTGGCAGAACAAAGCACTGCATGGCCAATTTCTGGAAAAAATAAAAGATAAAGTGGACAGTGAACAAACCTGGTTATGGTTAACAACAGGTACATTAAAGAAAGAAACAGAGTCACTAATCCTGGCTGCGCAAGAACAAGCTATCCGCACAAATGCCATTAAGGCCAAAATCGAAAAATCCTCTGAATATGCCAAATGCAGACTTTGCAAAGAAGCTGATGAAACTGTTGATCATATACTCAGCTGCTGTAAAAAAATCGCACAGACTGATTATAAATTGCGGCACAATTCAGTAGCACAAATAATCCATTGGAATTTGTGCAAAAATTATAATATTAAAACAGTAACAAACTGGTGGGAACATCAGCCTGAAAAAGTCACCGAAAATCAGATGGTCAAGATCTTGTGGGATTTCCGTATACAAACAGACAAAATACTGGCGCATAATACACCAGACATCACACTGGTTGAGAAAAATATGGTCACAATCATAGATATCGCAATACCAGGGGATAGCAGGGTCGCCGAGAAGGAACATGAAAAAAATCGCAAAATACCAGGACTTAAAAATCAAAATTCAACGACTATGGCACAAACCAGCAGTGGTAATTCCAGTGGTAATTGGCACACTGGGTGCTATTCCAAAAGCACTGGAATTACATTTAAAACAGTTAAAAATTGACAAAATCACCATCAGTCAAATGCAAAAAGCCGCACTGCTTGGATCTGCACGCATATTACGAAAATACGTTACGCCGTCCTAGGCCCCTGGGTGAGGCCCGACTAGTAACCAATGCCAAATCCGGCAAAACAACTGGCCGCTGTGATACAATTGTATAATAATAATAATAATAATAATAATAATAATAATAATAACAACAACAACAACAACAACAACAACAACAACAATAACAACAACAACAACAATTTTATTCATTAAGCATGAAACAATCAAGTGAACATTGACTGGTGTTAATGGTTGATACGGGTTGCTACCAGAATCCAAGGTATCAAACAAGTCTTTTCTTAAAATATATGATGTTCCGAGTAGCACAGTTTTTTTGCAGTTCAGCTGGTGTTATTGTAGGAAGCTGCAATTTATTGATGTGTTGTTGTTGTTGTTGGTTGATGCTTAGTTGATACATTGGATGCTGGCAGCAACTTGTATCAACCATCAGCGTCAGTCAATGATATTTGTGATATGTTTTTAATGTTCAGTTGGTTGAATTTCATGTTTAATGAATAAAAGAGATAATAATAATGTGATACTAGTGAATTTCAGTACAAAATTCAAACTTTTTAACTATGTGACACACATGGAATCATATGCAATAATAGATAACTTATTTTCAGCTTAAAGAAGTTGATTAGTCTTGGAGGTGTTTAGTAAAACTGACTTTGCACTCTTGCATATGACCACTTAGCCAAGAGTCATTGAATAAATGTATTTTGGAAGATACCATTGAGGTTATCAAGTCCAATCCTCTATTCAGTGCAAGAACTGAAATTAAAGCATCCTTGACAGATGATTTTCTAATCTTCCCTTAAATCCATCTACTGAAGTCTCTAGTGTCATTCAGTTGGAATCTCCATTTCTCTCCTAAACCTATTATTCTCAGTCCTGTATTCCGGGATGATAGAAAATACTTGTCATCTGCCAGTTAACAGAAAGTCAGCCATTCAACTGCCAGAGGTGGAATTATTTAAATACTCAAGAATTTCTCAGCTTCCAGGCTTCCAAGAACTGCACAAAGATCATTAATTAGTAGGAAGAGCAGGAATAAAAAACTATGGGCTTTGGCCATAGGGGTATAAAAAACACTACTTTATAATGGCTAAAGGTGTTCATTTCATTCATATGGCTGTATTTGTCTATGTATGTCTATGAAACTCCTACCGAATCTAGCCATGAAAAGTAATGTAAACATGCAAAATCAGGAGATCTGAAATTTATTGCTTTGTACTGACTGATGTGTGTGACTGTGCGGGACATCCTTTCAAATATTGGAGGAGAGCTATTAATAAACACCCTCAGTCCTTTTTTTCAAGGCTAAATCTTCTCCATTCACTTAATCTCTCTTTATGAGATTTCATTATTGGATCATCCGCTTTGTCTTTCTTTAAATCTATTCCAGTTTGGTTCAATCCTTCATAAAGTGTGTTGTCCAGAATTGGGCATGGGTTCTATCCAAAGCAAAATCAATTGTTATTTATCTTTATTTGGCAATGAAATTCTGTGGCTATAGCTCAAAACTACAATTTCCTCTTTTGCATCCATATTGCACTGTTTGGTCATATCTGCTTGCAATCAACTGCTTATTCCAAGATTTATTTGACAAATCTTCTTATTATGTAGACACTATGTTGTGTATGGCCAAATGTTGTGATGTGACATCATGATGCAAATTTTAATCTTTTATACTTTCATCTTGACATCCAGAGACAAAATATATAAATCACAGTGTGTGCATTGTGACATCTGGATACATATTATTGTCATAGGAGATGCCTACATTGGTATTTGTATTGTTAAATGTCATTATCTTTTGACATTTCTCTATCTTATATCTATTCTTATATCTGTCTTTTAAGATGGTCAGTAAACCCACAAATTTTCACATGGTCTAAATTTCAGATAACCAGTCCTTCCACTGGATTATTAACAAAATGAAAATACTGAAGAGTAGAGGGCCCGGGGTTGAACCTAGTGGAATCACAACTCAATATCTCTCAGCAGTTTGATGAAAAGCCATTGAAGAGTTCTGACTAGTACAGTTTCTGAGACAATTATGTGTCATGACATTTAGCCCAACTGTATATAATTTGCTCACCAAATGCTTTTTTTAAAATCCAGACACTTGATTTTAGTATTGGTATTATGATACAAGTAGTCCTCAACCACAATTGAGCCAGTGGTGGGTTCCAGATTCCATTGCAACTGGTATGGTGCAATGGGGCTGGGTGTCCACCACATGAACGCACGCAGCATGCACACATACACACACACAGCGCACACATGCATACTTACCGCCCACGATGTTCTGCAACACCTCTGCAATGCCTCTGCAACACTCCAGCTGCTCGGTGGAGCATTGCTCAGGCACCGTATGCTCCGGGCATGTGCATGGGAGCCCCGAAAACCTCAAATACCAGTAAGGAGTGCAGGCAGGTGGGTGGGCCCCCCGGAGCACCATACCAGAATGGTACATGGTGCTCCCAGCAGGCACCTGTACATCCGTACCGAGGCATACCGGTCGTAACCCACCACTGAATTGAGCCCATAATTTTACAATTTTTATTGCCACAGTTGGCTTCCCCATTGACTTTGCTTGTCAGAAGGTTGCAAAAGGGGATCATGTAACTCTGGGACACATCCTAAAGATGAATCAACTGCCAAATATCTGAATTTTGATCACATGATCGTGGGAATGCTACAACGGTCGTAAGTATGAAAACTGGTCATTGCCATTACAGCTTTGAATGGTCACTAAACAAACTGTCGTAAGTCAAGGACTACCTGTATAGTATTACCCAATCAGGAAATGGAATAAGATTAGTCTGTCAAAAAAAAAAATCTTGACAAATTCATTGACTTTTGGTAATTTCTTAATTATTTTTGAGATGCTTACAGAATTATGATTCTCTTCTGCTCTAGAATCTTCTGAGGTAATTTTTCCAATATAAATTGAGTAGCCTACAGATCCCTAGATTCTAATGTTGTCCCTGTTTGAAAATGGGGACAATATTTGCTACCTATTTTCAACATTTCATGTTTGTCATGATTTCTCAAAGATGCTGCATAAATGTTCATCCAAGCAAGCCCTTTTTATACCACTTCAATCATAGTGAATCTAAACTAGATTACAAAAATAGTAAACTAAAATAACCATACAAAACTACATTTGATCTGACCCTGGAGATTTAAACTCATACCAGGTTAGTCAGATTCTTCCTGTTTCTGTAAGTGTCAAGCTTCAACCCTACTCCTTTCATATTATGAAGCTGCTTTTTTTCCACCTCATCTTTTTTTAATCATTGAAATGGTATTACAGAGGGGAAAAATTGACAGCAGCTTACAAAGCAAGTGTACCTCTCTCATATGCTCAGCACCACCAAGCTGTAAAAATATTTATGGTGAAAGATTTTCATTTTTCAAGAGGAAAATTAAAAGCTCTAAAGTGAAGTTCATATATACTGTAAAATCCTTGGCATTAATTCCTCTTGAATATTTCTGTGTACTCAGAACCCTAACATAAAAGTTTTAATTTCTATGCAAACTAGATAGGATGATTGAGTTATAATTAAAATGGTAATTATACCCTTAATGCTCCATATTTGACTTTTCAAGAGGAAAAAAAAATGTTATGCTGCAAGAAAAGCTATTTAAAGATCTAAGGGGGAAAATAGTTTAAAATGAATGTATTTTGAGTCCTAGGCATGCCTTTTTTAAAAAGTAAATCAGATCAAATATAATGAACCTTATTTCAGTATAGGAAAATTTGAGACAGTCTAAAACTTATTGTTTTTTCATTTGCACCATCTTGGTTGAAATTATTTCTTCATTCATTTCTGCCAGTCGACTACAAAATCAATGTGATGATTTTTACAAACTCGTTGTCAACAGCTTTTTGTTACCTGTGCTCCTAGGCAATTAAGATAGAGAAATACAGAGGTGGCATTCTGAGAAGTGATGAAAACGTATTTGTTTGATTTTGCTATGTGGCAGCTATTAAAGTCAGGCCCTGAAATAAAGGTGAAGATTTAACTGATTTCTACTACTCCTGTATCCTGATCAAAATGTTCAACATACTCTAGAAATGTTGCGCCAAGAAGCAAATCAATGTTTGTAATGGTATAATTTCACAAGGTTGAAAAAATGCCAACTGACAAACATCATTCATCTGAGAGGAAAAACCCAATGGAGCCACATAACATTTATTGGGAAATAAATGTATATAATGCAGTATTAATAAAGGAGGCAAAGAGGAAGCCGTTTTTAAACGGCTCCAACTATACATAGGCCTCTCTATTTGTTACTGACTGAGAGAGAAAATAACTGCAGCTTATAGTATATCACAGGAGTACATCTCACTTTTTGGTGCCAGAAGTTTAGACATTAATGGCTGTGTGTTGCGTTATTTTGAGGGGACAGCACATTTACACTCTTATACAAACTGTATACTCACTACTTTACATTGTAGATGTATTTCTCCTTAGTCTGTTTTTTAATTCGTATGCACTATTTGTACCTCCATAGCAGTGGTGGGTTTCAAAAATTGTTCGAACCTACTCTGTGGGTGTGGCCTCCTTTGTGGGAGTGGCTTGCCGCCCATGTGACCGGATATGAAGATGCCGACAACACTTGTCAGAACCACCTTAAATTACTTCACACACAGCATTGGCATGCATAAGAATATGAGGTAAACTTGTTTTTTAAAAGGCATCTTTGGTTTGCGTTAAAACAACTTCAACACACGCAATGTTCTGATTGCACCACAAACGCAGTAGTCATCCTTATCTTTCACAGAGGCACTGAGTTTTATAAATATGAGCATGATAGTGTAGAATAATCATATCCAAGGAACAGTGGTGGGTTTCAAAAAAGTTTGGAAGCTCTTCTGTAGGTGTGGCATGTTTTCCGGGTCCATTGGTGGAACCTCTTCTAACCGGTTCAGTAGATTTGACGAACCAGTTCTACCGAATAGGTGCGAACTGGTAGGAACCCACCTCTACTCCATAGACCCTTCATTTGAGCACCTGTGAAACTTGTTATTAAATTACACCTTTGAACGTAGAAGGGGGAAATTCATGTTTAAACATACATATTCATGTTTATTTTACCTAATATGTTTCAGGTAGACATGAATAGGAATGACTTTTTCTCAACCTGAAGGAGTCTCTCCCTTTGAAAGTAAGCTTACTTTTAAAATAACATGAAAATAAATAAATGTTTTTTCCTGTCCTGCCCCTGGCCACATTGGGAAACTCCATGCCAAGCCTGTCCCTGCTTAGACATTTAGGGAAGTAAGGCCCTCAACTGCCATTTGCAGTGAAAGGTATACTTTTACTAAAGCCAAATGGTTACAGCGTAAGAAATTCAGGCCTGAAGATTCTAGCATAAGCCCAGGTTAAGAAGAGATTGGACAACCATTTGTTTGAAGTGGCATAGGGCTATGTTGGCGAGCCTATGGAATGCATGCCACAAGTGGCACACAGGGCCATCCCAGAATGCACGGTCTCACTGATTCCTGTGCCATGTTCCTGTGCCCACACGTGCCTAGTCAACTGGCCTTTGTGTGCACAGGGGTGCCAAAACCCATAAGAGCAGCGTTACATCACACATGCATGCTCTGGCACCCAAAATTCCAGGTTTCTGGCATGCGCATGTGTGATGGCCTGCTGTTCATCTGGCGCTCTCATGGGTTTTGGTGCTCTTCCAGCAAGGCTGCACATTCCAGGCGGGATGGTTTTGCGTGCCATTTCCAGCACATGGGTCGGCACACAGTGATGTAAAAGGTTAGCCTTCACTGGTAAAAGGCTTCCTCCCTGAGTAGGGGGTTGGACTAGAAGACCTCATAGGTCCCTTCCAACTCTGATGTTCTGGTCTGTTCTGTTTCATTGAATCCCATTCCAAAATCTAGAGTGATGCTTAACCTAAAAAGGATCGCCCACTTGTGTTCCTCAAGTGCACAGTTTTTCAAACTGAGAATTATAGGATTGTGCAGGAATTAGATAGAGTTCCATGTGGAGTAAGGGCAAAATAAAGTCACTTATATGCAGGAAGGTGTTTTTTTAATCACTACAGCTTTATGTTTTAATCAAGGTTTTCAGGATTATTATTTTTTAATTACGAGTTCAGCAACCTGAAAAAAAATTTTAATTCCTTGTTTGGTGTCCTCATGGTTTTACTAATATCTTCACCAGTGGTGAGATCCAGAATTTTTTACTATCATTATGTGGGCATTGCATGGCTTGGTGGGCATGGTTTGATGGGCATGGCAGGGGAAGGATACTGCAAAATCCCCATTCTCTCCCCACCCCAATAACCAGCTTTTCAGCTCTGTTCTCCTGTGCAGGGCAACAGAAGAAGACCCAGCCGATCAGCTGGGACTTGGGAGGCAGTGAATAGATGTGGGCAGAGTCATCCATAGGTGCTTTTTGTCAGTTTTCCAAAAATGTTTCTCTCTCAAAATTTCTGCTACCGGTTCTCCAGAACCGGTCAGAACCGGCTGAATACCACCTCTGATCTTCATGTAGGTTTCTTAGTAGCAGTATAGAAGTAGTTTGTTACTTTCCTTTCCCAAAATATTTTCTGAACTTCCTTGCCTAATCTTTTTCATTGTCTCCCAGGTAAGTACAAAGTATAGGCAAGTATAGGCTGACCTGGTATTCAGTAGCAGCAGCCATGTCTGATAACTGGCTGTAGGAGAGAAATTATGGGGCATGGAATGAGAAATTTCTTTAAGACCTCAGCACCATCTTCTTCATAAGGAACTTGCTCCCAATCTCCCATATCTCCTGCTCATCAGTTACTATTACTGCCTGTCCTATCACCCTCCAACCCATGCATTCCTCCCTCAGACCAAAGAGCTCCATCCAACCTTGAGCATCATTCCTGGATGGTCAACTGATCCTTCAAATTCCTTGAATGCCAGTTGGCCTACTGCTTCACAGCACACCTACAAATATTTCACACTATACCAAAGGTGGTACTCAGCAGGTTCTGATGAGTTCTGGAGAACCAGCAGCGGAAATTTTGAGTAGTTCGGAGAACTGGTAAATACCACCTCTGCCTGCCCCTGCCCCCATCTATTCTGTGCCTTCCGAGTCCCAGCTGATTGGGAGGAAATGGGGATTTTGCAGTAATCTTCCCCTGGAGTGGAGTGGGAATGGAGAAACTGCCACGCCCATCAAGCCACACCCACAGAACCAGTAATAAAAAAAATTGAATCCTACCATTGCATTATACCCCCTTCCCCACACTTCCAAACCACAGGCAAAACAAAAGCCATCCAATCACCCTTACCGATAACCAAGGGAACTCAGGAAGTTACCACAATTCCTCTCTTGTCTTTCATTTCCCCCACTTCTAATCTCTTGGAACAATAAATGTTCTGGATTCACTTTTGTTAAGCAAGAGGTGTCTGCACATCACACACTGTAAAACAGTAATTTCCTTTGATTCGTTGTTGACTGTTAAGAGGTGTATGTGTGTATGCTTTTAAGAAATAATAACAAGGAACACCTTAAAGCCATAAATCAAATGCCAGATGTGGCAGCCTTGTGGAACCATATCAATATAATGTGATATATGGCTTGCTGGGAGGCTTTTGAAACATTGGCCATGCCAGAAATGACACCTTTGATGCTTTGCATTCACTCAGCCATGCTATGCGCCTAGAGCTGCAGTAAATGAATGCAAGAGTCATCATTAGGCAATGCAGGGAGAGCTGAAATGTATATGTGGCTGGACCCCTAGCCCAACAGCATTGAAAAAGAATCCACCAGAATTATTTGGACTGGGAGTTCCCTGCTTTTTCCTCTTGGTCTGAATTTGCCAGACCTCAAAAGAAGAGCCTGTAAAGAAGGGAAAGAAGGGTAGGTTTTTTTCAAGCTGCAAAATGGAAACTGTGTTCTGCATTGCAATGGGCAGCCAAACTAATCTTTAATGAGTAGGTATCAAAAAACATATTGTGATAAAGTGGAATATAATTTATAAATATTCTTTAATTCAATGCTAGGGTTTTTTTTAATTAAATGGTTTGTATTTCAAAGCCTCCTGAGCACAAAAGAAGTAACAGGAGTTTTGATTTACCACCAGATTATCAAGTACTTAGGACTTGGCAGCAGAAAGAAACAATAGCCAATGACTTAATAGTCGGTCATCAACACCCCAATGAACAACTAAAAAGCCACACACAACCAGCCACCACATAAATACTACATATAGAATAGCCTACATATCATGCTAGAACAGGGGTGTCAAACTTAAGACCAATAGGCCGGATGTGGCCTGTGGGTGCTTAGATCTGGCCTGCGGGGCTGCCCTGGAAGCAGCAAAGGACCAGCCCATGGTGTCTCTGCCAGAAAAAACACTGCTCCATTTTTGCTGGCAAAGGGCTGCAGAAGACTGTCATGGACAAAAAAGGTGGCCGGGGTGGGGGGAGCATTTTCTCTGACAGAGTACTCGGGCCACCACAGGCACTGCAAAACTTGTGGTGTCAAACTGTCCATGCCCTCCCCCAGCCCCTCCAAGGTCAAACACAACCCTGATGCGGCCCTCAATGAAATCAAGTTTGACACCCCTGTGCTAGAAAGAAGTTTCCCGAGGATGGGTGCTCCAGCACAATTCCGAAAGTTTGGGAGACCAAACCTCTGATCCTGGTGACCAATCCAGAATGGATTCTGCAACAAAAGAAACAATTTATTTCTTTAATGTGCCTAATGAATAGTTTTAATTGCTTTTGATCTGGAGCCACATCGTTAAGTGGTCTAGTAAAAATGGATCTGATTTTCCTCTGCTAGACATCTGTTAAACCACAGAGATCCAGTTTTAGGAGTGAAAGACTGAAAGTGCCTGGTTATCTTCAGGATCTGGGGGCGCCCCAGGCCAACTGTCCAAGATTATCTATAACACCTGTCCAAGATTATCTATAACACCTGTTCTTGATAAGTCCTGAACCATATCTAACTACACCGTTCATTTCTGCAGACCTGCATTGCAAATCATATACAGTAAGTAGGGAACTGATGCAAGACACAATAAATATTTTTACTTCTCTTAGGCATGGCCACATATGTCCCAGTAAGCTGACCAGTGGAAGAGAAGGTCTTTATTTATTTGTTTGTTGTTTGTTTGTTTGTTTGTCAAACATGTACAAGATAACAAGTATAGTTATGAACATAAACATGAACAGAGGAAGTAAATACAGATAAATACAGTAAGACAGGGATGGTAGCCACTTATGCACGCCCTCTTTATGGACCTCTTAAAAATGGGGTGAGGTCCACAGTAAGCAGTTTGGGGTTGAAGCTGTGGGGGTTGGAGGCTGTAATAATGGGGTTGGGTAGAGCATTCCAGATGTTGACAGTTTGTTGCTGAAGTTCTATTTTTTGCCAGAGTTTGAAGGTGATTGGGTTGTTCAGTCATCAAATATGAGCAAAATAAGGAAAATAACAACATCCTGTGGTTGCAATCCTACTTGGCTTAAAGCTTCATGTACTCAACATCTCTTTTGGAGCTAATACCTTCCAAAGTGCTCAAAATGTGGAGAAAAGGACCAGATTAAACAACTTAGAACTAAGGAGAAATTTCCTGACAGAACAATTAATCAGTGGAACAGCTTGCCTCCAGAAATTGTGAATGCACCAACACTGGAAGTCTTTAAGAGGATGTTGGATAGCCATTTGTCTGAAACAGTATAGGGTTACCTGCCTAGGCAGGGGGGTGGATTAGAAGACCTCCAAGATCCCTTCCAACTCTGCTATTGTATTGTATTGTAATGTAATTGTCAATAAAAAGCATTCACTTGAGATCACATTCTCCATTAAGAGGGAAAATGAATGGAATGCAATGTCCACATGTCCATGTTTTCTTAATGTACTGTACACATTCAAGGCATAAAAGAAGGAAGTATGATAGAATTTGTTAATATATCAAACTATATTACTCTCAAAAATGCAATGCAAATTTAAAGTTCTTGATTAGCAGAAAAAAGCATTAAAAGACAAATTGAGAAGCCCACTGCAAGATAATTAGCCACACTGAGACACATGGGAATTTCATTCTAATGCTAACAGTTTGTTTGTTTTTTAAAAAGAAAGAAACAGGTTTTACGCTTAAATCTGTTTTATTGCTCCAAGAAAAGCTTTCCTTATTTAAAGATAAGGGTCAACCAGTTTAACAAATATTTATATCACTTGTTATATTTGTTTAAATTTAAATTCATAAGCCTCCTATCAATGCCTCCTTAAGGTCGATGAGTCCCACCACCACAAAAAATTAACGAAACTGTAAAACGGTAGCAACTTTTAAATACCTAATTAAAATAGAGAAACTCCATTAAAATGGAGAATGCCAGAGAATATCTCTGTCTGAACCAAAGTTTCAAACTCTTTATAGCAGTTTAAATCACAGCTCATCCATTCAATACCACCAATAAAAGAAAATAGAAAATAGAAAGGGTCGTAAAAGGATCAAACATTGTCAAGGGCATGGCAGAAAATATGAATTTATAGTTCTACTTGGCATCAACAAAATCAGTAGACTTTCAAAGAAACTCTACTGGTATAACAAAAAAGAAAATACACCCCCCCCCCCCAAAAGGAATATGGCAAAAAATATTGATTTTTTTTCTATGGATGGAAAGCTTGACAATAGTACTGAGTGCAAAAATGTCTTTCAAAATTGTCTAATTTGTGAGCAGAGGAATTCGGTGGAAATTCTTCAACCATTCCTCAAGTGCAGGAGAATTCCTTAGCACGGACAGGAAAAATATAATGGAAAAAGAAGGATTCCCCAAGAATAACATTCCTTCCCGTGAAATTGCTGAAGTTGAGTAACACTGCAGGACTGCATGCCTTCAAATAAATGATCATATCACAGTGGTGAGTAGATTCATTTGTAGGACTTATCTGAAATGACCAGATATAAAAGAATTCTATGAATGTGCAAAATATATAACCTGGGTTGGTGCTTTTTTCCTAGCACACAGTGTTTGCCCATTTCAAATAAGTGGTCTTAATGTAGGTCAAAAATGTAACAGGTGTCACTGAGATAAGCAGTCTAAAGCAATATAACATTTTTCTCCACTCAAATGATGGTTGTGAAAATTAGCACGTAAACATTTATTTTTGGGGAGGAAAGCAAGGCGACCATGTAAATAATAATTGGTTGATATTAGCCCATTAGAAAATGTAATTTTAAAATGGACAGACTTAGTAGTAAAAAGGAAAATAGGACAAATTGAATTAAATAATGGAAAGAGTCTAAAAAATTCATCCAAGAGTTTAAAGTCATTGATATTGTTAACCCCTAGAAAGCTCTGACTTCGTTTCAGTTCTGCAAATTAGTCTTCCTATTTCTTACTAATGATCTAACAGTCTCAGGAGATGAGTGATATGAACAGAGGATAAAATGAAATAATTGGAATAATGTACTCTGGTCATAGGATATACAAACTTTTACTTTTAATCTTGATTAGTTAATTTGCATCTTAAAATGCTATACTATTTCAGCTCACCTGATTAGTTTATAATTTATTATAGGTTGCAAACAGAAATAGATAAATCGAGGGATCACCTTAAACTATTAGAAACCCTATGCACACCTTGTTATTTTAATTCCCATTGTAAGAACAAAACTCACAACTGAACCATCTGTTCAAGGTAGATCACCTTTCTTATGGAATTGTCCTATAGCTTTAGGGTTCTAGTTAAAATTCTTATTCCTTCTTAATTTAAAATATGAATCATGGCACATTGGGTAAGTTTCTATCCCCCAGAAATCCTGTCACCACATCCCTACTCCCCTTCCATATATACGTACAACACGTACAATAGAGATGGTGTGATTCTGCAATATTCCTTTCCTCATTTGCTGTCTTATTGAGCTAATCACTATCTCCAGTCCAAAGTCTTAACTCCTATACTCATAATGGCGAACCTATGGCATGTGTGCTGGAAGTGGCACACACAGTCATGTGTCCGGGCACGGCAGTTGTCGGCTGTTACTCTTCCAGGTTCTGGTGCACACATGCGCACTAGCCAGTTGGTCTTTGAGTGCACGGGAGCACTGGAAATGGAAAGAGCAGCTCCCTAGCACTCATGCACATGCCAGGAAGCTGGACTTCCAATTTTGGGTGCATGCATGCATGCACGCCAACCATCTGGTCTTCACACACGCATGCACTCCAGAAATCAGAAAACCAGATGACCAGCACGCATGCACACACAAGAAACCAGAAGCTCAGCTTCCCAGCATGCGCATCCGTGTCAAGGAGCATCTCTTCCGGTTTCTGATGTTCCCCTATGCGCATGCATGAGTGCTCCCATTTCAGCACTCGGTGCCAAAAGGTTTGCCAACACTGTCCTATTCCATGTTTCTAGATACTGTAGATCCATTTCTAGGCCACTTTCTTGTGTTTAAAAACATGGTGTTTATCCATTAATTCTATGCTCTTTTCCCCCCTCTTAGACAGTAATAGACAAGGAAAAGACTACAAATAGTGAATTTCCCTTACGCACCTGATCAAGCTGGAGGAAGAAATTTTATTTGCATTATGGGGATCTTGGAATGGTTCTCAAAATGGCCACAGGATTGAAACACTCAAGAATTGTATTATGTAACTCTACAAGCTATTTTCTTTGTTTGCTAACACCAACAGAATACCGTACAGGTAGCCCTCGACTTACAATAGTTCATTCAGTGACGGTTGAAAGTTACAATGGCACTGGTTTAAAAAAAGTAAGTTATGACCATTTTTCACACTTATGACAGTTGCAGCATCCTCCTCATGGTCACAAGATTTACAGTCGGATGCTTGACAACTGACTCACATTTATGACAGGTGGAGTGTTGCAAGGTCATGGGATCCCCCTTTTGTGACCTTCTGACAAGCAAGGTCAATGGGGAAACCAGATTCACTTAACAACTGTGGCAAGAAAAGTCATAAAATGGGGCAAAACTCACTTAGCAATAGTTTTCACTTAAATGTTGGGCTCAGTTGTGGTCATAAGTTGAGGACTCTCTGTACTGTTTTCTTGTGAAGCAAAAATATTTCAGCAACATCCATTATACAGTGTGCTTGGAGCTTTCTTTCAAACCATGGGTTCTCAGCCTCCAGGCTGCAGCCCACTACCAGGGGCCACAGCAGTGGTGGGATTCAAATAGTTTAACAACCAGTTCTCTGCCATAATGACCAGCTGGGTAGGCATAGCTTGGTGGTCATGTGACAATGTGACCATGACCAATTCATATCGATGGGCACATTGGCTCAGCTGTTACAATGTAATAAGGGTTAACTGGAGAGGCACTTTTTGTAAGTAGGACAATAAAGATGAGGCTAGAAACAACACCAGAATTTTTTTCTTCCTGCCTTCCTTACAGGATTAGCCCTGTAAAGTGGGGAAAAAATAAAATAAGATTTCTTCCAACAACTAGTTCTCCGAACTGCTTAGAAAGTTACGAACTGGTTCTCCCGAATATGTATGAACTGGCTGAATCCCATCACTGGGCCACGGCGTGTTCGGAAACAAGCTGCATGAACAGCTGCCTAGCACACACAAGCATATGCAGCCTGATTTGCATGACCAGTGGTGGCACACATGCACAAGTATATCTCAACTTATATGAGCTCCAAGGTGGCATGCACACACTCATGCAGCTAAATTTGTGTGAGCAGTAGACTGGCATACATGTGCGCCAGAGTGGGTTTCGGCTGCCATTACTCCTGGATTGGCACCTGAAAAATGTGTGCATGCGCATTTGCACTTAAAACAATCAGTGCATGCGCACAACATTAAAAAGGGAATAAAAATTACATTTTTTTCAATGAAGATTGTTCTGCGCATGTGCAGAACAGAAAAGCAAGATGGCATCACCGAGGATAGAACCTGTACAGTCACATGTCTTCCGGAGTTACTATTTATTCGACCAAACCGGACCGAATAGGTAGGAACCCACCTCTGATGTGCGCATGCAGCTCAATTTGTGTGAGCAGCAGTCTGATACACACGTGTGTGCACCTCAGCTTGCACAACCTGTGCAGCATATGTCAGCCACACCACTTGTGTGGGCCAATTCCACTCTCCGACACCTGGCAGACCCTCAAACCATAAAAGTTGTGGATTTCTGTTTTAAACAACAAACAACCGGTTTGTTCCTTCTTCCAGTTGACCTTCCCAAAGATCCTGCTCAGTCCCTTTTCTCTATATTTCATTTCCTTCACAAACAGCCTTTGGTAGATCTTAGAAGAAAAAACTAGGCAACAACTTAGAAACTTCAGAGTCCATTGTATAGTTGTAAAGATGTAATCCTGTACATTTTTTGAGACTGATTTCTCATTTTTGTTTTCTTTGATCAGTCACACAACTTTAAAATTTTTACTTTGAAGGCTAATAAGAATGGATAGATAAATTTTTACAGCATGCTTTGACAAAGATTGTGGAATATAAAAAAATAAAATAAAACAAGGAATAAAATACAAGAAGCAGTAAAGAATAAAACAAAATGAAAGTGTCAGACCTTTATCAGACAGTTTAGACTTTCAGTTTGAGTTAAATTTTCAGTTGCAAACTTTCCAAGACAACAAGGGGCTCTCAAATATTTCTAGAAGTTGCTTAATAATCAGAAGTTAATACATCATATTGTACATGGAGGTGAGTGGGTTTAGAATTAGATCCATTGTTACCAGTCAAATCAAAGGAACTAAAATAATTAATGTTAGTCAATATTCAGTATAAATCCTTGGAATCTAAATCAGATTTTATCATTTGGAAGATCAGAGTTACTCCCTATTTTGTTGTGACAGGAGCTTGTGCCATTAATAATAAATTAACCCACAACAAGGATAACAAGAGAAGAGGTTCTTGGTGTGGAAATGCTTTAATCTTTCAAATGTGGCATTTACCACACTATAATATCAGTCCCTTAACCTCTAAAGCAAAGTGTGTGGTTGCTGGATTACATTGGAAGTTGTTGTTCTGTCTTATCGAAGTATCTTCTTTCAGAGCATACATTCAACAGCATTCCATGTCTTCAAAAAGGAAGTCATCTTCCAGATTCATTTCTAATAATATCTTAGTCTTGTGATGTAGCAAGTTAGTGATTATAATTTATCAAAATACCCTTTAGGTTACATTCATTTTGACAAGTGAAGTGTGATCCTCCAGCACCCTAAAATATTTTCTGAAAAGGGATATATTAAAAGAGCCATATATTAAAGCTTTGGGTTTTTTCCTGAGTCTTTGTTTCAGGATCAATTTAAAAATTAAGAAAATTGTTGGTGGTTGGAATGCCATAGGAGCTCTAACGGATGAGTTCTTTAACCTATTCAGAATGTTGTTGAGAATATGATGAACGTCTCATTAAAAAGAATTGAAGTATTAATGTAGTTCCTTCGATGTTGCTTCTGGACTTAGATGTGATAGAGTGCTAACAAATGTCAATTGTATTTGACATAAAAATTAGATTTCACAATATGTAATGTTTTCAAGATTAATGTCAGCTTTTTGAGGTTGACCAGAGTAGGAAATAAAAGTTATGAAAGTTAGCACTACTTTTGTTATAGATTACAGTACTACTTTTGTTATAGATTACAGTAATCGAATCTTTCAGATCACAGTATGCCTACCCTCTCCCTCCCTATATTTATTTGTTTGTCAAACATGTACAAGACAACAAGTATAGATATGAACATGAACAAAGGAAGTAAAAACAGGGTGGTAGCTACGCTGGTGCACTTATGCACGCCCCCTTTACAGACCTCTTAAGAATGGGGTGAGGTCCATGGTAGACAGTTTGAGGTTGAGATTCTGAGGATGTAACAGGTAGAGAATTCCAAGCATTGACCACTCTGTTGCTGAAGTCATATTTTCTGCAATCGTGTTTGGAGCAGTTTACCTTGAGTTTGTATCGATTGTTTGCCCGTGTATTATTGTGGTTGAAGCTGAAGAAGTCGAATATGTTCAAGAGAACTAGGGAAGATCAAGTCTGAGATGCTTTCTCAAATTATATTTATGCCAGAACGAAAAGTTCTTTTCTGTGACTGTGGCTTTGATTGAAGCTTTTCCTTCCATTCCTCTAAGTTATTGATACTGCCCATTGTAGAATATATAAGAAAACCTCACTTCTATTTAAACTACCGGTACATCTTGGAAAACACCAGATAGACATACAGACAGATATAGCATCCAATTGTCTGTTAAACACAGATACTTATAAATTAATCCTAGACCAGATGACAAAACACATATAGGGTTAGGGCGTAAAACCCCTCACCTTATCCGTAGCATCGCTTTGTATATTAAAATGCTTGACAACTTGTGGATGACAGATTGTTCTAAATGTTACTTCAAAGACTCTGAAAGGGCATTAGGCAATGCATATCTCAAAGGCGCTTTTTCAAGAGGCAACTGGAGTTTGTTGTTGTTTTTTTCTTTGAAGACATTTCGCTTCTCATCCTTGAACGACTTCAAAGAAAAAACAAACAAACTACAGTTGCCTCTTGAAAAAGCAATTTTGGAACAACCACAGCCTGGATGACTGAGAATCTCCATAGACATTTAGCTGTGCACTTGGGGATGGTGCAAGAGTATGAATGGATTTCCTGGGGGCGGGCAGGGGAATGCAGGCTACAGGAACCATTTGTGCTTCAGTCTGAGATGCAGACGACACAGATGCAATTCCAGCAGCCTGCATCTATGTCCAACAATGAAAGGACACAAGGCAGAAAACCACACCGTCCACACCACACTTGTTCCAACCGCCGTTCACTGATTGGCTGGCTCAGCAATCGCCCTGCCCGCCTCTAAGAGTCCTATCTAAACCTTAAAGTCTTAAAGCTGTCAACACCCCTGGGGTTTTTTTCCTAAAGGGTTAGGGGTGCAGGGTCTTGTAACTTGACAGCTTTAAGACTTGCACACTTCAATGCCAGAGTTCCTGAGCCAACATGACTGTAGGAGGAATTCTAGGAGTTGAAGTCCACAAGTCTTAAAGCTATCAAGTTTGAACACTCGGGGGGAGGGGATTCTAAAGGGTTAGGGGTGCAAAGGTCTTGTAACTTGACAGCTTTAAGACTTGCCTGCTTCAAATGCCAGAGTTTCTGAGCCAACATTTTGGTTGCTAAGCAAGAGCATTGTTAAATGAGTTTCACCACATTTTACAAGTTGGCCATGCCCACCCAGTCACATGACTGCCAAGCCACTCCCACCCAGTCACATAGCCGGCAAGCCACTCCCACAAAGCAGGCCACACCTACAGAATAGGTTCTAAAAAAATTTGAAACCCATCACTACTCTCCTGCCATTCCCACCATACTATGCCCACCAAGCCATACCAACAGAATCAGTATTTAAAAAATTTGAATCCCACCACTGATCCAGTCAGAGCTGAAGAACCTCCTTGGATGAGAAGGAACAACTTCAAAGAAAAAACCAGAAAGTCGAGTTGCCTCTTGAAAAAGCACCTTTGGAACAAGCACAAGAAGAATGACTGAGAATCTCCATAGACATTGTAATGGAAACAAAAAAATGCTAGTATGCTACCCAAGTGTAATATTTGTATAGGCAATATTGTTTTTAATTATTGTTTTTACATTTTTCAATATAAAATAAGCAGTATTCTACCATTCCCATTCTTCCCTCCCTTCCCCTCTTGTTCCTTCCTAGTCTCTTCATAGTTTTCGTATTGAAAGAATGGAAGCATTTGTGATAGGAAGGAAGCAAAATAAGCCAAAATTGATAATCACCCCTTAAAAAGAAGAGAATCAATTAAAATAAAAAGTGGGTATTATGGCTCTTCATTTACATGCCTCTGTTGCTTTCCACAGTGAATTATATTACTCAGTATATCATCTTTTTTCCTTTCTCTCTTTTTTGGAATTTTTAAGAAACTGCTGAGACCCTTTTCTCGATTTTCTTTAGTTAAATTAAGGTTGTTGTATGAGGATGGGGGCTTTAATCTGCCAGATTTTCATTATGATGTGACAAATTCTTAGCTTATTTCAGAAACTGACTTTCCCAGGTTTGAATGCTGTCAAATCCATTTAAAGAAAATAGTTGCACTTTACCCAGATTCAGATAAGAAACTGATCTTGTGAACAACAGAATAACAGATGGGACCTTGGAGGTCTTTTAGTCCAACCCCCTAGTCAAGCTGGAACCTCTACACCATTTCAGACAAATGGTTATCCAATCTCTTCTGGAAAAACTTCCGGTGTTGGAGCATTCACAACTTTTGGAGGCAAGTTGTTGCACCGATTAATTGTTCTAAATGTCAGGAAAGTTCTCCTTGGTTCTAGGTTGCTTCTCTCCTCGATTAGTTTCCACCCATTGCTTCTTGTCCTACCCACAAGTACTTTGGAGAATAGCTTGACCCTCATGTTCTTTGTGGCAGCCTGAAATATTGGGACACTGCTATCATGTCACCCCCAGTTCTTCTTTTCATTAAACTAGACATACCTAATTCCAGCAACCATTCTTTGTGTTTTAGTCTCCAGCCCCCTAATCATCTCTGTTGCTCTTCTCTGCACTCTTTCTAGAGTCTCAATATTATGGTGTAATTATAATTTGGAGAATGCAGGGATGATGATGAAGTGATGAAGTTTTTGGGAAGAAGACATTAAACTATAATCCTATGGATTCTAGAAGGGTGCTGGGCAGGAAGCAAAATTGAAATCCTTCAAATCGGCATAACAGTATATACAAACCAGCTCTTTCATTTAACCATTTGGTCTGGTTCAGACTAATTATTAAGAAATAAGATAGAGGCAAGTATCTGCAGCCACATTTAATGTGATCCTGTTGAACAATGTTGCTAGCATGTAGTAAAATACAATGTTAGGTGCAGAGCAGTGGTAGGTTCCTACCAGTTCTGACCGGTTTGGCCGAAATGGTACTGGTAGGGCAGCCTGGGTCACTGGAACGCCCAGGCCTGCCACGCCCCCTAATCAGTTCCTTGATCTCTTCTGCCATTGCTGTCATGAGGACCCGGATTGTTGTTGGGGGCAATATGCTGACTCTGTAAACCGCTTAGAGAGGGCTGAAAACCCTATGAAGCGGTATATAAGTCTAACTGCTATTGCTATTGCTATGTTTCAGCGCATGTGCAGAACAGTTTTTAGTCAACTGTGCATGTGCAGCAATGCATAGCAGTGTGCATGCAAAACGCCCTCTCAGCGAAGTGGTAGTAAACCAGTTAGGAGCCCACTACTGGTGCAGAGTAATCATGGAATCATACCTCAGTATTTTTCATAACCCTTTGGCTACTAAAAACAACGCCAGTTATTGGAAAACTTAAAATATTTTCTTTTGACAGATTTCATTCCAGGCTGCAAATGATCTTGAATTAGAATTAAATTTATAGCCAAGTATTGCAATGGAGTCTTGAGGAGTTGGTTACAAATGCTAATTTGTCACTGAATTATTTGATGGCCTTGTACTTCTCATGTTTTTACTGTACCTGTTTTCCTATCTGTGGTCTGGACACAATAACTATAAAGCTCTTTGGATAAATTTTATATAAGCTCAAAATATCCTTTGTGAATATCCTTTTTCTCTCTAAGTTTGAATAAATTGACTTAATTATTTATAATTTAATTGCATAACATTATGAATTTATACATAGCACTACATTGTGTGTGTGTGTGTGTGTGTGTGTGTGTGTATGTTATATTTATGCTGATAAATAAATAAAGGGAGACTAGTATAGATCTATTTCAAGCTATTTAGCTCTCATCAGCTAGCCATACCCATGTTTGGGAATTGAAGCCTAATGACAGAGAGTGGAAGTGAGACCTTCCTCCCATACTTGGGCATACCAGGGGTTGTGACTTTAAGTATATATATATATATATATATATATATATATATATATATATATATATATATATGTGTGTGTGTGTGTGTGTGTGTGTGTGTGTGTGTGTGTGTGTGTGTGTGTTTGTGTGTGTTTGTGTGTGTATGTGTGTATGTATGTATGTATGTATGTATGTATGTTTTCTGAGGTTTTTGCGGGTGTTAGTATGTAGGTCTCTAGTTGTTCGGGTTTTCTCCCGCGTAGAATTGGAGATGTCTTGGCGACGTTTCGACGAAGTCACATTCGTCATCTTCAGGCTGCTGCTGACTACTTCAGGTTTGGTGTTTCCAGGAGTAGTGTGGGATCAAACAGCCCAGATCCCACACTACTCCTGGAAACACCAAACCTGAAGTAGTCAGCAGCAGCCTGAAGATGACGAATGTGACTTCGTCGAAACGTCGCCAAGACATCTCCAATTCTACGCGGGAGAAAACCCGAACAACTAGAGACCTACATATATATATATATATATATATATATATATATATATATATATATATATATATATATATATATATATATGTTATATTTATGCTGATAAATAAATAAAGGGAGACTAGTATAGATCTATTTCAAGCTATTTAGCTCTCATCAGCTAACTTTAAGTATATATATATATATATATATATATATATATATATATATATATATATATATATATATATATATATATATATATTCATTCAATTATTCAAAAAATAATTCTTGGTGAAAATATAAGTATCCAAATGTTTAGGATCAAAATAGTTGGTGATTAGTTGAATCCTGCATTAAGATTTGCTTAGAAAATGTAGTCAAGAGTTATTGTAACAAGAGGATAAACCTTAACCAAACTCAAACACTGGCACTTTTGTAACAAAAATTAGGAAGGGTGAGGAGTATGGGTACTATTGTGTGTGAGAAGACCATTAATATGGATTTACAAAGTGAGAAAGAAAAGGAGGGGAAATTGAGGTGTTTCTTAGATTAGACAAAGTATGGATTTTTACTACCAAGAACAGGTTTGCAATATGAACTGGAAATCTAATTTTATTTTGTGTAGCACATAAAAGGCTGTTTTAGAAGTTAGCTATTCCCAAGTGTTAGTGATTTTATAGAGCTCTTATCTAGTTACATAAGCCCCAGTTGTGCTAATGTAATCTCTGTGGTAGTACAACAGCTTGACAACTGAGACTTGTCCCAACACAGTTGGAACATACCACAAATTGTAAAAAAAAAAAAAAGTCTCAATTTTTTTGTGTTGCATTATTCATTCCTTACCACCAACCTTGCATTTATCTCCTATAGGTGCAAGTTAAGGAGCTAGGCACCAGTAAAGTACCATCCATTTCTAAAACAGTCCCATCTTCTGGTTTATCTCTTTCTTTTTAATTCTCTCTTGACACTTGCTGATAGAGAATGGACTGATTTCAGGAATTATTCTGCAAAATTGGCTGTCATGTTCTCCATTACCCAAGCAATAAAATGCAAAAATAATGTCACAATTGACACGCACACAAACTCCCCAAGCACAACAATTCAGCTTTACTTTAGGGAACAACTGTGGTTTTTTTTTTTTTTTTCCAGTTAAAAAGGCTTATTTTCTCTCAACTCATTGAAATGGGGCCAATTTGCATGTTTTTAAAGTGATACGACAGGGAAAACAGCAATGAACTGAGCCCAGATGGAGAGACTGGTCTGTTAACATCATCACTATTAACATATGAATGTGAATTTAAAATTTCTTAATTGTTTGATTATGTAGCATAAAGACATTTTCAACTCCCAATGACCCTAGACAGATTTTCTCCATGGTCATGTATCCCTAGCCATTTTGTTTTCAAAGGTTCATAATGGGCACCCTTTCCCAAAGTAACTGGGTCCATCCAGCCTGCTTGTTTAGAAGAAACAAAACACAAGCAAAAATACAGTATATATCAGTGATGGCTAACCTTTTCCGGACCGAGCGCCAAAGCGCATGAAGCACCAAAATTCAATGCACCTCCTGGGACATGCGCCACCTCCCCATGTGTGCCCGACCCGCTGTGCACATCCCCTGTGCATGCCCCCCCTTCGTGCTGGCTGGCAGAAGGCACATACGCATGCAGAGCTGAACTGGAGTGACAGCTCACATGCCATCAGAGAGGGCGCTGCGTGCTACCTCTGGCACATGTGCCATAGGTTCGCCATCATGGCAATATATAAATCCCCAAAACAGTTGTTGGGGAAAATGTCCATCTGGGTTCAGTTCCAAGTGGGAAGAAAGACACTGGAAACATGGAGGCTGCTTGGAAAGATGGTTTAATGCCTTGGAGCTCCTGAGAGAACAGGGAAGAGGTGCTGAGAATCTCTGAGTTTTATGGCCTCTGTTGGGCCCCACCTTAAGAGTTTCCTGTTCCTGTGTAAGAAATGTATCCTGGTTGGTTGTCAGACTCCCAGGGGTCAGGGAACTTAGCTAACTTTGTAGGCTGTCTGTGTCCCAGGCTTGCTTCAGCCATTGCTGGCTGATGAAATCTTCCCAGGTGCCATGTGGTGAGATGGGTAGAGGGCTAATCCTACCATTGTTGAATCTTGGGTGAGGACATTTCCCTATGAATAGACCTAGCTATCTCTTTCTCTCTTAAGGACATCAACTGTGGGCTATTGAGGAAGGTGAGGGCTACTAAGAGTGAGTTTGCTCCCTGCCTTAAAAAAGCCACTTCTAATCTAGGGAAATATAACCCTCTTCCTTTTCAATATTTCCTAGGATATTTCATTTTTCCATGAGATGGATGGGTGCTAACTTCCTTCTCAGTATTTATATAGTTTGTTCTTAAAATATTTTGCTTTTTATTTAAGATTGGAATGTAACCAGTACTATTCAGCTTACACTCATAAATATTTGTCTATGATGCTGAGGAAACCTGCTGAAAGAAAGTTCATGTGGGGGGGAGAGAAGCATGCTTCTTATATGCATAATTTATGGTGAATCCTCAATTTAAGGGACTATTTGGAAGAACACATGTCTGTTAACAAATGACTATTACATTTGAGAGTACTCACCTGCCGTTTAATGATGTCATTACACAAATAAGTCCCAAAGGTGCTTTTTCAAAAGGCAACTGGACTTTCTTTCTTTTTTTTTCTTGAAGACAATTTCGCTTCTCATCCAAGAAGCTTTTTCAGTTTTGGCTGAGAAGCGAAACTGAAAAAGTTTCTGTTTCAAGGAAAAAATCCAAGAATGTCCAGTTGCCTTTTGAAAATGCAGCTTTGGGTCAACCATGACCTGGATGACTGAGAATCTCCATAGGCATTTAGATAAATAAGGTAAACAACATATTGTTTACAAATGGTCACTTAATATAAATAGCATTAATTGGAATGGACAGTTGGGATTTTCCATATGAGATCCATCATTATCTTTACAATAGTTGGTGTTGAATATCTTAAAGATGACACCGATTTTTACTGCTTATTGTCTGAATCTCATCCTACTTGTTCCTAAAGTTTGCAAGGAGATTCTTTGTTCATTGGTACACAAGAGTATTTTATTTAAGATTGCTAGGCTTTGATTTAAACTGTACAGTAAAACTCATACAGGGATACATTTTGGGTCCCACTGAGTTTACATGTTTGCTTCCTCTCCAATCCCATTGAAAAAAGGGAGGTGGGAGAGAGGGTATCTTTGGATCAAGTTGCGCAAGGAAAATTAGTAAAAAAAACAAAACAGCATTGTGCCATCAAAGAGGAAAATGTAATGATGGTGGTGGTGATATGATTACAATTGTCCTTATTCAAGGGTTAGCAATAAATTGTGATGAATGCAACACAAGCAATGCCTATGAGAAAAGTAGCTATTGCCTACTATTCACAATATAGGCTCTTTGGCTGAATGTTATAAGTGCCTCTTCCTCATCATAGGAAGGGTGAATTATTAAAATACAATCGTCTGTACTCAGCAATTGTTTCTTATCACAGTGGATTCTGTAATGTTCACCAGAATGAAATTTCTGGTGATCATTGCATTGCATTGGCATCCATCAGTCTTAAAGGATTATGGTATCGTGTTCTGGAAAGAGGTCAAATCTGGAGTGTCCTCTCCAGCACGAGGCCTGGGTAGATTAATATTGAGGATAGACTGTTACCCAAGCAGCAGATCCCCCCCTCCATGTTGCCGAAATAGTCCAATGGAACAGCAGAGCCAATACGATTGGTTCCAGCTTCATCGCAGGAGTTACCAGAATGTGGTTATACACAGTCATGAACTGCTCCTGGGATTCCGGCTCTGGATTTTTCCTCAAGGTTGACTCCTGAAGCCTTTTCCAGTAGTGGATATAGTCACAAGGCAGTGGAGGTTTGTAATGCTGCTTTATCTGCCGTTGGGGCATAGAGCCCTCTTCCGCCTTCAAAACCATTGACCGTCTTCTCCTGTAACCCTGGAAAGGGGACCTTACGAGGTGCTATCAGCTGGGCCAGCTGGGCCAAGGTTTTTTAAAGAGGTGTTACTCCTCCATCACTCACCCTTTGTCCTGGCTTGTGATAGGCAGAGCCTGGCTTCCCAATCTTCCCAAAAGCATGTTGATTCTGCTGATCAATCTTAGGAATATGAGACAGAAACATATTCAGGTATGAACTCAAGACTATAACTGGATTGGCATCAGATAAGTTTCTTCGATCTCTCTTTTCTCTCTATAAGCATTCAACTGAGGTTGACTTGCACAACTTGAAAATCCTCATGTCAAAATGCCTTCATCATTGTCAATTCATAGGTTCCAATGGGCTTTCTAAAATATTTCCTATTTCTGCCTAAGTGGAAGAAATCAAGAACAGGACAGAAAGTTGTAAATCCTTGTGGATAGTTCATGTGGATAGTTACAGGAAGTTCCTACAAATGAGAAGAAATAGCAGGATATCTATTACAACTTCTGGCTTTGCAACAAACTAGAGAAACTGCAGTGAATAATGTCAATGAAAAGAAAACAGGGGAAACATGACTCAAAGTATTCTTTACAATTTAATCACAAGTGCCCGAACATCATTGCTCTTGGACTTATTAAAAATCATCCCATATGGATGCAACAATTATGTCTTGATCAGTGGTAGGTTCCAGATCCTGTTGCAACTGGTACGGTGCATTGGGGCCAGGAGTCCACCACATTAACGCGCACAGCATGCGCATGCATACTTACTGCCCACGACGCTCCATGATGCCTCCGCGACACTCCAGCTGCTCGGTGGAGGGTCACGCAGGCACCGTACACTCTGTGTTCATGCGTGAAAGCCCCAAAAACCTCAAATACCGGTAAGGAGTGCAGGCGGGTGGGTCGGCCCTCCGGAGCACCGTACCGGAATGGTACCTGGTGCTCCTGGCTCCTGGTCTTGATTTTGAAAAAGAATATTGAGAAAACAAGAAATGAATGAAGGATACAGTAGTATCCTTTAGCTTTTATATAAATTTCATATTCTTCCTTTTCTCACTAGCCAATTTATACTTACACAGAAACCGGTGCTATGGGATTATTCAATCAATACTTCACAAATGTATTAATGCTATATTTATATCAATTTAAGATGCTTCCACCTTAAAATAGATTTTTTTTAAAAAAAAAAGTGTCCACTCTTCCATTTCTCAGTAAAACACCAATTTTAGAAGTGAATAATTTGGAAAGAGAGAAATCATTTTTACATAAAGCAGTAAATGCCTATCCATTATTAAGTTCAAGATTTAAATATCTCGCCATTTATATTGTCTTGATATGTTAGCCGTGAAATATTGTCCACAAAGTTAAACAATAAAGTTTGACATCTCAGAAGTTTTGTCCTAGTAGTCAACGACTTAAGTATAACTGCAAAAAATCCAAGCACTCCTAGTCTAATACCTGACAAAGGGATAGCATCAAAATCATGTGAAGAAATAGTTTTATAGTATAGTACAGCCTTTATTGTCATTGTACATCATGCATACAACAAAACTGGTTAGTTAGTTTCCCTTTATGCTGCACTGGTTACCAGATACAAAAAGGATGTTGAGACTCCAGAAAGACTGCAGAGAAGAGCAGCAAAGATGATTAGGGGAATGAAGGATAAAACATACAATGAATGGTTGCAGAAACAGGGTATGTCTACTCTAATGAAGGGAGTTGATTTGATAGGGTTGACTTGATAGCAGTGTTCCAATATTTGAGGAGTTGTTACAGAAAGGAGGTGGTCAATCTATTCTCCAAATCACCTGAGAGCCAGGCAAAAAAGAAAAAGATGGAAACCCATCAAGGACAGATCCAACCTAGAACTAAGGAGAAATTTCCTGAGAGTGAAAAAAAAATCAATCAGTGGAATGATTTGCCTCCAAAAATTGTGGGTGTTCCATCATTGGAGATCTTTATAGAACAAACTGTCCAAAAAGGTATACATTCTCCTAAGACTGTGATGGCAAACCTATGGCACGCATGCCCAAAGTGGCACATGGAGACATGTCACCTGGCACATGCGTTATCACCTATTCCTCTTCCAAGTTTATGGCGTGCATGCGCATGTGATGACCAGCTGGCCTTCATGCATGTGGCAGTGCCGGAAATTGGAAGAGCTGGTCTTCCATTTTCCGGCATGAGCATGAGTGCCAGCCACCTGAACGTCGCACTTGTATGCATGCCAGTAATGGAAGATTAGCTGGGTGGCATGCATGTGTAGGCTGGAAACCAGAAGTTCATTTTCTGGCATGCACATGGTCAGCTCCTCTTCTGGGTTGCGGCTCTGATGAGCATATGTGCACTCCCTTTTTGGCACTGAGTGCCGAAAAGGTTCACTATCACTGTCCTAAGACCTCCAAGGTCCCTTCCAACTCTGTTATACCATTATGTGCTTTCTTCTTTCTGGTGTCTGGCTATCAAATCCTATTGCTTTCTCTTGTCTGCATATAATAAATGACAGCAAGAGGTGTCATCCCTCTTTTTGAACCAAGATACTTACAGAATGTGTCCAAAATCCAACTTTCAAGCAATTGGAAAATTTTATAAAACCTTTATGATATAATGCAAAATATCATAGAACATTTTCTGGGATCGGTTCCTCATGTTTGATTGTGCTATGCAGTTTAGCATGGACTACTTTCGAGGCAGACTTCTTTGAATTTCTTGCGGAATTTTTTAGACCTTTTCAAGATTAGAAGTCCTCTCTTTTTTTTTTAAGGCATTGAGGAAATATCTCTGAAATGAGGAGCCAGGGAATCACAGGTTGTCTACTTTTCAATAAATGTGAAAAAAGCCAAACAAATAACGTTTATGCAAGATCCAATCTGGATCAGTCATCGGGACCAGAGGTTTACTCTTCCAAGCTTTTCGGACTCATGCTGGAGCCCATCGTCAGGAAATTTCTCTCTACTGGAATGTGTGCTCTATGAATTCACATTTATGTAGTGCCTTCCTGCTGGTTGATTGGTCTACTGATAGCCAGTGATGGCGGCTGTTGAATAACTTTTATGGATTGCAAAATGTTTTATGAAGCAAATATCTGAGAGAATTACAATCACTCCAGCAGTGAACAAGACACTTTTCCCCCCACCCCATTCCCAGACATAATTTACATCAGAAGAATGAGTAGAAAAGTGTTTTGATAGTTTCAAAACAATTCCAGGACAAATGACCAATCAAAGAGGTTTGGAAAAATAGTTACCACCTTCGCTTGAAGTGATGTAAATCAATGGGCAGATTAGTTTCTTGTCAAGTAGGTATGTTCACTACTAATTAAAAAGTGAATAATATTATCACACCTCTTAATTGAAGAAAAAATATATTGCTCCTCAATGACTCATCTGCCCTTCTAAAGTAGTTATCTTTAGTTAGTTAATAGTTAGGAATATTTTGCTACGTCCTTATGAAACTCAGACAGCAATCATTTATAATATTGAGTGAGGGAGAGAGCGCCTCTAGAAAGCTTCAAGGTGTGGGAAAGTATACTAAAATGTCAGGATAAAGAAGAAGTCCAACCACCTTTCCAAGATGAGAAAAGTTTTCATGACACCAAACAGTAAAAGCTAAATTCGAAAAGCTGGAAATACAAGAAATCCTAGGTTTATATTGATTTTTGAAATAAAAGAAACCAGTGTTTCTTTTTCCTATTTGATGTAAAAAGGCTGGAGATGAGGCTGAGGTTGTGTATTTAAGCCAGCATAAATCCCTTATTGCCAATGGGGAGATATTCCTCAAATTTTCCATTTGCTATGCTTTACATTTGCCTCCAAATGTCAACAGAAAGCGCTGGAGTAGCAAAAAAGAAACAGCGGTCTTTGATGGTGCTTGTTTAGGAGAATATTTTATCCCGCCCGTATGCAAATCTAACCTTTTTAATATTTGAGTCCAATAAGCCCAAAGACAGGATTTGAACAGAAAATGTTTACTAAAGACTTTTTCCCCTAATAATCTATTGATTTTAATATCCATTCAAAATTCCTGTTGAATGTCAGTTTTTCCCCAAAGACTGCCATTGCAAATAGAGCATATTTCATTTATTTATGCCATTTGAAATAAGCAGTAAGATGTGAATAAATGTTACTTTTTGCTGATGATCCAGCATTAAGTTCCATAATTTAATTATTTGTTCTCTATGTATATCGTCAGAGGTTCGCTGAGATGGCACTCAAAAATAAGAATGTAAGGAGAAGCCTCCTTAATCAGAAACAAAGACCAATTAATCTAGTGACATGGATATGATTTCTATGCAAGAGTTCATTTTGAGCTCATTTAATTTTCCCCAACATGTTAAGAATACTGCATTATTGTTTTCAAAACTCCCTGTTATAATATAGATCTTGATTAAGATAATGTAAATAATATGTAGATATTTTTAAGAGGCATTTTTTCCCTGCATGTAAATAAAGCAGTTGGGGTTTTTTTGAAAGCAAATAAAACCAAACCCTTTAAAAATAAAACTCTAAGGATTATTTTTTTAATGGATTACAGAATTGCATGAAAAAAATAATATTACTCCCTTGATTCATTCTGTACAAAATAAAAATGGTTACCCATAATAGCAAGTTAGCAAAAAGGCAAAGTAGACATTTTTCTGTTCTCTAGTGTTTCCCGTTACTTGCTTTTTTATCACAAACTCCCAGTACTTCCCCTATTCTAGAGTGTAATTTTAACAGTATAATTAAACAAGTGTCATTTTTGAAGAGTATCATGGCTTATGCTTCATTTAGCACAACAATGTGGTATTAACAGAATTGGCAGTGCTCAGTCTTGCAAGCACATCATGAGAGAAAGGAAATTAAGCGTCCAAGGATTGGACCTATCTCAGCTTCTACATGGGGTTTATTTTCCTTCTTGTGCCAATTTCCACTCTAGGCATCAAGGTTATCATCAGACTCAATGGAGTCTACGGTGTAAGGATTTCCCTTGGAGAAGGGCCATTGCTTTGTACTAGAGCACAAGAAAATGCTTGGTTCAGAACCATGAAAAACACATTTTATTTGAAACATTGTAATTGATGGAAATGATTGTAAATTGAATGGACTAATAATCTAATAAATCAAGAGACTCTGTTAGGTCTAGCAGTTAAGGAGCTGGCCTAGAAAGCAGGAGACTATGAGTTTTAGTCCTGCCAGCTGGGTCATTTTGAGCCAGTCACTTACTGTCAGCCCAACCCATTTCACTGGGATATTGTTGCTGTGGGGAAAATAGGAGGACAAAGATGTGTTGGATATGTTCGCCATCTTGAGTTATTTGTAAAAATAACAAAGGAGAGAAACGAATAAATAGCTGGTTGAACGATAAGTGAATGGACTTTTCCAATTGTTGCCTATTAAGAAATATTCAGAAACACAGATTGAGAAACAATCACATTTCCAACAGAGATTCTCTGCTGTCAACATTAAAGTCACCAACAAATGGAGCTTTCTTCGTAGAACAAAACAAAGGGATAAAACATTTCATAAGACAATTAGGTCAGAATCAAACCCAATCAGAAAAACAGGCACTTGGAGATGTGAGAAAAGGTCAGTAAATCATTCGTTATCAGATTTTCTATTGTATTTCTATTTCAAGAAAACCAACAACATATGCCTATATTCTGCAGCCCTCAGAGCCCATTCAGATGACAATTGCTGAACAAGGACTGTGGAGTTTCTCTGGGAGATCCATGAAAACTGAAGAATTAAGAATTAACCATAAAACCTAAATAAAACATCCCCTGGCCATTTATAGCAAGGGTCCCCAACCCCCAGATCATGACCCTCTAATGGGCCTGGGCCTCTTCAAAATTGAATCACAGAAGTAGTGGGTGGGCAAGCATACACACCATTTGTGCAAATGGAGCTGTGTACATACTGCCCATCCTCACTCATGAAGAACCATCCCCTATCCCCCTTCTGCTTGCCCCCAAATCCGGAAAGGTTCGATCAGCTGATCTTTAAGACTAGGCCCTAAAGACCAAAAGCAAACTTTTGGTATAAAGGCATATTTGTGTTTAATTTTCTGGCTCAAACGCCATATCTTGGCCTTGGCTCTATGCTTCCAGAATCTGAGAATATCAAAAAAAATTTGCTAAAGCAACAAAGTGTTTGTGGCTTTTCTATTGGTGATATAGAAAAAGGATTCAAATAGAAATAGACTTTATGAATAGAGCTCTCTGGAAAAACTAAAAGGAGGGAAACACCGTATTTTTCGGATGATAAGATGCACCAAGGTTTTGAAGAGGCAAATTTTTTTAAAAAGTAGGTAGGTAGATAGAGAGATAGAGTGGGAGAGAAAGAAAGAGAAATACAGTAGGTAAGTAGGGAGAGAATAGTTAGGGAGGGAGAGAGAGTGAGAGAGAGAGAGACAGAGAGAGAGAGAAATACAGTAGGTAGGTAGGGTGAGAGTGTGTGTGTGTAGGCAGGTAGGTAGCAGGGGTGAGCTCCTGCCAGTTCTCACCTCTTCTATAGAAGAGGTTCCACAAATCTACAATGCCATTTAGAACTGGTTCCAGCTCCCTCCCCCCGCCCGTCCGCACATGATCAAGATGAAGAGCGAGAGGACAAATTCTGGGAGTTGAAGTCCACAAGACTTAAAGCTGTAATGTTTGAACACCCCTGGGTTTTTTTTTTCTAAAGGGTTAGGGGTGCAAGGGTCTTGTAACTTGACAGCTTTAAGACTTGTGTGCTTCAAATGCCAGAGTTTCTGAGCCAACATTTTGGTAGCTAAGCAAGAGTGTTGTTAAGTGAGTTTCACCACATTTTACAAGTTGGCCACGCCCACCCAGTCACATGACTGGCAAGCCATTCCCACCCAGTCACATGGCTGGCAAGCCACTCCCACAAAGCAGGCCACACCTACAGAAGAGGTTCTAAAAAAATTTGAAACCCACCACTGGTAGGTAGGTTGCTGTTGTTTCTCTAAAACAATCAAGTTGTTTTCTTCTTACATTGTGTTCTGCTTTTTTTTTTAAGGAACACCCATTGTTATTTCTTCTGATTCTCCTGCAAGGAATTTACAGTTCTTTAAAAAAATTCCCAGTCAGTCTTTTCTCAGCCTAACTTTGATCATCTTTTTCTGGCTATAAGGCCATGATTTGATCTCTTTGTGTTCATTTGCTTTGGAATTGAATTGCCAAATTGAGAAAAGAAAAGTGGGTTTACTGGAATATCTAACTGTGTTTGTTAAAATGTATTTGTTCTTTCTAATGTTTTAACAATAATTTTTCCACAAGCTATATGTCCCTCTGAATTAATGAATTGTTTGTAAACCTGATGCTTATATGTAAGACACTATAGAAGGAATGGTGATCAGGCTGTAGGATTAGAAAAAAAATTAAGGTTATAATTTGATCTTTTTTTAAAAAAAGAATACACTTTCTTTTATTGATTTGCAGGATTGAATCATTCTCACCTTTTTCTATCACAATTTCCCTTAATGGATGAATTCTCTTTGGATTTCGCTGTCCATCCTGTTTGATGTCAAGAAAAATTTCCTGTAAATTTGGATTTTTCTCTCTGTGTTCTTCAAGGCCCTTCAGAAGGTTATCATGATAGAATTAAAATGAAATAATTAAACACACATTACACCTCTTGACATTGAACAGATGGAATTGCAATTGACATTGGATTTTTTTTTAAAAAAATCAGCAACAATTAACAAAAAGCAGAAATAATTAATGAAAATCAGATTGTTTATGTGGATCATGTCCACAAATGTGGTCTAGAACATATAATGCTGAAAATGTTTCTCCATCTATTTAATATTGATGGGTCTCTACAATGCCATCATTGCATCCACTTGTGTGTGTGGCTTAAATATTTCAGTTAGCAGATAGCATTGTTGCAGATGATTCTTAGACAAACTCTCCATAGAAATCTTTAAATTCCAAAGCCTGTGATTCAAATTCACCAGAAACTGAACAGCTGCCAAAATATGTGATAACAAAATGTTTGTCAATATACTTACTTTTGCATTTAGTGGCAGTCCAGTTTCATAGAGCAGTAAAATCTGGATGAAGCCAATGAATTTCTCGTGGAAGTGAAATCTGCTTTCTCTAAACAGGACTGGAAATTAGAAATTAAGTTTATAACATCAACTTCTGGAATCAGGCTCTACAATAAGTCTACCACTGAGTGGGGGAAACAGCTACTACAAGCTTATCTCTCGAGAAATAGCAGATTGACTACTGTGTTACAAGAGAATGGCTGAGAAGGTCATAGTTATTGACCATTACAAAATCTCCCACATGGATTAATCATCAGTACGTGACACTTGTTGGGCTTTGAAGGTAGCCTGTAGAAGCAATCTCTGTGTGGATATTGAAGTTCCTCAGAAAATTCCCTCTTTCCATGTCCAGCACCAAAACTGAAATAATCTCTTTTGCAACAATAATCTCAGTTGCAACAATTATTGGTTATGGATGGATCAATGCACCTATCTTCTTCTAACTCAACACAGAGTACATTCAGACTGACAATTCAGATTGAAAAGCTATAGATCCAGTACAGACTGAACAGTTTCTCCCTGTCATCTCTACAGTTTATCTTGAAGGGATACTAAAAATCAGAAAGGACAAAACTAAGAGATCTCTTCCATCTGATTCACCCTCTGAAATAGAACCATGGCTGATTCAAGTCTAATGTCAGGTTCCGAATAATGCATACATCACAAATTGACCTCTGCAGCATTCCTTTTCTCAAAGTGCAAATTTATTTACTGCAGATACACCATATTGGCACTAACTGGTTCACAGGCTTTTCACCCCAGGATAAATTTCAGTTTTCTCAAGTTTCCGAAACAACCATCACATTGTCCAACCAAGATGGGAGCTGATTGCTCAGCAACATCTATCCTCCTCTTCCTCTGGTCAGCCAGACATTGGAATGTGGCTGACTGATCAGTTAGGAATGATGTGACTGGGGGCTCCATTCCCCTTCAGTCCTGACCTGTGTCAACCTGAATTCATGTCAAAATGCCCAAGGATGCAAACAATCCCACATCCCAATAAAATTCAGGTTTGACATCTTGCTATAAACATATGCAGCATTATATAAAATAGCATTACCCTAAAATCCAAGGATTGTTTGATCTGATTGGTCAAAATAATGGGTTTAGGAGAAGGTAGAGCAGATCTGAAGGTGTTGGAGCCTGATTTTCCCCAATTGTTGTGTCCCAATTGCATCCTCGTGTCCCTTTGCCAATATCCGTAGATATGATGATTTCTTTCCCTTTTTCCATTGGTGTCTTTCTTAGATTATTGAAGTCCATTAAACAAATAGGTTCAAGCAGTTGGAAGGTGTTGCAAATGAGGCGTCAGCTTTGGAAGTCCTATTAAGCCCGGAAGCTTTCACGCTGCCACATCCTTGTGCTTGGAAAATCAGGAGGGGGATTTAGTAGAGGGAATGTACTTAGACATAATGCCATTCTTCTTTTCGGTCAAAGTCATGGCATTCCTGCACCTGAAGGAGGAGTGGTTGGAGTGATGTCTTCCATTGGGATGGATTGGGATTGGACCATATGATGGACGGATGGATGGGATGGGTTTGGGCTTTTGACTTACTGAGGGAAAGCCTAGAAATCTCAGATTCAGGTTTTCCCAGATGTGCCTGTATACCTATGCTAATACCCTGTTTCCCTGAAAATAAGACCTCCCTGGATAATAAACCCAATTGGGCTTTTGAGCGCATATGTTAAAATAAGCCCTCCTCCAAAAATAAACCCTCCCAAAAATATTGCAACATAGCAGTAACCATGAGGTGACCACACTCTCTGTCTCCTCAAAAATAATAAGACCTCCCTGAAAATAAGGCCAAGCACTCATTTCGGGGGTCAAAAGAAAATAAGACCCTGTCTTATTTTGGGGAAAACACGGTAAATGGGAGCTTATGCCTGTCTTGGAGTTTCGTTGAAGTTAGATCATTTTTGAACATGACATAAGGCATATGTCAGGGTTTATAGTATCATGTATAATTAAATCAGAGTCCAAGGCAAAATTATCCTTTTTGTTCCAATTTAATAAAGCAGACATCTTCGGCACATCTGTGTTAATCCCAATGCTGGAAATGACATCACAATTCCACCCAGTCTTGTCCCCACACCCACAATCCATCACATGGTCCAATCTTCCTCTTCCATGCTGACATCCACACCCAGCTACTTCCAGTCAGGTATACTGGTGCGGAAACAAAGGATGACCTTGGCTTCTAGTAAAGAATGAAAACAATACATTCCACAATCTCACTCCTGTCTATTCCCCCTCCCATCAACTATACTAATGAAACAGCATATTGAAATGAGAGAAAGTGTGGCAGGCCAAAATTCTAAAAGGAATATAATTGCAGGCCTGACAGCATATTTAAGAGCCACAAGAGACTGTTATAGAGAAGATAAGTTCGCAAGAGTGTTTCTGCTGTCTATGCACTGGAAGGAGAGATCATATCTTGGTGCCCTGAAATGGGTGATGATTACATTCACTTTAAAAAGACATGGGGAGAAGGAGGGAGAATCGGGGAGATGTCAAACAGGAAAAAGAATGCATGACTTACATCTGTGCAGGCACGGCTTGTTTCTTATACTGTGAAAAGCAAGACAGCTTTTCTGTATTTATTTACAGCAAAGCTTAATAATTAATGAACACTTATTATTATAGCTGCTCTAAAACCATATGGCATGCGGGATGTGAACAAATCTTTTGAGACAAAGCACTCAGTGGAAGCGTGTTCTGATTTAGCTACTTTTTCTTAGAGCAGAAGGCGAGGTGCTTTCCCAGCATGGAATGTTTAATTGCAGGTCTTCATTTAAATAGGCTTCTGTTCTCTTCTGCTCGGGCTCTCGTTTCAACATATTGCTGGCAGGTATCAGCCAGATCTTACACCTATTGGACTTAGGAAAAAAAAGTTAAGATAATGGGATGGTTAAAAAGTTGCAGATGGCATCTTCTCAGCCACATGGCAGATCAAAGCCATGGCACATGTGCCCCTTCCCCATTCTACACAGTCCAGAAATAACTACGGTATTTAAGTGTATGGTTTAGGAAGACATAGATCAGTTCCAATAGGTTAGACCTGTCATGGTTAACCTTTTCGACACTGAGTGCCAGAACTGGAGCGCATGCACACCAGAGCACCAGAACCCAAAAGAGAGCAGTTAGCCAGTGCGCATGTGCACAGCAGCCAGTTGCTCTTCCGGGTTCCGTTGAGTGCATGCATGCTGGACAGCTGCTCTCTTCTGGTTCTCAGTGCGTGCATGCATGCCGGACAGCTGGAAGACCGATTGTCCAGTGCACATGTACATGTTGGAACATGAAAGAGAGCAATTGGCCAGTGCACATGTGTCTGGCAGCCAGTTGCTCTTCCAGATTCCACCGCATGCATGCACGTTGGACACCTGGTTTGGAGCACATATGTGCCAACCAGCTGCTCTCTTCTGGGTCTCAGTGCATGCATGCATGTCAGCCAGTTGGAAGACCAGCTTCCAGTGCGCATCATGCGCAGGAACCCGACAGAGAGTAGTTGTCCAGCTGGCCAGCATGCATGTGCATGACAGATCCCAGAAGAGCAGTTGGCAATAGCACATGTGCCGACAGAGAAGGCTGTGCTTGCCACCTCTGGCACATATGCCATGGGTTCACCATCACTGGGTTAGACCTATCCTGGACATCTGGCAAGCAGTCAGATCATAAGTTTATCAAAACAGAAACACAAAATCATCTCAGTCACTAGCTCTTGGATTAAGTAGGCCTATTCAGAAGCTAGAACCATGCTAAACAGTGTGTAGTACGTTGAACTGAGTAGTGAATTACTCCTGGGAGAATGTCATGGCCCCATTGGAGCCCGGGTCCAAGGAGGAAGAGGATATGGAGCTGGGCCAATGGGGGGGAGGGCACAGTTCCTATGGCCCATCTGGAACAAGGCAATCCCAGGTGCCTCGGGCTTTGGAAGAGTAGGCATGGAGGAAGAGAGGGCGCAGGCTCACCAAGGAAGGTGAGAGGAGATGGAAATGGCAAGCAGTGTACCAGGGAGGGACAGAGCTCCAGAGATTAAACAATGCATTTCCCAGAGACAGGCAGAGTCAGCACAGGGCAACCCGACTTCTTGGGAGGAGTATGTCCATTTAAGGAGGGAGTTTTGTCAGGAACAAGTGTTGTATTTCGCGGCATTCCACAGCTCCAAGAAGAACTTTGCTCCAGAATCCTTGGAGTTTGATCCTCTGCTTTGTCATTCATCATGAACTTTTCCAAGTTTGAGATCCAGTCTTGCCCCTAGAACGATGCTGCTGTGTGGGCTTTCACTGCCAGGAGGTTGCACAAAGCGTGTGCAGGCATGTGTGTTTGAGCCTTGCTCTTGGACTTTAAGGGTAACTTGGGGGCAGAGATCTTGGAGAATGGACCAGGAATTGCTGGGTTGTGGGGATTATTGAGATGGTGGTTGAATAAAAGTTGTCACGTTTCCTCCTAGTAAGTATTGCTTGCACACCAACCCTGGGTTATAAGAGAGGAGGAGGAATTGGGTTGACAGCAAGACTTTGCTTAACAAATGGGCAAATGTTTTTCACTAAAAAATCATGTGCTACTGTTCTCCTTTAAGTGTATCAAAGGTGCTATTGGTTTCATTCACTATTTTATAGGTAGTCATAGACTTACAACAGTTCATGTAGGGACCATTCAAAGTTAAAACAGCACTGAAAACTGACAACTGGCAACTGTCTCATATTTATGACAGTTGCAATGTCCCGGGGTCATGTGACCTCCTTTTGCAAATTTCCAATCAGCAAAATCAATGGCGCAGCCAGATCCACTTAACACTAGCTTAACATCTATACTGATCCATTCAACAACTGTGGTGAGAAAGGTCATAAAATGAGACAACATTCACAAATGTCTCACTTAGCAATAGAAACATTGGGCTCAATTGTGGTCATAAGTCAAAGACTATCTGTACTTAGCCTTCATTAACGTTCAGCCTTTCTTGCTGTATTTTTCTTGGTCTATGAAATAAATGACAGGTCTTTGCAGGATTGAATTTGCACTTTCTGATAAAAAAAGAGGCATTAACCACGGCTAGATAAATATTATGTATTTATTATTTATAAATAATAAATTTATTTATTGTTTATTTGTTTGCTCAATTTCTAGGGCCACCCATCTCAGTCAATGATTCTTTAGCTAGCTGTATTCTGTACTGAGGAAATAGCTTATATGCTATTTAGTAGCATAGTAGTAACATACAATGTGTATAACATTGGGCTCAAGGTTGACTCAACCTTCCATCCTTCCGAAGTGTTGATTGTTGAGGACAATAGGCTGATTCTGTAAACTGTTTAGAGTGGGCTGTAAAGCATTGTAAAGTGGTATATAAGTGCTATTCAGTGGTGGGTTGCAGGCAGTATGCTCCGGTACGCACATACCGGCGCCTGCCAGAAGCAGCAACCACCGTACCGGAATGGTGCTTTGGAGGGCCTGCCTGCCTGTCCTCGTTTCTTACCTGTATTTGAAGGAAACGGGCCATTTGCACATGCACACGCAGCATACGGTGCCTGTGTGATGCTCTGCCAAGCAGCTGGAGCATCGCAAGCAATGGATGCTCATGTGCATGCATGCCCGGCTCCTGTTGCAGTGTACTGGTTGCAACGGGAGCCGAAACCCACCACTGGTGCTATTACTATCTAAAGGAGTGAAAACAAACTCAAACCAGCACTGAATGACAACAAATCATGGTCAGAATGCAAGTGAAAGAAACTGAATCGGCTGACAATGATTTGATAGGCAATCACAGCCTGAAAAGCATTAGTAGGATCAAGGAAAGACTGGTAGCCATGCAATGCGGCTTAGCAGCCATGTTCCAAAGACTGTGTCTTCTATTTCAGGCCAATCCTCAGTTGGAAGGTATTTCCTATTTGCAGGCCATGTGAATGCAAAGAGATGAACAGCAGAGTTGGCGATTCTTTGCAGTTAGTGGCACAAGCTGTTATGAGTAAAATAGAAAACTTGAAGATGCAATCCGCTGCTTTGGTCACGCCAAGTTAATAGAACAGTTTCTGGTTATGTCTTTCCAGGAATTTGCTGATTCCGTGTACCAAATAATTACAGAGAAATTTCAGGAAGTGACGGATAACTTTGCTGCCCTCCATGCATGCCACAGATCCCTTGCAGGAATTGTAATGACTAGAGGTAAGCGTCCAATTTTCTTGCTTTTTGCTTAGCCTATAGTTTTATTTATTCTAAGAAAAGCCTGTCCATTGATTCCCCTAGTTACTTAAATATAGATAATATCTGTATGTGCCCCAGTCTACCTGCACTTAGTAATTAAAAGTGTGTGCGATTCTGAAATGTAGCTACAATATTAAGTTCACCTACCTGAATCCCCAGTAAGGTAGGAAGTTTGAACTCTCCCAAGCTGCTTTGAGCTTCACGTAATGCAAGCAGGAAAGTGAGATAATGTGCTTTAAATAAGCATATAAATAAAGCATATAAGCACTTCATCCTTTTTACAATGTTATGGTGAAGATAAAGTCCCATTTCAGAGGAATGATGGGATGCAAATGTCTTCCTTTTCCAGTCACTAAAGCAGCCACATCTTGTGCAGAACTTGTGCGCATCTGCTTCAAAAGCTGTTCCAGTTTGCCTGTTCATGTGCATATAATCCCACCTGTGGAACTGCTTGCTAGTAAAGCAAAGGAGCTGTACATACACACGTGGAAACTGGGGAGTTTTCAAAACAGCCATACAGATCCTGCAAAAGCTGTATATAGAAGCTGTTCTACTGATTGAAAGAAGACTTTCCTGCATGCTAATATGTTTTGTTCTTTTTTAAAAAAAAATAACCCAAAGAAATTTTCCTCGGTGCATAAATTAGTCAGGGTGTCAGATGCAAAGAATCAGGATTATTTGTAAAGTTGCAACATGGAAGTGTTTAACTGAAAGTTCATAAAATAGGAAGTTTCTCCATGACACCTGCCCTAAATCAGGGGCGGGATCCTACCGGTTTAACAACCGGGTTACTGAGCCCGTGCACAGTTTAGAGGTTAATTGCCTTCCCGATTACTGCTTGGGAAGCAAAACAGCTGAGGTGCAGCAATCCACTCTGCCACACAACTCAGCTCAGAAGATAAAGGTACCGTATTTTTCAGAGTATAAAACGGACCTTTTTCCCCCCTAAAAAAGAGGATGAAAATCTGGATGCATCTTATACACTGAATACAGAATTTGTGGCCTCCTGAAACCTCACCTCCTTTGCAAAAATGGACATGCAGAGCTGTGGTGGGATTCAAATAATTTAACAACCGGTTCCCTGCCCTAATGATTTCTTCCAACAACCAGTTCAACAGACTGCTTAGAAAGTTAACAACCGGTTCTCCTGAAGTGGTGCGAACTGGCTGAATCTTACTACTGATGCAGAGGGAAGGGAAGGTTGTTGAGAAAGTGGTGGCCTTTCAACTCCGGCAGTCCTTGGATGAAATCGATTATCTGGATTCCTTTCAGTCTGGTTTCAGGCCTGGTTACAGCACAGAAACTGCTTTGGTCACGCTGATCGATGATCTCTGGCGAGCCAGGGATACGGGTCACTCCTCTATCCTAGTGCTCCTAACCTCTCAGCGGCTTTCGATACCATCAACCATGGTATCCTTCTGTGACGGTTGCGGGAGGTGGGAGTGGGAGGCACCATTCTTCGGTGGTTCTCCTCCTACCTCTCGGACAGGTCGCAGTCGGTGTTGGTCGGAGGGCAGAGGTCGACCCCTAGGCCCCTCAATTATGGGGTGCCGCAGGCTTCAGTCCTATCCCCCCTCCTATTTAACATCTACATGAAGCTGCTGAGTGAGATCTTACGCCGGCATGGGATTAAATACCATCAATATGCGGACGATACACAATTGTATCTGTCCGCCCCGTGCCAACTCAGTGAAGTGGTAGAAGTGATGTGCCAGTGCCTGGAAGCTGTCAGGGTCTGGATGGGAACGAACAAGCTTGCACTCAATCCCGACAAGACTGAGTGGCTATTGATGCTCCCTCCCAAGGATGGTCCAGCTATTCCATCTCTTAGCCTGGGGGTGAAATTATACACCCCTCAGAGAGGGCTCGCAATTTGGGAGTCCTCCTGGATCTGCAGCTGACATTAGAACATCACTTGTCGGCTGTGACCAGGGGGCCTTTGCCCAGGTTCGCCTGGTGCACCAATTGCGACCCTATCTGGACCAGGAGGCCCTTCAGATAGTCACTCATGCCCTCGTCACCTCAAGACTGGATTACTATAATGCGCTCTACATGGGGCTGCCCTAGAAGAGTGTTCGAAGACTCCAATTAGTCCAGAATGCAGCCGCGCGAGCGATTGTGGGTGCACATAGGTACACCCACGTTATACCTATCCTCCGCGAGCTGCACTGGTTTCCCATTGGTCTCAGGACACGTTTCAAGATGCTAGTCGTTACTTTCAAGGTTACTAGTCGTTACTACATGGCATCGGACCTGGCTACCTGAGAGACCTCCTCCTGCCAATTACCTCCCAGAGACCTATTAGATCACACAGACTAGGCCTCCTCTGGATTCCATCTGCCGGTCAATGTTGGCTGGCGACTCCCCGGGGGAGGGCCTTCTCTGTAGCTACTCCGGCCCTCTGGAACAATCTCCCCATTGAGATCCGGACCCTTACTACCCTTCTGGCCTTCCATAAAGCAACCAAGACCTGGCTGTTCCGGCAGGCCTGGGGCTGTTGAATTATCCAGCCCCATCCTAAGTTATGAATGTTGTTGCAATTTTAAATTGTTGTTTTATTTTTTATATTCCCCCTCCCTTTTTATTGTAAGCCACCCTGAGTCTTCCAAGAGTGGACGGCATACAAGACTAATAAATAATAAATAATAATAAGAGGGTTTGGGAGGCCTGTAAAGTGCTCCGGGGGATGGGGAGGACAAAAATGAGTGAAAAATGGGCCAGTTTTTCCCTCACCCCACCCCCAGGAACACTCTGCAAGCCTCCCAAACTCTATGCATGCCCTGTTTTTTGCAAAAAAACCCTGGCCCATTTTTGTCGGAAATGGGCAGTTTTTTGCTTATTTTTGCCCCCACCCAGCCCCCAAGAGCACTTTGCAGGCCTCTCGGGTTCTGTGCATGCCCTGTTTTTCACAGAAAACTTTTTTTTTAATTTACCTCTTCAAAATCTTGGTGCGTCTTATACTCTGAAAAATACGGTATGTAAAGTGCAAGGGCGGGCAGGCAGGCCCACTTGCTAGTGGGAGCGAACCTGTTTGCTCCCAGCTGATCTTCAGAGCTACCAGTTCGCCCAAACTATAGAACCTATAGAATCTCCACCCCACTTGCTCTAAATCATGATCTTTGTAATTTCAACCCAATTAATTCCAGTCCTACACTCTGGGGCAATAGAGAACAAATCTACACCACCTTCTTTCCAAATCCTTAAGTTCTTAGGTGTCTATGTGTACAGGTGGTTCTTGGCTTACAGTTCATTTAGTGGCCATTTGAAGTTACAACGAACCTGAAAAAGGTGACTTATAATTGTTTTTCACTCTTACAACCATTGCAGCAACCCTGTGGTAACTCTCCTTGGTAACTGGTAACTGTCTCATATTTATGATGGTTGCAGTATCCCGGGGCCATGTAATCACCTTTTGCAACTTTCTAATGATCAAAGTTAATGAGGAAACCAGGTTTATTTAATAATCTTGTTACCATTTTAACAACCGCAGTGATTCACTTAACAATTGTGGCAGGAAAGGTCATAAAATGAAGCAGATTCACTTTTTGCTTAGCAACAGAAATTTTGACCTCAATCATGGTCGTAAGTCAAGGACTACATGTTCTGACCTAGGCTTCCCCAGCAGAACGAAGCTGAGTCCTGATAAACCCCTTTTATTTAATTTACAGTGAATTCCTCTCCAGTATAGTTGTAGTTGTAGTTATAGTTAAGTTTATTTATAGGCCGCCCTTTTCCCTGAGGGGACTCAGGGCGGCTTACAACTTATATAGGAAGGGGAAACATACAAAGACATATAGGACAATACATAATTAAAAAAGTAAAGCAACATTCATTCAACATTCGGGCGGGGATGGAGTATAACCTTTAACCTCAGGCCTGACGGGATAGCCAGGTCTTGAGGGCTGTGCGGAAGGTCTGGAGGGTGGTGAGGGTACGAATCTCCACGGGGAGATCGTTCCAAAGGGTCGGAGCTGCAACTGAAAAGGCTCTCCTCCGCGTAGTTGCCAGTCGACACTGACTGGCAGATGGAACTCGGAGGAGGCCCAATCTATGCGATCTAATGGGTCGTGAGGAGGTAATTGGCAGGAGGCGGTCTCTCAAGTACCTAGATCCACTACCATGAAGGGCTTTATAGGTGGTAAGTAGCACCTTGAAGCGCACCCGGAGATCAACAGGTAGCCAGCGCAGCTCGCGGAGGATAGGTGTTATGTGGGCGAACCGAGGTGCACCCACAATCACTCGCGCGGCCGCATTCTGGACTAGCTGAAGTCGCCGGATGCTCTTCAAGGGCAGCCCCATGTAGAGCACATTGCAGTATTCCAGCCTAGAGGTCACAAGGGCCCGAGTGACTGTTGTGAGAGCCTCCCGGTTCAGGTAGGGTCGCAACTGGCGCACCAGGTGAACCTGGGCAAATGCCCCCCTGGTCACAGCTGACAGGTGGTAATCAAAAGTCAGCTGTGGATCCAGAAGGACTCCCAAGTTGCGAACCCTGTCTGAGGGGTGTAAAATTTGACCCCCCAGCCTGAGTGATGGAACACTGGCCAAATTATTGGGAGGAAAACACAACAGCCACTCGGTCTTTTCCGGGTTGAGTACAAGCTTGTTAGCCCTCATCCAGTCTCTAACGGCTTCCAGACCTCAGTTCATCACGTCTACCGCTTCATTGAGTTGGCATGGGGCGGACAGATACAACTGTGTATCGTCCGCATATTGGTGATATTTTATCCCATGCCTCCGAAAGATCTCGCCCAGCGGTTTCATGTAGATGTTAAATAGTAGGGGGGACAGGACCGACCCCTGCGGCACCCCGTATGTTAGGGGCCTAGGGGTCGATCTCTGCCCCCCGACCAACACCGACTACGACATGTCCGAGAGGTAGGAGGAGAACCACTGCAAAACAGTGCCACCCACTCCCACCTCCCGCAGTCGTCGCAGAAGGATACCATGGTCGATGGTATCAAAAGCCACCGAGAGGTCAAGGAGAACTAAGATGGAGGCGTGGCCTCCATCCCTGGCTCTCCAGAGATCATCGGTCAATGCGACCAAAGCGGTTTCTGTGCTGTAACCAGGTCTGAAGCCGGACTGGAATGGGTCTAGATAGCTGGTTTCCTCCAAGGACCGCTGAAGCTGGGAGGCCACCACCTTCTCAACAACCTTCCCAACAAAGGGAAGGTTGGAGACTGGACGGTAGTTGTTAAGGACGGCTGGATCCAGAGATGGTTTCTTCAGGAGGGGTCTCACCACCGCCGCTTTAAGTGCGGCGGGGAAGTGCCCCTCCCGAAGAGAGGCGGTAATAACCAGAGTCTCCACCGGACTGTGGGTGAGAGTATCAGGAATAACCCCAAGTTCCGTCTGGAACCTCACAGGGTCCATCAGTCGCCTGGGGCGGAACCACCTGGTCGGTTCCTCCTCCCTACAGTGGGGGTTTGGTCTCCGGAAGTCAAGCCTCAGTAGGCAGTGGTCTGACCACGACAAGGGTATGATTTCGTTACCCCTCAGACCAAGATCACAAGTCCACTGCTCCGAGAGAAATACGAGGTCGAGCATGTGACCCGCAGAGTGGGTTGGGCCCCGAATTACTTGGGTCAAACCCATGGCTGTCATGGAAGCCATGAACTCCTGAGCCCCATCAGAGTGTTCACCGAGCGAAGGCAAATTGAAATCCCCCAGGACCATAAGCCTGGGGAACTCAATTGCCAGCTCGGCTACTGACTCGAGGAGCAAGGGGAGGGCTGCTGCAACGCTGTTGGGAGGCAGGTACATTAGCAGCAGACCCACTTGACCCTTGAGGTCCAACTTCACCAGCAGGGACTCACACCCGACAAGCTCCGGAGCAGGGATCCTACGAGGTGCTAAAGACTCCCGGATAACAATAGCCACACCCCCACCCCTTCTCTGAGCTCTCGGCTGATGCAGCACCTGAAATCCTTCTGGGCACATCTCTACGAGGGGGACTCCTCCCTCCGGGCCCAGCCAGGTTTCAGTAATACATGCCAGGTCTGCCCCCTCGTCTAAAGTATAGACTTTCCTCTCCCAGTCTTTCAAGATAGTTCACAATTACTGACCTTTATCGGGCTTGGAGAATGGTGAGGCCGATATCTTTGGCAAGAATGCAGGAATGAACTAATTGTCTCCTGCAAACACCCCCTCCCTTTCACTCCTCTTTTATTCCCTATGGGAGGGGCCCTTCACCGTACACTTGTGGCCTTACTCCCAAGTTGAACCTTGTTCCTTAGCTGTCCCCTTTATCTGGCAACTCTGCACATGTGCACACTGGGATCAGGCTCCAGCTGTTCTTCTGCCCCACTACTGTCTGACTTTGAAGGCCCTGGCCCCATCTCTGCCTCCGACACTCATCAGTCTTCCCCAGCCTCCAGGACTGGCCCATGTGTCAATGTTCCAAATATCATGCAGAATTAAATCAGAGTCCAAGACAGAGCTATCCTTAAAGTTCCAATTTAATAAGACAGACATGTTGGCATTGTACTGTGGAATCCCAATTCTGGAAGTTACATCGGATTCTCACCCAGTTGAAAGTTCATGATCTTGTCCCCAAACCCACAAATCCATCACATTGTCCAATCTTCTTCTTCCACACTGGCATCCCCACCCAGCTGATTCCGGTCAAGTGCAGAGGTGCAGAGACAAAAGATGACCTTGGGCTTCTAGAAAAGAATGACAACAACACATTCCACAATTTTACTCCTTTCTATTCCTGCCTCCCAACTACTACACTAATGAAACAGCATAATGAAATAAGAGAGAGTGTGGCAGGCCAAAGATCCTAAAAGGGATATAACTGCAGGCTTGACACCATGTTCCTCTCCAACTTCCTCACTGTCTGAATCTGCTGCCAGCTCTGCTCGCCACTGGCAGGCCACAACACTACCTGTATTCACATTCACACATCCATAGACATTGTTTTATCTAACTCTTCACCAAACTATTATTCCTATAATTATTTCATTTTATTTCATTTACACATTCTTCTAGGGAAACATTGCCTCACACCAATTATGTTTGATTACAGAAAGTTGCTAGTAAGAATAATTGATCTTTCCTTATATGTGTTTTATTGAATACTACATCAGTAGGGATATTATCTTAACATCTATTCTAGCTGCAGACCGAAATATATTCTTTAACGTATTAGCTAACAAAGACTATCATTGGGATTATGCTACAGCACAGCACTTTGGGATATCTGCAAAGCATTAAAAAGAATAGACATCGATGGAGATAGAAGCTTCACCTGTTTTTATGTGCAGCAAACATTAAAAAATTTGATCCCACCATTGTGATTGCCATCTTGATTTTTGCTTAACTGTATCCTGAAGATATCCTTGATAGAACTATGAGTCTAATTTCCTATCTTTTATTATAGCTTTTCAACAGTTTAAGAAAGGCATTTTTCATTATGCCCCAGAATTGCAGAGATGAAATGTAGGAGCATGGTATGATTCCAACTGTTTTTTTTCTCCCTTTCCTACATAAAGTTTGATTTCAGCTCCAACTAGAGTATAAAGGCTTGAATTAGTGTATTAAATGTAGACGGTAACCTCATATGCATATGTTTAGAGTTTGACAGACAATTTTTCAGAGAAAGCAGGAGGTATCCAATGCATATTCAGAAGAGCTTGCTAAATTATCTGGAACAAAATGGCATTATGCTGTAGTTTTAGGCTATACAATATGTTAACTGCTAGCAGCTCCAACTAGATCAATAGACAGAAGTGAACCATAGTAAACCAACGGCCTACACCTCAACATGGTATTCCTTGGGTACTTGAGACTTCAGCTGAAGAATGCAGTGAAAATTAGCTGAGTTACCTTGAGCCACATCTTGGCTTAGGAAAAGCCAGTTCTAAATGACCATTCCAGGACAGGAAATAACAGAACAGAGATCTTCCATGATACATCTAGACAAATACTGAGGTCCTTGCTGAAGAAGGCTCTTCTAGGGGAAATGACAGGTCAACGTTCTGCTGCTATAATATATCAGCCCAGAAAAAAGGCAGGAAAAAATCCCCATTAGAAGGGAAGTCCCCTATCTGGCTTTTTTGATCAAATTTCACCTGTAAATTCACCTGGTTTATAGGAAAAGCAGTACTGTTACTCAGTGGTTCATGCAACAAAGCTGTAGGCTTCAGTGTGAAAGTCCACTTGATGGCAACTCATACTAGAAAATTCTCTTGAACTTGTTAGAATAAACAGCTATTCTTCTGCATTGAACCTTGGCTGACTGAATTCTCTAATCTCATGATTCTTTGTGCCTGGATCTAACTTTGAGACTTTGAGAAGGCCTGTGACTAATTTGAGTTTGGCTTTTGATTGACTTGCTGGTTATACATTGTTGTGCCTCCTTAATTGCAAGTACCCTTTTTGTGATTCTAGGTGGTTTATTTAAAAAAAACCATGAAATTGTATAAAACCCATAGCTAAACAAGTCTGTGGTTGATTCCTCCATTTGCCAAGCTTGATCTGGAATAGGATAGTTACAATAATATTTGCACTCTTTGGAACCGTTCGAGTATATCCTTATATCTCAAGATAGGAGATCCATAAGTATATCTCCGAAGGACAGCCTGAACCAGAAGTGCATTGAAAGTGCATCTCTGCACACATCCATCCATCCATTCACCATTCCAGAAATTCTCATGTGGATTGTAGTGGGAAATAGGCAGGTAGGACTTGATAAAGTGTGAGAGACAGAAAAGAAATGAAAGGAAAAAAGGGAGCACGATGGAATGTGCTGGTTTCACCAAATCAGACCAATCTCTAATCTTTGCTAGTTATGAGCCCAATTTATGCATATTTCCTGTCAGTTTATAACTCAATTATTAGAAGAAAAAAATAAATTTTAAAAACAGAATGCTGGAATTTGTAATACCACCTTTCCTTTTAATTGGCAATTACTGGACAGAATAAAGAACTTCAGTCATTCGCTATGTGGCCAATCATTATTTACAAATAATAAGAGTAAAACCACTTCCATGCTTAACTTGGATAAAAGATGGCAGGTATTTAAACACTGTTTTTCCTATTTAAGGGTGATGCATCTGGACAGTTAATAATGCATAGAAATGTTTTCTGTCTTCTTTTCTTTCCAAATGCACAATCTAAAAAATGTAGTCATCTTCAGAGGAGAAAGCAAGGATGCCTACAGAAGAGTGATATACCCTGATTTCTTTTCTCTGCGTCAGAGTTCATTTTTCTCTTGCAGGCTTTTACTTTCTCTCTTTTTATGAACCTGACAATCACTTTGATCTTAAAAGCAAGCAGGGATGCCTTTTCTATTATCTTATATGAAATAAAGATGAAGTGGACGAAAGGGGCTCTAAACAGCAATTTCATGCTGTGATAAAAGTTGGAAAATTAGAGTCCATATTGCTTGAAATGGATCTTAATCATCACTAAGTGGGGTAGCTGGAGAAAAGTAAGAGTTGACAATCTGTCTCCATGGATCCTTCTAGTGGTTTTAAGATTTAGAATGCATGACACCTAAAAGGAATAAGGAATATTAATGGGCAATCTACTTCTGGCCCTTAGTGGGAAGCTGGTAAAATATGTTTGCAGAAAGATGCAATAGTTTGTCGGTTTAAGGATCCAACCAAGATGCCTTTCAAATAAAATCAATTACACAGGTAGACTTCTTTCACTAGTTGGTGTGAGAGAAGGCAGGGTGGCCAACTTTCAATGGTCCTTTAATCTTGTATTCTTATACTGAGCAGACAGTGTGGGGCTTATGGCAAAAATAAGCCCTACCAATTTGATAATTCTTTGAACCATCTTTGAAATCAGTAAAATCAAACATCTTTGTGCAAAACTCTTGAAGATTGAACAAGGTCTGGGAGTTCTTTCCACGGGTTACAGCCACAAATCTTTGCAGGTATTCCTCAACCTACAACAGTTCATTTAGTGGACGCTCAAAGTTACAACAGCACTGAAAAAAATGAATTATGGCTATTTTTCACACTTATCACCGTTGCAGCATCCCCCTAGTCACATGATCAAAATTCAGATGCTTGACCACTGACTCATATTTATGAAGTTTTCAGGGTCCCCACAGTCATGTGATCACCGTTTGAAATCTTCTGACAGGCAAAATGAATGGGGAATCCAGATTCACTTAACCATGTTGCTATCTTAACAACTGCAGTGATTCACAACCAATACGGCAAACAAGATTGTAAAATGGAACAAAACTCACTTAACAACTGTCTCGCTTAGCAACATGTATTTTGAGCTCAATTGTGATCATAAATCAAGGACTACCTATATTTGTCTATGCTTGGAAATATAGCTATAGCTTCAGATCATCTTGTATAAAAATACAAGTGTCCACATGTTGCATGGCTAAATTATTGTCTTATCTTTATATCTCTCCAAGTAGGTGGAATAAAACAGAAAATAAGAGTAATAGGATAAAACCTATAAACAAAATTTAGATGAGTTTACCTATAACAATGGTGGCTCAGTGGCTAAGACATTGAGCTTGTCGATCAGAAAGGTTGGCAGTCCGCGGTTTGAACCCCCAGTACTGCATAATGGAGTGAGCTCCCGTTATTTGTCCCAGCTTCTGCCAACCTAGCAGTTCAAAAGCACATAAAAATGCAAGTAGGGACCACATAGGTGGGAAGGTAACAGCGTTCCGTGAGCCTTCGGCATTTAATCATGCCAGTCACATGACCATGAGACATCTTTGGACAGTGCTGGCTCTTCGGCTTTGAAACAGAGATGAGCACCGCCCCCTAGAGTCAGGAACAACTAGCATATATGTGAATTTTTAAGTAAAATTCAAGATAGATAGAAATGTTAATCTACACTAGACCCATAGAGCACTCTAAGGAAGCCTTTTGAGGATAGTTATCTTATACAGTGTCCATATTGTAGTAAATATAAGGAGTCCTTACCTGTAAGAAGACAGCTCAATTAAAAACAAAAATAAAGTGTACCTGGAATTGTTTTAAAGAGCATTTCTTGTGGTCTATCTTTGCAGGATAATATAATTGGCTTGTCTGAACTTACAGAAAGATCTTAATAAAGGAAGTTCTTCCTAACATTGCCCCATAAGTGTACTGAACCCAAATTGTTCAGATCACTTGACATCTAGGGGGCTGCAAATATGGAACCTGTATATTGGTCCAGACTAGCATTTGTTTATTTATTTTTGGCCAATAATACATTGAACAAGGAAGAAGCAGGCTCTTGGAAACATTTTTCTCCCTTGTTCACAGCAGGAAGTAAGTGTAACGAACCATGGAAATTAGAACAAGAAAGGAATGCTAAGTCATCACATTTATGTATCTGTCAGTGCCCAATTACTCCCTATAGTGCATTCTAGAGTGCCTTTCTTTTCCGCATCAAAATTATATCATGTAGGTTTCAGCATTTCCTCTGAGGGATCTATTCATTCTAAATTTCTTTAGTTGTTAATAATGATTCTATTTTTGCTTCTCTATTTTTCTGCCTATGATCTTTATTGAAGCATTCTTCACCTCATCATTCATACTGTCCTAACTTCTGATTTTCATTCTCCCGTGGAGATTCGTACCCTCTCCACCGTCCAGGCCTTCCGCATAGCCCTTAAGAACTGGCTAGCCCGTCAGGCCTGGGGACAAGGTTAGCCGCCCCTCCCGAATGAAGAATGTATGTTGTTGAATATTTTATTATATGTTTCTCTGTTAATGTTTGTCTTCCCCCTCCCTTGATTTTATGTGAGCCGCCCTGAGTCCCCTCAGGGAAAAGGGCGGCCTACAAATATTAATAAATACAAATACAAATACAAATTCTTCCTCTTGTTTTTTTAGCTCTCAGAATCAGACAGACTGTTCTAGTGTTCCTGAATAATATATGTATTTCCCATTATTTCAATCTTTCCCCTTTTTAATCTCTTTTTCACTTGAAAATGTTTAATTAGCTCTATTGCCATTCTGATTTTATAACTGGTCTGTCCACTCTGATCATGTTGGAGTCGCATGATTCTCATAATTAGAGATGAACCAAAGCATAGGTAAAGGTAAAGGTTCTCCTCGCACATGTGCTAGTCATTCCCGACTCTAGGGGGCAGTGCTCATCTCCGTTTCTACTCTGAAGAGCCAACACTGTCCGAAGAAGTCTCTGTGGTCATGTGGCCGGCATGACTAAACACCAAAGGCACACAGAACGCTGTTACTCTCCCATCAAAAGGTGGTCCTTTTTTTTCTACTTGCATTTTTACATGCTTTCGAACTGCTAGGTTGGTAGAAGCTGGGACAAGTAGTGGGGGCTCACTCCATTACATGGCACTAGGGATTTGAACTGAATTGCTGAATTGCCAACCTTTCTGATCAACAAGTTCAGCATCTTAGCCACTGAGCCACACTGCATCTCTCGAACCAAAGCATACACAGTGAAATAAATGGAAAAGCCAATTCCAGAATTACCCTCTGATGTGAATGAGACAACAGAAAGTCTGAACTTGTCCATTCTTCTGTTTATGACACCGGCTCCCTATTTCTCTTTAAACATCCTGAGACTTTATTTGTTTATTATTTAATATTTTTATTATTACATTTATTTTCCACCCATCTAAACTTTGAAATGATTCTGGGTAGCTTACAGCATTAAAAGCAATGAAACCATAAAAGACAAATATGCAATCCAGCAAGCTATTTTTGCTAGCTGCCAGAATTTCAACAGTTCGATTCTCACTGGCTCAAGGTTGACTCAGCCTTCCATCCATCCAATGTTAGTAAAATGAGGACACAGATTGTTGGAGGCAACATGCTGACTCTGTAAACCACTTAGAGAAGGCTGTAAAGCACTATGAAGTGGTTTATAAGTCTAAGTGCTATTGCTATTACAATACAAGTGAAGTTGCAGTTAAGAGATGGAGAAGAAGGGACCAGCATTTGTGGTGGGAAGTAGGTGGGATTTTCTCCTAATTCAACCACCTCCAATGTGATGCTGTCCTGTTGGTCCAATGCCATCTGGCAGAACCAGGTCTTCAGGCCCTTTCAGAAGACCAGAAGGATGAGAGCCAATCTCACCTAAGGGATAAGATGTTCCAAAAAAGATGTTCCGTGGCAGAGAATGCTCTTCTCCTGGACCCTGCCAGCTGAAATTGCCTAATGAGGCCTCCCTCTGCTGGCACAGGCAGGGTAGGGCAGTCCAGTTGGGGTGAGATGGTTTCCCCAAGTAACCTGAACGCATGGCATGCAGGGCTTTACAAGTAATAACCAAAGTCTTGAATTGCACCAGGAAGCAGCCAGTGCAATTCTCAAAACAGAGGTGTAGCATGGGCCATTTGAGGGGACCTAATAATTGCCTTCCCTGCACCAGTTGTAATTTTTGAGTGACCTTCAAAGGTAGCCCCCATGTAGAATAACAGTATAACAGAATTGTAAGAAAGGAGGTCTTCTAGTCCAACTCCCTGCCTGGGCAGGAAACCCTATATAACCCCCAGACAAATGGTTATCCAATCTCTTCTTTAAAACTTCCAGTGTTGGGACATTCACAACTTCGGGAGACAAGTTGTTCCATTGATTAATTGTTCCAACTGTCAGGAAATTTCTTCTTAGTTCTAGGTTAGTTTTCTCCTGATTAGTTTCCGCCCATTGCTTCTTCTTCTACCCTGCTTTGGAGAATAGCTTGACTCCCTCTTCTTTGTGACAACCCCTGAGATATTGGAACACTGCTATCATGTCTCCCCTGGTCCTTCTTTTCATTAAACTAGACATTCCAAGTTCCTGCAACTGTTCCTCATACGTTTTAGTCTCCAGTCCCCTAATCATCTTACTTGCTCTTTTCTGCACTCTTTCTAGAGTCTCAACATATTTTTTACATTGTGGCAACCAAAATTGGATGCAGTAGTCCAAATGTGAGATGACCAGAGTTTAAGTGACTGAGTACAGGAGCTCTCAATCTAGGAAAGGTCAACTGATGATCAACATGAAGTTGTGCAAAGGGTTTTCTAGCCGCAGTTGCCACTTGCTCTTTGAGCAGGAGTCACGAATCCAGGAGAAAACCCAAGTTGTAGACTGAATCTGTCTGAGGCAACCCCATCCAGAACTAGTGTTAAAGTCCTGGATCTCAAAGCTCCGTCCATCCAAAGCTAGTCAGTCTTGCCAGGATTCAGCCGAAGCCTATTGTCTCCCATCCTGATCTCCACATCCTCCAGACTGCAAGAGGACAGCAACAGCATCATTTGGATCACCAGGAACTTTTATTAAAGTTTCACAGTTTTATTTTTGTTAATAACTGCCTTATTCATACAGTTTTTGTCAAGAAAGTCAAGCAAATGATAGCTACTTACATTACTGGTCCTCCTGTTTTCTCAAACACTTTTTTTTCTTAATAGGGGAAAAGAGGAAAAGCTGCATGGTATCTTTTAGTGATTATTAACATCACCCTCGAAACATATCAGGTGTGAATAATCACTATTTTTCCACTATATTTTATACTAGCTTAGAAATGCACCATAATTGTAGTGGTGGGTTTCAAATAATCTTTCTAAGAAATGGAATAGAAAACAGAATAAGAGAGTTGGAATGGCACTTAGATGTCTTCCAGTCCAGCCCCCTTCTCTATACTACTTCAGGCAAACAGTTGTCCAGTCTGTTTTTGAAAGTCTCCAATGATGGAGCACCCACAATTTCTGAAGGCAAAGGAATTCCTTTGGTTGATTGCTCTCACCATTGGGAAATTTCTCCCTAGTTCTAGGTTGCTTCTCTGCTTGGTTAGTTCGCAACCTTGCCTTTTAGTGCTTTGGAAAATAGTTTGACTCCTTCGATTTTGCAGGAGCCCCTCAAACATTAGATCAGCGAATGTTCTAATCACACCTAAATGAGATTCAGCTCTACAAACTTTCTAAGATTCTCCTCATTCCTTCAAAAAAAAATAGGGAATTACTTCTCAGTACTAAGAGCTTCAAGGTATTGTTTTTTCTTTTCCTTTCTAAAAGTGGGCTCTGTTTTCTCTCTTTTTATTGTCTGCCGCATTCTTCCAGATCAGCAGTTTTGATGCTGATATACTCTGTTTCTCCAAAAAAAATAAGACCTCCCCAGTCTTTTGAGCGCCTGTGCTAAAATAAGCCCTCCCGAAAATATTTAAATGCCTGTGCAGCCGGGTTCCTGCCACTTCCTGGGGGAGGGGGAACATGCCCCATATGCTCCACATGCAGCTACCATCCACGCAAAACAGCCTCAGAGAGCTACCACACCCCTTCTTTTAGTGACGGCCACAAAAAAAGGGTAGGCCCAAAGCCCCTAAGGCTGCAAGAGTGTGCCAGAAACAGACACAGAACTTCTGTCCCCTCTCTGGGTCAGCTGATCCATGGGCCACAGGACACAGGACACGGGCTGAGGTTAAGGGGCCTCCTGCACCTCAAAAATAATAAGACCTCCCTGAAAATAAGGCCAAGCACTTATTTCAGGAGTGAAAGGAAAATAAGACCCTGTCTTATTTTTGGGAAAACATGATACTATGGATGGGGGCGGGGGAAGAGTTTCAAACTGCCCGATCAGACACTCAAAGTACTCTAGGTTGAATCACTTGTGTATTTGGAAAGGATAGTCTAGTTACTTTTAAAAAAACATAGTTACTCCCAGTCTACTTTGATACAGAGTACGGGTAAAAAAAACAGGAGCAGGATTTACTGGATTTTCACAAGTCAAGCTGGGAATCTCTTGGATCAAATTCTGGCTTGCCTTAGACATGGCAGCAACAGATTTAATTCAAAGGCTTCATAAATGTTTTTTTCTGCATTCCATATAAAAAGGCAGTTCTTTCTTATACTCCGAATAGAAGCTATCTACTGATGGAGATACATTTTAAAAAGTACATAATATCCAGAGTTGTCATTTATTGCACAGAGGAATACTTCATTAAATAGTTTCTTTACTTTTTCATTTGATTCATTTCCTACTCTCATAGGAAGTAGGATGAATCTCATCCCACAGAGAGGGATTATGCAAAACCTTTTCTTTTCCCTAATAAAAAGACAGTAGATAACACTCTATAGCAGATTTTTGTGATGCTTGATTAAAGCAGCATTTAAGTCCCAATGAGTAGATCAATCGATCAATCTATTATTACTTGGAGACCCCAGAAAATGCATTTTTTCCTGTGTATGTTTATTACAGTTTAATGCCATTCTTCCCCATGACCCGACAAATGCGCGAACGTCAAAAGCGTGCTGACAAAACCGCAGCGCTAAAACCGCGATGTCAAAAGCGCGCCGACAACAGCGCGCCGATAAAAGCGTGCCGACAGAAGCGCAATTTAAGTTAAGGTAAGGTTTAGGGTTAGGTTTAGGGTTAGGTTTAGGGTTAGGGTTAGGGTTAGGGTTAGGGTTAGGTTTAGGGTTTGGTTTAGGGTTAGGGTTACAGCGCGCTTCTGTCGGCGCGCTGTTGTCGGCGCGCTTCAGCGCTCATTTGTCGGCGCGGTTTTGTCGGTGCGGTTTTGTCACCGCAGTTTCGTCAGGCGTGCTTTTGTCATTCACGCATTTGTGGTGGAACCATTCTTCCCGTGAGCTGATCTCTAAAAGAGGACATTTTGACTGAGTGATGATGATTCACTCAGTGCAATTGCCAGATATGGAGATAATCAATACGTAGAGAGTCCACAATATTTAGCGAATGTTGCGCCTCAATGCCCTAGGTTCTTCAACATACTCCAATGCTTGATTTCCTAACACCAGGGGTGCAATGGCTCACCTGTTATAAGTTGCTAAGCTTGTCAGCTGGAAAGCTGACAGCTCGGTTTTAGACCTGAGCTCCCTGTAACGGGGTGAGCTCCCATTACTTGGCTTAGCTCCTGACCATCCAGCAGTTTGAAAGCACATAAATGTAAGTAGATAAATAGGTGGAAAGATAACATTGTTGTTGCATTCTGTGTGTTTTAGCCATGCTGGCCACATGACCACAGAAATTGTCTCCAGACAATGCTAGCTCCCTCAGCTAAGAAAAGGATATAAGCACTGTGCCATAGAGTTGAACACAAGTGACAGGGAAACATTTACATTTACATTTCCCAACAGAAAAATAAATGAAGATGGTTAAAATTAGAGAGTGGTACGCAAGCTTTACATCTTTTGAATATGTGTAGGACAGAATTTGCATCGCAATGCTTTGTCCACCATCTTGCCAATTTGGACACACACACACACACACGCACACAAAACCAAACCACTAAAGGATACAATATGACGTGTGCATACACACATGTGTGATATTGTAGTAGTGGCAACAATGGCCATTCATGAACTCGCTTTCACAGATCTCTTCATTAGGTGGAACAGCAGAAGAGCTGACAGTTGTAGATCAAGCAAGAAAGCAAATTAGGTTACACGGGAATGCTAAAAAATTTGCCAAGCTGATAACGGTCTATTTGCATGGCTGAAGACATTTGCATTGCTGATAGTCTATTTGCAAAGCTGGTTACAAGTATCTGAAAACATTTTGCAATTTACTCAAGTATTCACTGGAGGGTTACAGACAGTTGGGTTTACTGGGGATAAATGGTAACAAAAAAGGAAACGTTAACCCTTGAATGGCAATTCAGCCTCTTGAAGATACGGGATTGCAAAGAAATCAGTCATAATTAAAAGGAAGATACATTCTGGAAAAGCCCATTTGATCATACTTCCTACCTAGTGGGGATTATAATTGCCATTGTATCCTAAAAGTCAAAAGCAAGGATAATAACTGATCGATATAATATATTCTTTGCATGCAGATTATGTTCAGTAAATCCTTTTCAAGAATCTCTACCTAGTAAATATCTTGGGGGCAGATATTGTTTCCAAATGCATATTTAAGTCACTAACTTTATAAAGCAGGGGTGTCAAACTCAAAGCCCGGGGGACGGATCTGGGCCATGGGGTGCTTAAATCTGACCTGCAGGGCCGCTTTGGAAACAGCAAAGGACTGGCCCGCGGTACATCTGACAGTGAAAACGGAGCTCGGGAGGGCTGCAGGAGACCCTCCCAAGCTGTTTTTACTGGCAGAGGGTTGCAGGAGGCCATCACAGCCCAAAAATGGAGCTCAGGAGCCCTTTTTCTCTGACAGAGTGCTTGGGCCACCACAGGTGCCCCTGACACGAGTTACATCGAGCTGGCCATGCCCTCCCCACCCCCGAGGTCAAACACAACCCTGTGACCCTCACTGAAATCAAATTTGACACCCCTGTTCTAGAGGAACCCAAGAAAATAACCGTCTTCTTATCTGTCTACATTACCTTCTGTGTTTCCCTCTGATCTTCCTGCACCATTGTCATATTTCAATATTTCCATAAAAATAATACAATTCTTAGCCTGCTGCTCTTAGTTTTTCCCCAAGCATATTTGGGGGAAAATAGCTTGGTCATTTTCAGGTGATGCTACTCATGTCTTCACAGATAACGCCTTGAGGTTTTTTTTTGTCCCATCTCAGTTTTTTCTCTTTCATTCTCTTGCGATGTGATCTGATTAGAAATTGTTCTAAGAATTCAATCCAATGTTAAAAGCCCATTCTGGTTTTAAATTCATTGCCTAGTTGTTTCTTTATGTCCATCTCCCACCCACTCTCATCATCCCTTGTTTCATAAAAATGGTTACAGAAGACATATTCAAAATTCTTTTCCAAATGGATAAGACAGGCATCAAGGCTGCAACAAGGATGAAATATGGTTTCCAAGGCTTAATTACCATTATTTTGGGGAAAGTGAGTCTTTTAATAAGCAAACATTGTGTTGAAGCAAGATAAAAATAGAAAACGTGCATGTGAGTGCAAGCACATATAGTATTAAAGCAGCATGTCTCCTGAGATTAATTATTTTTAATAGTTATTTAATTACTTGGGTTTTACTTAGGTTACAGCATCCTTCATCTAGTTTACAAAAATAAAACAAAGCAATTGTTTGCTGAAGGAGATTTTGAGCAAATTACTTCCATTTATAGCTTAATACTTGAGGGCATCTAAACATACTATGCTTTTTTTTCTAACCACACTTTGTGAAATGTTTAAATATAAAGCTCCTGCCTATGTATGCGACAACTGCTGCAGTGATACGTATCTTAAATTTTATTTTATTTAAAAATGACTCAGTGAAGTAGCTTGATCTAAGGCAACGATTTATTCCCTAGCTATGACTTTGAACCTTAGCCTCTTAGTCCTACTTCACTCGATGAGATCTTAAGAAGTGCCTGGAATTTGGGAATGCCCATAGCTCTCAGATAGAGTAGATACCTCATCTCTCAGCTGCAGAGGTGGGATTCAGCCAGTTTGGACCCCTTCAGGTGAACCCGATGCTAATTTTATGTTAGTTGGAAAAATTGGCTGGCATCGCCCACCCCTCCTCTCCCAGGAATCTCCACACAGCCTGTTCATAATGCCAGGTAAGTGCAGGGCCTGTGCAGAGCCTGGGGCGGGCCTGTTCCTGACCTCCAGAGAGCCTCCAGAGCCCAGGGGATGCCATTTTTGCCCTCCCAGATCCTTGAGGAAAGCCTCTGGAGCCTGGGGAGGGTGAAAAATGGCCCTCCCAGAAGTTTCAGAAGTCCAGAAATGGGCCTGTTTCTGGCCTCTGGAGGGCCTGTAGAACCCAGGATATTTTCGCCCTCCCGGAGGCTTGAGGAAAGCCTCCAGAGCCTGGGGAGGGTAAAAACACACACATACAGCCCATTGTGATACAGGAGGCTGAGTAGGCCATGCCCCCCACCCCATGGCCATGCTTCCCAACAACCAGGCACAGAACCGGTTGCTAAAAATTTTCAATCCCACCCCTGCTCAGCTGGATTATTGCAATATGCTCTACATGAAGCTCCCTTGAAGAGTTATTTGGAAGCTACAACTGGTGCAGAATATATCTGGTGTGCACTGTTCCCAAAAGAGAGATGTGACTATGGAGGAAACACAACTTCTCATATCTCCCTGGACTGGCAAATTCCACTTGCAGTGGACATTTTCAAGGCTATCTGGGTCTTCAGTCATATTGCAAAACAAGTGGCCACAGACCTGATAACTGCTCCCATTTTATAAAGGAATGCATGTTCAGTAGTTGAATAGAGATTTATACATTACAATATTCATGATTCTTAAAGAAAATACACTCTAAAACTCACTTTTTATTAGTCATTGCAATCCCAAGGAAATGAAAACTCACACTATATAGGATGTATGTTTCTATCATAAAAAAAGAACAGCAGTGATAACAACAAAATAAAGTTCCCTGGAAGATTATTGTTCATCTGGGTTGCAGGAATATGTTATTATTTCCTTATGGGATATATCATCTCTGGTTAATGATTTAAAAAGTAAACTTTCTGGTTGACTTGGATACGGGAATTCGTGGTCCATATTAAAAGAGATCATACATTATTGCACCATACAATGTGATGAAAACAATGATTGCTGTTTATCACCAAGTAATCACCCATTTAGAACTCTCTCTGGTGCTACACGAAAGCGTGATCTCAAACCATTATGAACTTTTAAAAAAAATGTTATTGTTAATTCTAATTGGGTTTGTTTGGGATATTCTATTTAATTTTTTTTAACTTTTGTATTATGTGTTTCTTTTAATGTTCTACGCCACCCTGAGTCCTTGGGAGAAGGGCGGCATATAAATCTAATAAACCAAACCAAACCAAACTTTTGATTGTGTGTGTGCTGGTTTTTTCCCTTATAGGTATGGACATTCAGCAGGCTCAGGTTATTGTGCTCTCTTCAGGCACCAAATGCCTAAATGGAGAATACCTAAATGATCAAGGACTTGTTGTCAACGATTGCCATGCAGAAATTGTGGCTAGGAGAGCTTTCATTCACTTCCTTTACTCACAGTTGGAGCTGCACTTGAGGTAAGTTTCATTTAGATAATACTCAGGGGAATAGGGATTATCCAAGGAATCTAAAACGAATTTTAGAAAACAAAACTACATTTTGGAAGTAGTATGTCTTCTTTCTGAAAAGTTGCAAAGGAATGATCAATCTAAACACAAACACACATCACAATCAAAATTGATAAAGTTGGATCATGTTGCTTCATCCAGTATTCTCTGCATCCAGGCAAACCAATATGGGCTTGTGAGAAACTCATCACCATATCATGGCAATGTGTGTGCTCTACAGCAACCATACTTAAAAGCATACTGGAATATTTGTGAATATTAATCCAAATAATCTAGCTCCTGGGAAAAAATATGTGGCTGCTAAGAGTCATCAACTTGATGGCACATAATCATAAGTAGCAACCCTTGATAGGCAGATATTATTTTAATCTTTTCTGCATTTAAAGGTATCTAGATTCATACCCACAACTGCTATATTTTGTAGTAGCAAGTTCTACGTCCGTTGTTCTTCTTCTGGTCATTATTTCCAGTTCTCTGATGCTTACAAGAAATAAAAAAAAACAGAAAACAGCAGCAAAAGCTTGCGAGTTAACCAAACAGTTGGCCTGCTTACAATATCAGTTGATATTCATAAAATAGTTTTGCTGGTCAGCAAGGTGAGACTTCACCCAAATGTTATTGTATATGCAGGATGTTCAGTGGTGGGATTCAAATAATTTAACAACCGGTTCTCTGCCCTAATGATTTCTTCCAACAACGAGCTCACCAAACTGCTCAGAAAGTTAAGAACCGGTTCTCCTGAAGTGGTGTGAACTGGCTGAATTCCACCATTGACTATGTTCCCAATGAGATTCAGCTAGTATTTGTGGGTGTACAACTTACAAGGATACTATGTAGGTAGAAGCCCAACCATCATCCCCTGAAGCAACTTGCAGCTGTGTTTCAATTCTAGTAGTTGTAAAAGAACCAACATTAATTTTCTTGCCTCACCGTTTTCAATCCATGATGTAGATAAAATGGCTCTTGATTCATCAGTAAATATAAATAGGAGGATGGCATGAGAAATAACAGCATGAAATATATTTGATTCTTTAAGTGCTCTGATTTCGCAAGCTTGCCATTTGGCTGTAGCCTTGGGTAGCCAATAAAATATTGATCATTATAAATACTACAAGTTCAGAAACCAATTATTCTAGCCTGCCAAGTTTTGACAACCCCTGAATTTGGAAGCCTTAGGCAGGCAGCATAAGGAATTTCCTCAAGGCCCCAACCCACCACCATCATCCTTCTTGCATTTGTCTGGTAGTGGATTAATTTTAGTTTGATGTAACTACATTGCATCATTGGGTTCGTAGTAGCAATTATTAAATTCAGACAACAAAAACTATGGATTAAATTAGATGGAAATAAGAAATGCAAATTTCCAATGCAAATTTTTGAGTTGTCTTTTAACTCACCATCCCTGATTCACTGTTTTGGAGTCTCCTCCCTTTTAATAAAGGAGGGAGAATCCTATGTAACTATGCAGAGCTATGTAATTATACAAGGCTGCCTAAAATTCTTTTATGTTGACCTGTTTTTCTTCAGCAGTGATTAAATATTTATAATAAAGTCATGTTTCATGAAGCCTCTTTGTTGTACCTGATTAACGCACTCATCAAGACCTGATAAAAACAGGGAATAGCTGAGAATGAAAAACTAACTACCTTTTCATTATGGGCATTTTTTCCTTCACTCTGGCTGAGTCATATTGGGAAAGCTATTTACAATTAATACACTTTCTTGTATTCAGCTTGTCATTAAGGCATAAAAGATCTCTCTACTGGCACATGAAACAGATAACAGTCCTTTAGGTTCAATAGTGCATAATAATACTCCCCTCTGTCTGTGAAAAATTCACAGCATAAGACAGTAATCAGAGCATTAATCTGGCCTAAATGTTTCTTGACTGTTAATGCCTTATTGCAACCCAGTCTACCCTAACCTTTTATCGTTCATGTTATTTGACTTAGATAGACTATCAGGAAGCAGAACATTGTTCTCTTTTGAGATCATCAGACATTTGTGGCTAGATCTTTTCATGGAATTCATACTCTCTAGTGAGAAATGTATTCATGGAGCATTACATTTTAGATGGGTATAACTTTAGGCCCTATTCAGGTCTTAGTGCTTACCAGTGTGACAAGAAGAGATGTACAAAATCTATCAAAATCACATAGAGTCTATCTTCCCTTAAAGTGTCAGAGAAAGAGAGAGAGGTGTTATATTATGTCATATCTCCATGTTATTCAATGGAATATTTAATCATACTTTCATCTTCCTTCTGTGGATGATGATTCTTGAAAATGTAATCCCAGCCTGTTCTGACCTAGGCTTCCCCAAAAGCACGAAGCAGAATCCTGGTCCTGACAAAACCCCTTTTATTAAACGAATGTGAATGCCTTTCATTCACATTCAGCAAGGCTTGGCAAACAGTCTTTCAAAGGAGCAATTATGACTACAGACCTTATCTATCTTGGAAAGCTGCCCTGTAAATATTTTCCAAATAAAGGAAAGACTGGGCGCAGAGTCTCTGACATTCACTGACAGATTTTCACACTCCTAAAATGAATCTAATGAATGAACAAACAAACAGGGCAAAAGCCCACTCCCCTTTCGCTCCTCTTTTATTTCCTATGGGAAGGACAAATCACCTTCTACCTGTGACTTTACCCCCAAGTCGACCCTGATTTCTGAGTTGTTCTTTTCTTCTGGCAGCTCTGCGCATGCGCACACTGGAAACAGGCTCTAGCTGTTCCTTTGCCTCACTGATGTCTAGCTCCATAGGCACCTGATCACTGCCAGACAGCCTCGGCCCTATCTCTGCCTCCAACGCAGAGCCCTCATCTGAGCCTTCCCTAGCCTCCAAGACTGGCCCATGCTCCTCCCCAACCTCCTCACTGTCCGACTCTGCTGCCAGCTCCACTGCCAGCTGGCAAGCTACAACACAACCTTTTTGCTAGTTGAAACACCCATTTTATTTTTCTTCCTAATGAGGCCAGCAGAAAGCAACCTGTAGTAGTCCATTTATTGCTGAATCACAAATTTCTTTTCCTCAGATTGGGTGAAACTGCTGGGAATTGTAATTTGGCAACATTTGGAGCACCACATTTGCTTTTCCCCAAGATCAGTTTCAAGTTCATCAACAAGGACTTTCTAAAGCAGGGGTGTCAAACTCACGTTGTCACAACAGCGTCCCATGACATATCACAACTTTTTTCCTAAACTGGGTGTGGCCAGCACATGACGCATCCAGCCATGGACCACGAGTTTGTCAGCCTTGGTCGAAAACCAGACATGACTTCAGTTGTAGAATTGGTTGTATTTTGTTTATTATGTAAATAGCAGAATCAAAGTTCAGATTAGGGAAAGAATTTTCTTCATCTATACAGCCCTAAACAGCTCTTGAACAGTTGCTGATGACTGATGGAAGAAATTGCCTATTAGCATCAATAGAGGTAGCTCTTGAAATACAAAAGGTTTTCAAAAATGGAATTGGTTGGTTGATTTCTTTGTTTCTTTTGGGAAGGCCATGACAGGGAAAAGAAAAATTAACTAAATTAGTTACGTTAATACAATTAATGCCATAGCTGGTTTAGTTCTATTAAGTGGGGGGAGGCAATATGGGAAACTGAAATTTAAGTAGCATGGGCTTCTGAACTGATAAGAAAAGACACAACATGATGCAATTATATAAATGGCAAAGTTGCATCATGTATTATTATGATATCATTACGTCTTCCCAAGATAATTATATCAAGTAGATAAATCCAAGCTCATATATCATTCAATAAAATATTGTTTAGTAACTTGCCTGTGAATGTGTGGATTACTTATATAGAAAAGCTTTTCAGATGCAACAAACTAATAAAAAAAGCTCTTTAATTTGAGTAGCTATTTTATATATAGAAAGACAGGCATTTTTTTTTTTAGTTTAGCATAATTTACTCTCCAGACTACACTAAACCTAGTGATGTAAGAAGATCTTTATCTTTTTACAAAATAATGATTCTTTTTATACTTTTATACTAAGAATATCCCAAAAGTACTTTTTCAAGAAGCAACTGGACTTTCTGGTTTTTCTTTGAAGATGTTTTGCTTCTCGTCCAAGAAGCTTCTTCAGCTCTGACTGGATGGTGAGGAATGGAAGGATTCCTGGCAGACAGGTGGCTATTTGCATTGTTTAGAGATTCATTAAGGCCACTTGGAGGTTTGTCTGTGTCCTCAGGGTCACCTTAGCTAATGGGTGCGGAGTCTTCTTGGAACTGCTGAAAGGACTGTGTTGTGTCTTCAAAGAAAAACTAGAAGTTCTGTTGCCTCTTGAAAAAGCACATTTGGGATAGCCATGGCCTGGATGACTAAGAATATCTGTAGATATACTAAGAATAGGTTTCTCCTGGATTGCTGGATGTTATATTTGTCAAATGATTAATAAATATATGTGAACTCATATGCAGTCTGATCCAGTACTGTCATGCCATGGTCACAATTCATAAATCACCATCATTCTAGTTTGTTTGTTTTTGCCATGCTGATCCACTAAATAATAGAGCAATTTTGGACTATCTTTCTCCTGGGCTGAAGTCTACAGAAAATCTCACATCCCCTGCAGCAAACATTATATATGTTTTTATTTGATGCTTGACTCTCAACTATATGGATTAGTATAATTGTTTTGTTAGAGAAGTTCATTTATGCAATGAATATACACTCTTTGAAATCTTGATATTAGAAATGAGACTATACCCTAGTGCAGTGATGGCTAACCTTTTCCGGACCAAGTGCCCAAAGCGTGTGCGTGCCTGAATCCCCAAAATGCAATGTGCACCCTCTCTGTCGGCACACAAGCCGTCGCCCCAGTTCAGGCTCTGCTGTGCATGGACAAGTGAACCTCCTGCCAGCCAGCTAGTCTTTGGGTCTCTGTTATGCATGCACACGTGGGTCCCCTACATGCCCCCCACCCCTGCGCTTGCACACCAGAGACCCAAAGACCAGCTGGCCAGCAGGAGGGGCACGCGCAGGCATGGCAGAGCTGAAGTGGGGCAACGGCTCATGTGCCCAAAGAGATGGCACTGCCATAAGTTCACCATCACGGCCCTAGAGCCTAAATGGATTCTTTGTTCAACCAACATCATTTTGAGTTTTATCAAACAAGCAAGAGTGTCTGTGAGAATGCGTGGCAGGCAAAAAGCAATATGAATGACACTATCTTAATGCAAATGCTGTAACTTACACGTTTGTGTCAGACACCAAGACACAAGTACATAATGGCAGCACAGGTGCAATAATGATATTAAAATATGTCATCATCTTGACATTATAGTTTTCTAGATGAAAATATCCAGGTTGGATGCTAGGAAAGATCTGCCTGGGGTTTTTTTTTTTTAGTTGGGTTTGTTTTTTGTATATTGCTTCTATTGATTGTGCTGGCCATCTTGACTTTAAGCAAACTGAGTGGATCCCCCTGCAGGACAATGTAAAGAAGATATATTTTTTTCCCACATAAGATACAGTTCAATAAAAGCCGCCCATGGAGAGTCAGCAAACCTAAGAAAGAAATGGCGATGAAAGCATTTAAAATGCCCTATCAGATAGAAATGTCTTTAGGGTGGCACCGCTTAAGGTTACATTTGGCGTTGCTTTTTTTAAAAGGGATTTTAAAACCAGATGTTTGTCTGATAACACTGGATATAAATACACTGGAAATTCACATGGCAATAAAAGAGGTGATAAGCATATCTCAAAAGTACAATGAGACAAACATGGAACAAAGCCAATCTACACATTCCACTGTTTTGTTTACATAACCTGTGAACCCCACTAAGCCCAGCCCTCCTCCATCCCATCTTGGGCTTATGTTAAATTATTTTCTTCATTTAGCAGTCCCTCTGCTTGCTTTGTGTTAAGCATGGCATTCATGCCTCTAAGGATAAAACTGTAATCATTGTTTCTTATGCTTCTGTATTGATCCAGTTTCATAGCACATTCAGTTATGTTATTATGTTATTTGGATCAATGCTATGTTGCTTTGTGGTGGAATTCTCCCAACAGCAGAAAATTCTGCTCACAACAACTCATCCAGATGACTCTCTCTGTTTAGCCAGGAGCCAAAGCTCTTCCTGTGCTGACCCAGATACACTTACGTACACACACACACACACACACACACACATTCACGCACACACACACACACACACACCAAGAAAGAGAATTATAATTCATCCTGAAATACAAAAGTCAAAGTATTGCAGAGTGAAAGATTAATCTTATTCACAATGCATTTATTCTAGGATTTGTCCAATGTACCTTATTCTTAGTAAAGAATAGTCTTCCAAGCAATTATTGTTGAAACATCTTATCTTCTCCATATCTCATGGCAAATTATGCAATTACATGTCTGGAAGTAAGATGGAATAGAGGAAGAAATCACATCTGCTCTTGTCTGGGATTCCTTCTCTTTCATTTCCTCCCCTCTGTGATATTTGGTCCTTCCCTTCCTCTTCCTTTCCCTCCCCATTCCTAGAATTCGAGGAGGTGACAGCAAAAAGCTAATTGGTAGAGCCCTTGACTATGTGTCAGAATGGTCAAAAATTGGCAACTCGAAATCTCAACCAACAATGCAATTGTCTTACACATTATCAAAAAAAAAATCAGAACACCAAATACAAGCTGAGTGGATATGACTTCATGGATGACCCTCACTCTGTCAAGGGCCTGGGTGTACTAATTTCTAATGTTCTAAGTGCCAGAGCTCACTGTAACAGCATTGCCAAAATGGCAATAAGAGTTGTTAATCTAATCTTGCAAAGCTTTTTCTCCAGTAATATTGTACTGCAAACTAGGGCATAAAAAACATTTGCTAGACCAATTCTCAAATACAGCTCATCTGTTTGGAATCCACACTGTATATTGGACATTAATACAATTGAGCAAGTCCAGAGGTATTTCACTAGAAGAGTCTTCCACTCCTCTGCTCACAACAGAATGCCTTCTACCACCAGGCTTGAAATATTGGGCATGGACAACTTACAACTACCTCAAATCCACCTCAAAGAACTTCTTTACTGAGTACATCATATCAGCACGGATTAAAGGAAAACCAACTCTAAATAATTCCCATGGTTTCAGTATAATTAAAAGAAGAAATAAACCAATCCTCAAGTGTCAAAGGTCACATTGGCCAATTGGGTGAATAAATGGGCTCTACAGATACTCCTTCCCCGACCTTATCCATTCCCTGTGAAGATGATCTTGGTTTCCATAAGTAAGTTCTTTGTTATGTCTCCCCTCTTCCCCTTCTGTGTGGCAACTGAGGAAGAGTAAAACGGCTTCTGCCAAGTTCAGTTCAAAGTTGACACACGTCATCAAAATTCAAATGCTTGGCAACTGGCTCATATTTATGACCCTTGCTGTGTCCCAAAATTGTGTGATCAACTTTTGTGACCTTTTGACAAGCAAAATCACTGAGAAAACCAGATTAATTTAACATCCAGGCTACTAACTTATCAACCACAGGGATTCACTTAACAACCGTGGCAAGAAAGTTTGTAAACTGGGGCAAAACTCACTTAACAAATGTTTCACAGCAACATAAATTTCAGCCTCCATTGTGGTCGTAGGTCATGGGCTACCTCTACGTAGGTCATTATTTCAAAATGAGTATGCTTGCTTTAGAGAGGCAAGATCTTCATGTGGGTTTTTGTTTTAAAGGTTTGGTGATAATGCAAATTAAATGGATGGGAGGTTTCGGGAAGAAAAGTAGGGAAATGGGGCAACTGAATGTATCTACCTTCTCTCAAGAGCCTCAATGTTATAGTTATGGGGGGGTGGAAACGTGACCATAAATTTCCCTCAACAGAAAATGCATCATTGCATAAAAACAAACAAGCCATGGAAGAGTGACAGCCCAATGGTTTTAACCGCATGCAGACTTTATACTTAGAAGAAGGAGGTAGGCTTTCAACTCAAAGACAAGCTGGTCAAAAATGCAATGCAAGATGTTGCTGAGATTCTTGACCGGCCTTGTGGAAGAAGAAAAATATTTTATCTACTTTCAGAGTCAGCAGGTACTATAGCTATCCTATGGAAAATACTTAGCACAGGTGTGAGAAATTTACCAGAGAAAAGTAAAGACATGATTTGAGGAGAGAGTATAAGAATATATTTCTACACATTTGGGCTTTGTATAGTTCTACCAACAACACATGAGAAAACTTCAAGTCTCTAATTTGTTTTGATAAATAAACCATCATATTGTCTCAAAGATGCTTTTTCAAGAGGCAACTGGACTTTCTGGTTTTTCTTTGAAGATGTTTTGCTTCTCATCCAAGTAGCTTTTTCAGCTCTGAGTAGATGGTGGGAAATAGCATCTAGTCAGAGCTGAAGAAGCTGTTTGGATGAGAAGCAAAACATCTTCAAAGAAAAAAACAGAAAGTCCAGTTGCCTCTTGAAAATGCACCTTTGGGACAACCATGACCTAGATGACTGAGAATCTCCATAGACAAACCATCATTAGAGGGTATTTGGAAGTCCTGGCTACCCTCTTGATTTTTTGACCCTTGCTCCCTTCCATACACCAGGCCCTTTTATATGTATTGGAGGATTACTAAGAAGAGAACTAATCAAATTTTGGTCTACATTCTTTTTGGTTGTATTCCATATTTCTTCAAAGCCATGAAACCACACAAAGGAAACATCTGGCATCTCCAATTCCAGGTGTTTACAGTATACACAGAATTCAAAGAGCTACTGCTGGTTGAAGCAAACCCAGTTCCAAACTGACATGAGGCAGTTATATATCATTGGCAACCTCAGAAACACCAAAAGAAAAACAAAAGAAAAACAATCTGAGCAGTTGAGTCATCATGGTTTGTTACATAGATCTTAGATTTGTAGTTGAGACTAAATCAGGTAGGATTTAGGCTTATGCATTTTCCTCACTGCCCTTCCTAATACAATTAGAAAGTTATTAATATTATCAGTAAGTTTAATCAGAACTTACACCATCCCAAGAAAGCTAAGTTAAACATTCAAAATTGTGTAATTGAAACCTGCTCAATTCCACAGGATAAGTATATGGGAAAAGTACATAATTCAGGATGACTCTTATAATGGTCTTCTACTTCTAATCATAATGAATGTATAGTTTAGTAATAACTTAAAAGTTGATGCAGATTCTGGACCCAAAACGAAGAAATAGAAAGGACTGATGGTTTTTTTTATGTCATTTTAATTGATTTGAGAACATTTGTACAATGCTTTAGCTCATCGTCCTGTATCAAACATATACAGTGTTCTCTTTTTTGTCAAATACTGTTTTTCCCTGGTGTACTAGATATCCTGCTCAGCTCCATTTAAGTACTGTGCTTGTAATATTTTCTTTATAAAAAAAAACTGTAACAAGAGACTGACGGCAAGAAATGGAAAACTCAACCCAAGAGATTGGCTGATTTGATAAACCTACAAAACCTATCACCTGCCCCAACTATAGAATGTATGTGTCTATAGGCATCAAGGAGATAGGCAAGGGGGCAAGTGATGACCCACATGGCAAGTGTTGCTATTCTAATGACATCATTCTGATGTGTACTTGAAGTCTAGGTGTGTTTGTTAGTATCATGGGAATCTGTTGTCATTCATTATGACATTTGAACATTGCTGTTATTACCATTCTATTCATAAAAATAATAGTTATCAGTTATCTTATCATACTTATCTTTAAAGAAACAGAAAAGGGGAAATGTTAGGTTATCTACATCCACTACTTAAGTATTTTTAATTGTTAATAAGAAACAGAACTATATTGCCACTCATCTCTTTGAGCCAACTTTCTCCTTGAATTTGTAAAACAACAGTGGCCAGTATGTAATGCTTCTATAGATTATATTAAAGCTGAAATCAGTGGCAAACAGTGATGGTTGTGTTAGATTTAACTGTTGCAATAGAATGTTGAAGCCCATTCAACATTTACATTTTGCATTATTTGTCTTTTAAAAGGCATGTTATGGCGCATAAGTGATTATGACTGTTTGAATTAATAATGACAATTTTTCTGCTATTTCTTATCCCTTTTGTTTGTTGACTTGTTTAGCAGTTTGATTGCTAAAGATTTGTAATCCCTGTGATATTGTGGAGTTCATTAAAAGCATCTGCTAGAGAGAACTTATATGAGATATCATAAAGAGAATATAACAAAGAGTCTGAAAGCTAACCCATAGGGAGAAAAGAATTAGTTCTGATTTGGAATGTAAAAAATAACCTGCAACCTTTCTTTGTGATCCTAGCAGACAACAAGAAGACAGCGAGCGATCAATCTTTGTGCGGTTAAAAGAGGGAGGCTACAGGCTAAAAGAGAACATTCTGTTCCATTTATACGTGAGCACATCACCTTGTGGAGATGCACGCCTCAATTCCCCCTATGAAATCACATCTGACTGTAAGACCTGTATTTCTCTAGTTTTGTTCTCCATTTTTCTATCTTTATAGATACGTGGATAGCCACTTCTGTCTTCTGTCAACATTTTTGTTCTGTAAGTAGGCATCTCTTATGAATATAATGCAACTTGACTTCTTTCAGTGGATTGGGGTAGCCATAGGCTTGATTCACCCTTATATGGTGTTGGAAAAAATGCCCATCTGGGTTCAATTCCAAGTGGGGAAAAAGACACTAGAAACATGAAAGCTGTTTCGAATGATGGTTTAATGGTGGACAGGAGCTTGAGTTCCTGAGCAGGAAAGGGCAGAGATGCTGAGAGTCCCTGGATTTATGCCCTCTCCTGGGATTTGAACTTCCTGGGACATAGGAAGAGTAGCCTGATTGGTTGCTATTAGAGGTCATACCTCACTTTGTAGGTTATGTGCTAAGTTTGGTTGAAACTTGGTGGGTGGTGCAATGAAGGACAATGAGATGAGGTAGATCTTTGTTATGTAGAATAGGCTGGCTCAGGCCTTAATGGTCCATTGACAAAGGTGGAGGGATGTGTTTCTGTCTCCCTTTTAGGAGGAAATATTCTACCCTTTTAATGTTTCCTAAAATATTTCATTTTCTAGGACAGAGGTGGGTGCTAACTTCCTACAATTGTAAACAAATCTGTGGTTTGTTTACTTATATAAATAAGAATAAACCATAATAGATTGGCTTCATACATTGTATTAATTGGCTTTCCCTTGGCCAAAAGCCAAAAGTCAAATAAACCACACTCTGTTTTAGCACAGTATATGAACATAACGTAAAATTAGTTGTGAAACCGGGAAACAGACTCTAGAAAATAATATATATTTTGCTACTTGCACCTTCAAGTTAGTTTCTCAGAATTGGAATGAACTACAAGTATGTTTAATCAACTAGGTCTTTAATTCAGATTCAAAAGTATGGTTTAAATTAAGTCTCAGATCTTTTGTTAGGAGCATCTATATTACTATTATCCAAAATTAACACTAAACAAGATAACGATGGTGAAACATTTTGTATTGAATTAGAGCAAGTGGAAAATCCGAAAATCCAGAGTTTTGCTACCATTACAGCAATTGCCTTACTTCTTATAGTTAGTAAAGCTTATGCAAATTCATACGGAACACCTGGATTTGTATAGTTAAAGATTTTAAAAGTAATATTTTGGGCCCTCTAGGATATAGTTCATATCCTTGACCTTGCCCCAATGTGAAATCAGGTTTTCTTCTCATTCCACTGAGTGAAGCCAGCTTTACCACGCAGATTTCACTAACAGCATTTAAAACTCACATTTGCATATTTTCCTTTGGCAAGCCATTTTCTTTGTAATTTGCTTTTATGAAGATATGCTTTACATTCATGAGTCCTCTGAATTGTCTGTGGCTAGTTAATGGAAGTTTTGCTTTCTTAGTTTAGAACGGTTCCTTCCTTTTGTGAAGCAGTGATTTAAAGGCATTATCCAGTAAATTAGGATATGTTAATGTACCACCTCAGTATTTCAATGACCCATTTAAAATCCCTCCAGATAATCAAGGCTCCTCCCTAGACTTTTAATCATGAGGTGAAATATATAGATGACATTGTTTCAAGAAACTAGGGCACAGGTTTCTGAGGCCCATTTCTTTTGAGAATTTACATAATGGACCTGAGAAAGTTTGATGTGTTGCATAAGTCTCTTCCCCCATTCACTTATTAGGCTGAGCTCTACATTCTCCAAGAGAAGTACATAACCTTCGTATGTTTTTATACAAGATTAGCCACAAAGTTAACAAAGAAACAAAAAGTAATATGAGTCAGCCCATATTTGTGATTTCTCCCTGGGTTGTGAACAGTCTACCCATGTGTTGCAAGTCTGTTCATGTGTTATGGACAGTCAATCCATGTGATTCTTGTGATTCTTGTGATTCTGTCCATTCTGTTCCTTGGACATTTGTCCATTCCATGTATTTTGGACAGTCTGACCATGTGTTGTAACTTCTTAATCTCAAAACACATGAACAGACTCAACCATAGTTTCAACTGGCGAATTGAGCATCCTAGACCAAGCTGAATCCAAAACCCACTAAGGAATTTCTTGACATTTACCATTCAGATGGACCAGCTGTAGAGAGAAACCACATTTACACACCGTTCAAAATGAGACAATGAGAAGCTAAGAAGGAAACGAAAAGGACAGAATGCATTCTCCAGCAACCAATACCCAGATAAGCAGGAATTAATACCGGGCAAACAATCAAGCAGGAAACAATACCTCAATCAATCAACAATCAACTATCAGGGAGGAAATCACACCCCCACAAACACTGGTAGGGCAAGCTACTGTGCTCTATACGATAGAAACAGAGAATGAATTCCACACTCCCAGGCACTGATGTTATTTAGTCAGGTAATGAAACGTCTACTCAGAGAGCATCAACTTCACTATAGAATTCATCATTTCAACCACTGTGCCACCACAGGTCAGGGAAGGAGAGAGGGAGAAAGAAAGGAAAGGAAGTAAAGAGGGAGGAAGGGAGAAAGAAAGGAAAGGAAAGGAAAGGAAAGGGAGGGAGGGAGGAAGGAAGGAAGGAAGGAAGGAAGGAAGGAAGGAAGGAAGGAAGGAAGGAAGACTGCATTTTTATTCATTCTACTTGCCTTTTACTCCTTCATTTGTCACTTATTTATTTTTAATTTATTTATTGCATTTATTCTAGCCTTCCCGATTGAAATAATAAGAAAAAAATCATCCTACTCTATATATTTTTTAATTTGATCTCAACAAATATGTACCACTTACACATTTCAAATACATGGACAGAACAAGAATATAGACCATGGAGACTATATTGTTTGTGATGATGGAAGTTATAGTAATAGGAATATTACATTTTTAGGCCTTCCATTGCTTTTTTGTAAAATGGGAAAAATAGTATTAGTTAAACCCATCAAGAAATTTATTCGGGTCTTCCTGTTTTTGATTTTCTTTGTTCTCAATCCATGTTTCCTTCCCTAGTCTGCAATATTTGCTGACCTTAGACAGGTTGGCAAAGAAAATGAATATAAACCTGCCCTAGGCTGTTTCTCCTGTCTTCCCCCTGGGTGGCTTTTTTCTATCTTTTTGCTAACATGTTGTATTGCCTTGTGCCATTGACTTCCTGATAGCCCAACTCCTGTTTTATCCCACAGTCCCGTTAGGTCTGAAACACACCATTTCATCTTCACGGCATGCAGCCTTCCTCCTGGTTGTCTATTAACCTACAGCTGTGCCAAAGTTGTGATATAGACACATTCTCTGGTACTTCCATCTCAGCAGGATCAGCATGCAGCACTGACAGCTGGGTCATTGGGTTCATGCGTAATCTAGGAGTAAGAAATAGACGCATCATTCCTCTTCCCCAATAAGAACTCAAGAAAAAGATCCATTACCCCGCCATCTTTAGAAGAATAATATAAATCAAGAATGGGCAAGAGTTGTGCTTCTCACACCCATTTCCAGGTCTAATCAGAATGCAAATATTTTAACCTAGCCAAGGATTGGGGATGATCAGAATTGTACCTAATGAGATTGGGAATAATTGAATGATTCTAAATGTGAATAATTATGTGTTCCTTAAAATCAATAGCCCAAAAAGCATGTCTGCTTTACCTAAGTGTCTATGTTATCAGTAAACTTGCATATCGCCTCATACTTTAGATTCTGTGGTGAAATTGCTATAGAAAGGATAGGATTATTCGTTAATACCACTTTATAATGTAAGGCCACACTTGGGATATTGCATTCAGTTTTGGTCGCCACTATGTAAAAAAGATGTGGAGACTCTAGAAAGAGTGCAGAGAAGAACAACAAAGATGATTAAGAGACTAGAGGCTAAAACATACGAAGAACGGTTGCAGGAACTGTTCTTCATATGTTTTAGCCTCTAGTCTTCTAATCATCTTTGTTGTTCTTCTCTGCACTCTTTCTAGAGTCTAGAGTATTCCAAGTGTGGCCTTACATTATAAAGTGGTTCAGTCCTTCTTTTCATCAGACAAGACATATGTCTTGTCTGATGAAAAGAAGGACTGAACCGGTAGCATTTCACCCCTGGTCTAACTCCTGTTTTATCCCACATTCCCATTAGTCAGTGCAAAGTTCATTGCTTAAGAAACAGTTAATGAAACTAGTTGTCCAGAGAGGTGGTGATAGGCTGTACAAACTATTTTCAAGTTGTTTTAATTTAGTTGCCTGACTGTATAGGGTGTTAGATTTTTGTACTTGGGAATTCTGGGAGTTGGAGTCCACACATATTGAAGTTGCTGAGATTGGTTATCATTGATCCAAATGGCTCCCTTCAGCTTATTCTGTAGTTAGTTTAGTTATTGCCTTCTGCTTCTCCAGTACCTGTAAAAGGTGCTACTTCTGAGCAGTTACTATTATATAATCTGCTTGGTATTTGACATGTACAAATAGTCCTTGACTTACAACTATTCATTTGGTGAAATCAAAGTTAAAATAGCACTTACGAAAAAAAAGTGATTTATGATCATTTTCACACTTATGACCATTGCAGCATTCCCATGGTCACATGATCAAAATTCAGCCACTTGGCAATTGGCATGTATTTGTGATGGTTTCAGTATCCCAGAGTCATCTTTTATGACTTTCTCAATAAGCAAAGTCAATGGGAAGCCAGACCCACTTAACATCCATGTTGCTAACTTAACAACCTTAGTGACTCACTTAACAACTGTGGCAGGAAAGTTGGTGGAATGGGGCAAAATTCACATCAGAACTATCTTGTTTAACAATGGAAATGTTGGTCTCCGTTGCTGTCATAAGTTAAGGACTTACCTGTATTGTTTTTTATTCCATTTTATTCTCCACTGTGGGATGACTAAGGAGAAACTAAGGCTGCTTGTAAATTCATTGAACAAATAAAAATAAATTATTAAAAAGGAAGGAAGTGGCCCACATACCAGGACACTTGTTTTGTGGCTTTTTGTTTTTCAGAAATTGAGCAGAGCTGTGTAAACATCCTTTGCAAGGGAATAGGGAAATTATTCCTAACTCTTCCCAATGAATTGGGGACATTGGATGGGGGCCTGTCTCCATGTAGGAATCAGAAACATCATAATAGAGGAACATTGATACTTAACTCTAATTGTTTGTCTTGGTGGCCTGCAGAGCTGAAGTGTCAGCTTTGGCTATGTGTAATTTCAAGCCTGGGTGATGAAATGAAAACAACATTTTAGACCCAAAAAGGCTATACATGGGGCAGTTTCTTGTTAAATGTAGGAAGTTGTATAGAATCCCTGCCAGATGGTCAACACTGCCAGCAACCAAGAGCATCTCATCTCCGCATCTCATCTCCTGAGACAGTTTATTCTTCTGCCAAGCAGCTTTTGCTGTGAGATACGTTTTTTTTCCTAAAGTTTGGTCAAAATCTGCTTCCTTGCAGTTTCCACCCATTAGTTCCAGTCCTGCTCTGCTTCCTTGTAGTTTCCATCCATTAGTTCTAGTCCTGTTCTCTCGAGTAACAGAGGACAAGTAGATTCCATCTTCCACCTGACAGATATTTGAAGACTTGTGTGTCCTTAATCTTCTGTTCTGAAGGTTGATACATTCCCAGATCTTTCATTTGTTTTTGATAGGAGTTGGTTTCCAGACTCCTCGGTCTCCTGGTTGCCCTTCTTTTGACATGGTCCATTGAACAATTGCAAGGACTATGTTTGGGTATCAGCAGGATATAACTTCCTGGGTTTGATGCTGTATCTTCTTCACATTCATCTTGTTCCTTACAGAAGAATTTTACGTAACTATTCTACTAGCCATCTGGATCTAGTCTATAATTTACAGCAGTGCTTTCCTAACCTGATAAACTACTCCAAAATCCGATAAAAGTGATTTTTTCTTTGGGTAACAACACACAAAGACATTACCCAATCACAACAGGGACATTTTAACAGACTTAAAGTGTTTTACCTGTTTGAGTAAAAAGGACTTGCTGGTAGGCAGTGTTACATTATAAAGGAAAACATTTTGTAAGCATCGATTTAGGGGCCTGGATGTAAGCCTTGGAAGTTATGTAGCTGCTATCCTTGCCCAGTTGAAATAGAACTTCAGAAATTTCTATTTAGCAATCTAATGTTTAGAAAGCTTTATCTAAGCACTGTGACACTACAGATTTAAAGCATAACCAACCAAAACAGTATAGAGATGAACTTAATGTAAGAAACAAGTCAGATCAGTTGTTCAAATATCTAACCCAATTGAGAAAGTATTCTTTTTATTTTTTAAAAAAAAAAACCTATTCCTTATATAGTAAGTCATCCAACTTCCATAATAGAATAGAATAGAATAGAACAGAACAGAATAGAATAGAATAACAGAGTTACAGCAATAGCAATAGCAGTTAGACTTATATACTGCTTCATAGGGCTTTCAGCCCTCTCTAAGCGGTTTACAGAGTCAGCATATTGCCCCCAACAACAATCCAGGTCCTCATTTTACCCACCTCGGAAGGATGGAAGGCTGAGTCAACCCTGAGCCGGTGAGATTTGAACAGCCGAACTGCAGAACTGCAGTCAGCTGAAGTAGCCTGCAGTGCTGCATTTAACCACTGTGCCACCTCTGCGCAATTGGAAGGCACCTTGGATGTCTTCTAGTCCAACCCCCTGCTCAGGCAGGAAATCCTACACCACTTTAGACAAATGGTTATCCAACATCTTCTTCAAAACTTCCAGTCTTGGGAGTATTCAGAACTTCTGGAGGCAAGTTGTTCCATTGATTAATTAGTCTGACTGTCAGGAAATTTCTCCTTAGTTCTAGGTTGCTTCTCTCCTTGATTAGTTTCCATCCATTGTTTCTTGTCTTGCCTTCTGGTGCTTTGTAAAATAAGTTGTACCCCCTTTCCTTGCGACAGCCCCTGAGATATTGGAGCACTGCTTTCATGTCACCCGTAGTCTGTCTTTTCATTAAAAACAGACATATCCAGTTCCAGCAACCATTCTTTGTATGTTTTAGCCTCCAGTCCCCTAAATCATCCTTGTTGCTCTTCTCTGCACTCAGATTCCTTAGTTTGTTTATGGAGCTTGATATTAGCTTTTAATATATTTGAATTTACATGGACTGCAGTATAGGTAATCCTTTATTTATGACCAAAATAGAGCCCAAAATTTCTGTTGCTAAGCAAGATAGTTGTTAAGTGGCTTGTGCCTCATTTTATGACCTTTTGTGCCCCAGTTGTTAAGCCAATGACTGCAGTTGTTAAGTTAATCAGGTGGCTATTAGGTAAATATGGCTCCCCCATTGATTTTGCTTGTCAGAAATCAGCTGAGAAGTTTACAAATGGTGATCACATGAACATGAGTTATTAGAGCAATTCATGTCAGTTGACAAAGTGCCCAAATTCTGATCATGTGATCAAGGGGATGCTGCAATGGTCATACCTGTGAAAACCAGTTCATAAATCATTTTTTTCAGTGCTGTCATAACTTCAAGTGGTCATTAAATGAATGGTTGTATGTAAGTCAAGGACTATTTGCATTGGACTTTTGATTAGTACATTGGGTGATCTGAGAAGAAACTTCAGTTCCTTTTAATGCTATATTATGCCAGCTTGGGTGTTTTGAATAAACAAAATACCTGAATTGTGGAACAAAGAATTGGAATATCCAGTTGTCAACTCGTGAAGCCCCCCCAATCTGCTCTCGAGTTGCCATAGGCAGGGGAATGGGGAATTGAGTCTCACAGCTGTATCAACAAGTTTGCACCCCAGCTAAAACAAAGCACATTCCAGCCGGCAAATGTCAAGGCCATCTCCAATTATTCTTGACTGAATTTCTGCATTTGAGTGTTTAATTTACTTAAGCAAGAGCTCAAAGTTTCTATGTCTAGGTTGGATAAATACACCAGGGCCAAAGATCTCATTTTACCACATTTTTATTCAGACAGCTATTAATTTCTCTTGTACCCTACAGAGTAAGATTGGCTTTATCACATAGTTTTGACTATTGACATCAATGCAAAAGTCACATTGAGTGTAAGATTTCTTTGTGAGTAGTTTGTAAATAAAGCTTAGAATACTTTGCACAGGACCAGTCAAGATTGGCAGAATTCTCTGCTTATTTCTCTACTGAGATATATTCATCTTTGATATGAATGAAGTATTGGAAACAATTATTTCCAAAGTAATCATGTTCACCTTATCGACTTTTTCATATGCATTTCCATTTCCTAAGAGTAATGTGCTGTTCTTCAACTTGTTCTCATGAATATATGAGATATATGGAGACTATAATTCCTAAAATCCTGAACTACTTTATTCCCTCTCTAAATTCCCAGTGTCCCCTTAATTCTGGCTGACAATTCTGGGTTGCTATCCCAATACAAGCCACAGTTTTTGCTGCAGCATACCAGATTTTCAACCTAGCATGTATATCTGTAGGAGGGATGAGATTTTTTATGAATATTCTCCTCTTTGGGCAATTTGTAGACGAGGAATAAGAGTAACATGTCTGAAATATTGACAGATATTAGGGTTCAGTTCTGTTGAACAGTGAACTTCATTTTCCACATTTAGTTATTTATAGGTAAGCAATTCTGTTTTGTTCCTGAATTGCATGAGATACTGACATTGTACTATAACCCAAATTTTAAAATAGCCAGGAAGGTGTTCTGTTTGAATACTTGGGTTTTAACAAGTGATCAGTATTTTAAATCAGTTAATTTCCAAAGGTTGTTTCAATTTTTTTCAGAGATTGTGTGCTGAATATGATTGACTTGTAATATTTTTGGTAGTATGTACAGCTGAAAAAAGTACTTTAAATAACTAATTCAGCCAAGGTACTCTAGAAGCATCCAAGGAGCATGTAGGAGGTTGAATTTGAATGGAATTTAATTTTATATGGGATGAAATAGTAAATGAGAATTAAAAATATATATGAATTGTGGAATGAAGAATTGGAATATTCAGTTGTGAAGCCTTCCCAATCTGCTTTTGAGTTGCCATAGGCAGGGGGGATGAGGAATCAAGCCTCACAACTGTATCAAAGAGTTTGCACCTCAGTCAAAACAAAGCACATTCCAGCTTGCAAATGTCAAGGCCATCTCCACGGAGATCCACGGTGGCTGGAGGGAAGGACTTCTACAACCCACGAAACTGCTTCGTTGGGGACATACATTAGGGAGAGGGGGAAACAGGGTCAGGGCTGGGGTGCGAATTAAGTGAGGTCAGAGTTGGCTTCACTTGATACTTGCCAACATGACATTCCTAATAAATAACTGGGTTTCTTTTGAACCTCGGCTTGAGATTCATGTTTTAATTAGGGCATTGGTCAGAACCAATATGAGGATGAAGCTACCTACTCTATACAAATATAATGATAATCTTAAAGACTGAATTAATTTTATAACAGTAGTTATAATTATTTTATGGATTTCTTTCTCTTTTTTCTTCCTCCTTTTTTGTCATGTTTTGTTTATTTTAATCACACTATATATTTTTTTTCATTCTGTGAGCATTTTCTCCTCAGGTGTCCATGTTTTCCCCTATGGGGCCTGCAGCATTTTCAAAATGGTGGGTCTGAAGTGTTAATTATAGATGAACTGTGCAATTAGTAATTAAAAATAATACTCTTGAAACCTTGAAGCTGTGCTTGTTTTGATTGGTATCTCTAAGCAAGCCACCTGTGCAGAATTTTGATTCCTCTGATTAATTTGCATTATTTCTACATCAACATTCAAACCTAAAGACAAGAAAAGAAACAGAAATGTTGTGTTACCCCTAAAGAGAAAAAACAAGGAGGATGAAAATATTGGACCATTTTTGCCGTTCTACTTGTTACAAATACATTTTCCCCTGACTTAAACAAAAAATATTCCACATTTAATAATGCTCTGCTTTATCTTTTGAAATAACCATATCAGAAGTTTGCAGTGCCTTGTTTTGTAGAGGCTGATTTAGGTTCTTGGGGTTGCAAATGTCCACAGACAGTGGCCAAATGGTTGCATAGAAGCTCGGACTAATTTTATGACCATCTTGAAGCTATTAAATCTTTGGCAAGAGTGCCTGGTGCTTCCTCCTGGCAGCATGCTTGGTTGGATAAAAAGAGCGAAAATGAACCACTACCTCCTGTTTTCCAAACATAGATATAGCACTGTTTCAATACAGTACTAAACTTTTGTGTATTAGGAGCCTGTCCAAGATCTTGCAAGTTGAAAAGTGCTATCTAGCATTACATTGCATCTGTAGAAGCCAGTTGACATCTTCTGCCTGTAAATGACCATTCAGCAATCAGAAGTAAGGAAGCAGGCCTATATTAGTCTAAGATTAGCTGTTCTGTTGGCTAATAGAAGCTGGACAGATCCTAGTCTCTGTTCATATCAATTACATTCTTCACCAAGGGTTCTACATCATGTCCACCACAAAACTTCAATTGGGAAAACAGCAAAAACACTACTTAAAAAGTGAAGCAGCTAAAAGTTTTTTTTTTAAGTTGTCTCAGTTGTTGGCTGGGTAGGATACAGAACCAACATCAAAAAATATAGCATAACTAGAAAAAGTACATTAGCTCTATCAGCCAGAACCTGGATGTGTTTATGCTGCAGAGTATGAGAGAGGTAAAATTCAAACCCTCAGCCTTGTACAATAAGGTTCTTTTCATGAGCGATCCTGATTTTTAAAGAATCCAGGCTTTTTAACAAAAAAAAAACCTTGTTTTAATATATCACAACTGTATGGATTGCTGTCTCACAGATGAAAGCTGCACAGCTAGGCATATTTTTGGAGTAATGCTTAGCTATACAGAACTAGTTTTTTGAGTGGAATTGTGCTCCATGATTATTTGTTGGTGCGATGAGAGAAAGCTAGTGATAGCAAGCAAGCTTTGTCCTCAATATGTGACAATTGAAGTGATAATAGTCTGATAATTGTATTTCAGCAGAATTGGTTTCCTCTGTAATATAATCTATATCCATGTATTTTATTTTGTGCATTGAAATACATTTTTCAGAGAAGGGGGTCCATAGGTTGCACCAGATTTTCAGCAGTTCAGGCCACACAAAAAGCTTAAAAAGCTCTGAATTGAAAGTTGACTCCTGGATCTGGGGGGGAAAATCAGAACTAGGACTCTAGCTGTTCTGGAATCAAATTGTGTCAAGAACATACTAGAATTTTAGTAGAAATTAATTGGACCCAGTTGTAGCTTGACTAATCTATGACAACTCACCCTGGCCAAATTGCCACAGCCAACTCACCACAATCAACTCGCTGCAGCTAATTCACTACAGGACAACTTGCCATGGGACAGTTCAATGAAGAATTAGCTCCTTTTATTAAGCATTACAAAAAGGAATAATTTCCTTTGATACAAGAAATAAAATAATGTTGACAAAATCATGGTCAATAAAAATAAAAGGAATTAATTGAATCCAACAGCAAGTTGTCCCATGGCAAGTTGACTGTGGCAAATTGGCCATGGCAGTTTGGTCATGATGACTATGGAGATTCTCAGTTATCCAAGTCAACCATCCAAGTCATGGTTGTCCCAAAGGTGCTCAGAGCTGAAGAAGCTTCTTGGATGAGAAGCAAAATGTCTTCAAAGAAAAACCAGAAAGTTCAGTTGAAAAAATACCTTTGGGTTGGCCATGGTGAGTTGTCCAATTCTGAGCTTGACCATTCTTTGGCTTTCTGAACTGACTTCCTCCATGCCATAATTCTCATAAGCTCCATGTACTTTACTTAATAAACAGCATGGGCATTTGCAGTGAACAAGTCAAAGAGTACATCTGAAATCAGAATCCTCCTGTAAAGAAAAAGTCAAGATGGCAGTCACAGTTGCTGGATTGAAATCCTACCTCTGATCTGAAACAGTCTCAAATAAGTTCTTTGGCACATCTTTCCTGACCCACAGATATCTTGAATTAATGCATGAATTGTTTATTAAGATATTCCAGAACATATTCTTTAATCTTTACAGTATTGAATGATTATTATTTTATGCAGCAGAATCATGACTCCACTGCTTTTTATTCTGTACTAGCCAACAACCTGGCATTGCCAGGCTATTTATTTATAGGGGGGAAATGACCAGACCAAATGTATTTTCTAATGTTGGATTTTCCCTCTTACTAGAGGGAGCCCCCTTGCGGAGTACTGTGAAGCCATTACCATGGCAACTCCATTGCACTGCATTGTAGAAGCCATTTTTTGGCAGTACAATAGAAGCCATTTTAAGGCACAAAAGGCTGTATCTTAACAGAACACACACCCTGAGTGGTTTTAGGGGTGTCTTACCCCCACGATATTTTTCTTTAGAGGATAAGTCATCTGTGAACCAATTGTGATTGAAATTGCTTGCGGTGTTCCAGAGTTGTGCTGGAACATACACACACACACACACACACACATTGCAGTAATCTGAAGAATCTCAAAATAAGCTTTTAAAAATAACTTGAAACTGTATGTATTAAAATGTGGTCTTCTCCAATGAATCAACCAAAGAGTGTATTGAAATCTTCCTATAGCATATTTTATTACTATTTGAACTTGCTGTGGTCATGTCACATCCTTCCAATTCTTTATAAACTGTGGTGATAAACTCAGAGGCCAGTATATAAGGGGTAAAATGAAAGATAGTTTCTCCCCCCCTCCTCACCCCCTTGACAGAGGGGGGTAAAGGCAAGATGCAGTGAAGTGAGAAAGAGAAAATGAACTTCTGAGTCAGCCACATGTGAATTTCAGACAGGTTTTTACTCATATGATTCTGTTTAATCACCATTCATTTCCAGCAATTTTTTTTTAAACAGGAAGATTTTTAATTTTCCTTTTACTAAAAATGCATTGTCTGTCATGATAAAAAAAAAAAAGGCTGACTCGTTGCAGATTATTACAGAAATAATTGAACTGACTGTGTACTGCATTTTTAAGGGGTGGATTTATCTCTATACATTTAAAGTATTTTGCTGATATTAGTAATTTGGCACTTTTTCTTTGTCTCTGCCTCTTTCTCTGAAACTCCAAGCAGTGATTTACACATCTAAGATCTAGTCAGGCATACACCATAAACGTATACCAAATGATTTTTAAATTGGTCCTCTCTAACGCGTAGGTCAGACTAACACCTGGTTTTCGGATGAAGTCATATCTTTTGCTGCCTTTTCTCTGCTTCTCCCTCCTTTTTTTTCTTCCTCCCCCCACTACCCACCATTAGTGAAATAATTAAGAGGGATAATAAATTACGCAAAAATCACAAAGATTTAGAATTCGTTGAGGTCCAAATCAATCTCACCATTTTTTGCAGAAACAAGCATGGGGAGAGAACCTCTGACTAAGCAGCAACAGACATCTTTGAAAAATATATTTTGGGACAAACTCCCTCGAAACAATTATTCCAAAAGAAATGGGGCTCCCAGTAAGCGCAAATGGTCTATTGGTCAGAATTGGGTTATTTAGCACATGCTTTTGGTGCATCTCTGCAGTTCTGAGCTATTTACTCATATCCAAGCCAGCTTTATATGGGTCCAACTGCTGCAGAATCTCAATAATTTGAACTACCTTGATGTCAGAGTTTGCAGCAGCAATCACATCCAGAAGCACACACAGGTAACTCTTTCAGCAGGATTCATTAATTTCTCTTTATATATAACATAACACATGAAGTAAATATTCAATGCCAAAAGCAGTTTTTTCAACGTGGTAGAGAAGAGATTGTAAGTAGGTACAAACACAAGCAGAGGAGAAAACAGTTTCAGTTCAGAACAGCAGACTAGCATGCAGCTTTAGTACAGAACAGTTGAGCTAAGCCACACCCAGGCTCCTTGCTGTCTCCTTGTTGCTCATACAGCAAATAAAGTTTCAGTTTCCAAACAGCCCTCATTGGCCTGACCCAATTGCCATGTCTCTTTCTTTATTGGCTGACTTTGTTGTCATGTCTCTTCCAGGCATGAACTCTCATACAAACTGATGCTTGAATTATGGAGGAAAAGAGACAGGTAGTGAAATTCACCTATCTCCTCCATTTTCCCATAGTTCTAACCAAATCAGGGTCCCTGTACATTTCTGAATCCAATATGCTTCCTATCCTAGTAAGCAGTATGCATTACACCAGTAGCACACAACCGACAGAACCAAGCACTCTTTCCATTTTAAGTTGATTCTTTGAGCTAGTACCCTCACTACATAAGGTTGGTTTTTTTTAAAATCTAGGTACTAACAACCTTCCCAAAGAGCATTCAGCCTGTGCTTAAGAAACTGATCTTGTGCTCTTTCAAAGCTGCAAAGGGGCAGATTCCTCCTTGCAGTCCAAGCCAAACTAGCATGGAATTCAGTGTTCCAAAGAAGCATGCCTGCAGCAACCTCAAGCTAGTCTATGGCAATTCTCTGCAGCTAACTTGCCATGGCCAACTTGTTATGGCTAACTCACCATGCCACAACTCTTCATGGCCAACTCGCCAAGGGATAAATCACTGCAAGACAAGAGTTACACTAATATTAAAGAAATGTTGGAATAGAATCATTAAAAAAGGGATGCAAAAGGAAGGACAGAATAAAATGCAAATGACAAAAGTTAAAGTAGTTGTTCATTCATTTTAAATAATTAAATTGAATTGTTAAATTATCCTGTGGCGAGTTGCCCTGCAGTGAATTGGCCATGGCGAATGGTCCCACAATAAGTTGGCCATGTTGAGTTGTCTGCGGAGAGTTGGCCCCATTCCAACCTCAAGTGGAGAGTAGGAGTAGGATAGATCCCAGATCCTGATTCATGCTCACCAATTACGGTTATTGGTAGAGCAAGACATCTGCCAGAAAAAGGGAAGAAATATAAAAACTGAAGACATCTGCCTCTCTGCTGGATGAGTGATAAGATGAAAGTATCTTCATAAAGATAAACCCTTTAAAAAATAACTAGGGAGGGATCTTTGTGCTGCAACTAGGTGCACCTGAGGATGATCTCCTAGTCATTACATGCAGAGCATGTAAGTTCTACATGTTATATATCTGTACATTTTCAGGCAATAGTCTACATTTATCCAATCATTTTTCAACTTCAGAAGTTCTGAAAATCAAAAACTTTGCTCATGATTTCGTATCTCCAATTCAAGCATTGTTTCTTACCTGTAAGTACTGTATTTTTCGGAGTATAAGATGCTCCTTCCTTTTTCGGGGAGAAAAACAAGAAAAAAAATATGCCTTTCCCTCCCAGCATCCATCCAGTATTTATCTGGCCTGTTCACCATGGCCCATTGAGTGCTGCCACGGCCCATTCTCCAAGGCCCATTCGCCACTACCTCAGCCCATTTGCCACCAACTATTCACCACCATCCTTTCGCCGCTGCCGCAGCCTGTTCAACACATTCCATTCATTGGTGCCGATCTTGCTGCCTAAAACCGGCCTTAAATACAGTGCACAGAGGCCAAAAACAGGAGATTTGGAGGCCAAAAATGCAATGCGTGGAGGCTGAAAACAGCTGAAGGGTGGGGGCTTCAGCAGCATTCGGTGTATAAGATACACCACAATTTTCACCCACTTTTAAGGGGCGCAAAGTGCGTCTTATACTCTGAAAAATACGGTAATGCTTTACACTTGTGTATCAAGATCCCAAATCAGAAGCCTTTCAAGCACGTCCACTTTTTCCCAGCTGCAAAAGCAATAGCAATTCCCCAGGGCTCTCTTCTCCAATATTTATACAAAACATGACCTGACAAATGCGCGCCCAACAACAGCGTGCCGACAAAACTGCAGTGATAAAACCGTGACGTCGACAGTGCACCCACGAAGGCGTGCCAACAAAAGAGTGCCAACAGAAGCACCATTACGGTTAAGGTAAGGGTTAGGGTAAGGGTTAGGGTTAGGGTTAGGGTTAGGTTCAGGGTTAGGTTCAGGGTTAGGGTTAGGTTTAGGTTTAGGGTTAGGTTCAGGATTAGGTTTAGGGTTAGGGTTAGGGTTAGGTTTAGGGTTAGGTTAGGGTTAGGTTTAGAGTTACGTTTAGAGTTACGTTTAGGGTTACCTTTAGGGTTAGATTTAGAGCACACTTCTGTAGGCGCGCTGTTGTTGGCGCGCTTCTGTGCTCCTTTGTCGGCGCAATTTTGAACTCGCGCTTTTCTCCCCATGGTTTTGTTGGCGCACTTTTGTCGAGCGCACATTTGTCGGTGAACCTATACAAAATGATGTTGAAGGGCTTGGCAGCAGTGCTGGATGCTAAAGTTGCATCCATAAACTGCCAAAATGAAATAACCTTTGTTTTACATTTTAATTAAAATGATGGACTTTGCAAGATTATGACATCCTTCAATACTTTTTTCTTTCTCTTAAGAGATCTTTCTATTTCTGTATGAGATAGGGAGATTTTGTAGGTAAGATTATGCGAAGATGTTAATAACATATATTAACATTAAATTAATATTTAGGGTTCGGCTTTCTGTATTTGTTTTAATTCTTTGTTTATTATGGTGGTGCTGAGAATCAATTTCTGATTGCACCTGAAAATGTGGCATCTTTCAAACAGGAGCCTAACCTCAGGATGGGTTTGGAGCTGAAAAAAATATTGAATTCTTTTCAACCACATAGCTTTTTATGAAAGAGAATGAATATGAAACATGAAAACAGAGGATTCAGACGCCTCTGAATAGGCCTAAAATAGGAGCGGATTTGAAAAATGTCTGACAAAAAGTATGTCTGAATCAAGTTTGCATTTGGCAATTATGATTGTCAGTGTACCTCTGCTTGGGCTTTGATTCTTGGCAGCTAACATTTACTTAGTATAATCAAAGTCATGTAAATTACAGTATGTGCAATTGGTTCCAGAATTGCTGGTATTTTCAGACGGTGTCTTTTTTTTCCCTGCACGCTCACATCTGCCCTTTCTACAATTTCCAGGTAACAATCTGAAATCTGAAATTTGAAAAGTAGTTCAGTGTGATAAAAGAGAAAATAGCTTGAAAGCCTATATTTGGGGGGAGGGGTGTTGATAAGGACGAAACAAACAGAAAATTAAGCAAGCTATTGAAACATCTGATCATCTTCCAGCTCAGTCAATTTAGACTTTCACAACTCAGGTATGCGCGGGAAGGTAATGTGGAAGATCTGTAGAGTCCTCTTGTATTACCTGCAGAGGTCCCAAGCAAAATATGTCTTGCATGCCTTGTAAAAATAATTTTTACAATGGACAGTCTCTGACAGTGAGGAACTTGCTTGAGACCAAGGAAGGTAGATTTTAAAACTTCCAGGTATTAAAATAATGTTAACCCTAATCTTTCCAAACCTGGAAATATATGATCTCTATTTTCCTGAACATAACTCCCAGACAGGAATATTTGGGCTTCCAATCATAAGCATTCAAAAAAGACAACTACACAATACAAAGAATTAAGAGATCAGTGTAGAACAAGTTGATCCCCATCTATGACTTTCTTAGCAGATGGAGATCCACTAGTCATTACTTTGCTGGGAATTGAAGATATTTTTATGGGTTCTTCCAATTAAAAGATCTTTCCCCAATTCCCTTAGGCCTTAAGCCGCAGGAATTCATATTAGACTGCACCCATGTTCTTCTTCTCTAAAACACAAATAATGGTATGCTACCTTGTGTAAAAGTATGAATAATATAACAGACTACAATGATGCATTTTGCATGTAAAAATTGATTTGTGCTTAGTAATTAAATTGCAAATAGCATTTGCTAATCCTTAACTACAGAAGAAGGTGATGACCAGATCTGAGCTGACAGAGAAGTTAACAGAACTAAATTGACTTGACTGTTCCACATGAATTTGTTCTTAATAATCCCAGGTTACTAAAGCAATTTATTTTTTCCCATTACCTTTTTTTTCTCTTGTAAATCATTTGTTGGCATCATTTAGAGTCAATCAATTGCTTCAATACTTGCTAACATGTCCTTAAAAATACACTATAACAAAGCCAAAAGTTGTGGGGGGAATAGAAGAAAGACAGCAATATAGCTGAAGGATAAATTCAATAACAAGCACTTTTTTGCTCAATGCTTTGACAAAATTCATAATTTTCCAACCCTTTGATTTTTTTTTTTTGTTTCTTTTATTTTAATGACACAAATTCATGTAAATGTATTCAGGATTGCATCCTTAGAATACCATGCTATGAGTTTGGAACAGCTTTTGAAGATGTTCTATACATTAATCTGGTACAGATAAATTTTATCTGGTGCAGATAAAAGGTTAACTCAGTACAATTATATTGGTCCTCATTTGAAGATGCTAATGCTTTCCTAAGAAACTCCTATTGCTGGTATCCCAGAAAGATGGATTGTCAAGGAATGGCATTTCTCATAATAGTCTGCTGGATAGTGTGGTTATCTGACACAATCTTCCTTTGAGCATCGCAGAGATTTGAAATAAAAATGGGAGGTGAAGAGAGAATTTGGCTTTATCAACACAACACTTATTCAAAAACTAGCCTTCTATCTTTAGTGATGTTTACTATCAGGCAGATGTCACAAAGAATGAGGGCTTCAGTACACAAGTTGGAACACTGTGCATGGTGGTTAAAAGACACAATTGTCTTTTGTGCCTGCTTACATTTGGAGATTTTAGGAAATGAAATGCAAATAGTAATTCTGTTGTTACTTTTTCACCTCTGTTTTCTTTTTTTTCTTTTTAACCTAGTGAATAGCGTTAAACACATAGTAAGAAAGTACCGTGGGCATCTTCGAACGAAAATTGAATCTGGAGAAGGAACCATTCCAGCTCGATGTACCAATGGAATTCAAACATGGGATGGTGTGTTGCTGGGGGAACAGCTAATCACAATGTCTTGCACAGACAAAATTGCCAGGTAATATTTTAATGAAACTGAACAGCAGGAAGCAGTGAATGTGGATATGACATTAATTAAATAAATCCTAAGCAAATCCTAAGGAACTTCTTTAGTATTGCCATATAATTGCATTGTTTTAAACCATTGTATTAGAGTTGGTTTGAAAATATATATATACACATACATACATACATACATACATACATACATACATACATACATACATACCAGTGGTGGGATTCAGCTAGCCGCACCTATCCGGGAGAACCGGTTGTTAACTTTCTAAGCAGTTTGGAGAACCGTTTGTTGGAAGAAATCTCCTTCTGTTTTTTCCCACTTTACAGGGCTAATCCTGTAAGGAAGGCAGGAAGGAAACATTCTGGTGTTGTTTCTAGCCTAATCTTTAGTGCCCTACTTACAGAAACTGCCTCTCCAGTGTAAACCCTTATTACATTGTACAAAGTGCCCATTGGCGTGAGTGACGTTGAGTTGACCACGCTCACCCAGTCACATGAACACTGAGCCTCACCTACCCATTTGGACATTTGGTCATTAGGGCAGAGAACCGGTTGTTAAATTATTTGAATCCCACCACTGATACATACATACATACATGCATACATACATATGACACACAGACACATGACACAGAGACATGCACACAATGTTATTATAGCAATTGGATCAGGACTAATATGCTTTTCATAGGTTTACATGTCAGTAATGTATGTTTTCCTTAGGAGAAAGATCACCTGTGGTTAGGTGACTTTTCAGGCTCATCTGAATTTTTTATATTCTGAATTACCAACCAAGGAATCAGTGACACTAGTTGTGTAGTCCTTATGCACTGTAGACATTTCTGATGTGTGTTTTAGAATGCTCTCAACAGTATATGCCCGCTATGGAGCCAGTAGAGAAATATTGAACATTTGCCGATGTGTTCTCCCCCCCCCCAGAATTAAATGACCTTATAATTGTAACTGAGAAACTGTGTTAAACTGTGATTAATCTATGTTAAAACAGAGGAAGATCACCTATCCAGGCTAAGAGGTAGACGGTAAAGTATCCCCTCCCCCAGCTATCTGTTTGAATCCTGATGAGGGGGGAAAAAATCCCAAAAAGTTTCAATGAAACAACACATTCTACTCATGAGCCATGGTGGCGCAGTGGTTAGAATGCAGTACTGCAGGCTACTTCTGCTGACTGCTGGCTGACTGCAATTTGGCAGATTGATTCTCACTAGGCTCAGGGTTGACTCAGCCTTCCAGGCCTCTGAAGTGGATAAAATGAGGACCCAGATTGTTGGGGGCAATATGCTGACTCTGTAAACGGTTTAGAAAGGGCTGTAAAGCACTATGAAGTGATATATAAATCTAAGTGATATTGCTATTATAAATCACAGTTATATAAAAGAGCTATTGGCTACCTAATTATTTATTTGTTATAAACATGTCTTGTTTATCTGACTAAGTAATGTGTTTCTTATGCTGAGCAATACATCCAGTTGTCCCTTTTAGTCCAAAGGAAAAAGAACTAAATTTGAATTTTTGCAAAATTTTGTTTCATCTACTCTAAACGCTCCTTCTTGTTCAGTACAATACTGGATACTTACATGTTTCTGCAGATGACATTAATTCTAAAATAACAGGCCACAACAATAGCACCCTACTAACAAATCAATATATGGTTCATTGGAATATAAGGTTCTTTGACAATAATGTAAAGGCATGAAAGCTGGCTGGGTGACTTTGGGACAATCACCAGACGATTGTGAGTTCTAATCACGCTTGCACATGAAAGCCAACTGGATGACTATGGGCCAGACTCTGTGTTTTGGCCCAATTCACCTCGCAGAGTTGTGGAGAAAATAGAAATTAGGTAAAATGTTTTCCCTCCCCCACCCTCCGGTGGGATCCGTCTATCAGGGCAACCTGTTCTACCCAATTATGGGATGGAGCATACTGCTTCCATTTTCGCCTTTCAGCCCCAATCCAGGGGCCTTCGCAGGCAGTCCTTTTCCCAACAAATTACTTTTGTGTTAAATTAATGTTTTACTGATTAGGCTATGGCTAGCTGATGAGAGCTAAATAGCTTGAAATAAATCTGTACTAGTCTCACTTTATTTCCTTGTCGGTAAAACAAAAATTGAACACTAGAAATTAGGTACACTTGCTGCTTTGAATTATTTATAAAAATAATAAGGGCAAGATAAAAAGTCTAAAAATATATAAATAAATAATCAACCACGCGCATGTATATGTGTAATTTTTACTTATATACTTCCTACAGTGATACAATTTACAATAAGGTGATGAGACCCAATAAATGGCATTCCACTACTTCAGCAGAGGAAAGTTTCCTATTTTTTTATTTTCTACATTAGGCTTCATCTAGATATGAGAAAAATTAACAATTTGGGTGGGACACTTACGTACATGCATTACGTTCTGTGCAGAAGAGAGCAGTGAGGCATTACAGAAAAAAATATTATTATTTTGCTGTAAGCAGCACAAAAATATTTACTTTAAAAGTTTGCAAAAGTTTACGAAGTAATAATCTGTTTAAAATCAATGTTATTGCCCAATCAGGATATGTCTTCACCTAATTGATTCAACTCTAACAATTATGTAGGAGTCTAATGACACTACATCAAAATAATGGAGCACATGGGTAATGAAACAATCTCAAAATAATGGCATTAGATCAACATTTTCTCTAACATTTAATCAGATAGATAAAGAAGAAGCCTCTTGTGCTGTTCCCTCACTGCTTCTGAATACAACCCAACTTCTAAAATGAGATTTCAGGAGGAAGAGGACAACTAAATCAATTATAGCTTCCCTGACAAAATGTTGCTGTCTCTGTTTTTCTCTGTGTCAATATATAATAAATTAAATATCAACTCAAGAATCAGATTATATTTTAATATTGATGAAAAAGTCAATTTCAGTACTGAGTGTATAAAGCTGCATTTTCTTCAACTAATGAAAACCAGATGAGAACTTGTACTTCTCCTACAGACTGCTGCAAAATACTGTGATATATTATCATGATTGATTCCAGGATCAAAAGACAATCCGCCAACTTAATATTCAAAAAATATAATTGTTAATATATTTATTTATTAATTACATATTAATATAATCATGTCATGGGGCTTCTTAGTCAGTTGTACAGCCGTTAAAATCAGAGAAGAGATGACATATAGCTGAGGTTACTCTCATTTGTGGTTTCTCTTCAGTTTGTATAAATCTTAACATTTTTTTCAGGATTCTGTCCATTAGCCCTATTGACTGGAAATTACTAAATTTAACACCATCTAAAGAACTGACCATGAAATGCAAATCTACCATCTTCTGAATTTTATTAGAACAGCCAAAGTTACCTGCAGTGTTAGTGTAATCTGTGTGTGTGTGTGTGTGTGTGTGTGTGTGTGTGTGTTCAAACTCTGGAACGCCTCAAGCATTTTCAACCAAACTTGGTACACAGATAACTTACTCTCTGGAAACAAACACTCTGAGGGTAAGACACCCATAACACCCCACAGGGTGTCTGTGTGTGTCTATGTGTGTGTGTTCCAGCATTACTCTGGAACACCTGGGCCGCTGAAACAAAAAGGAATGAATGATATCTATAGGGTCATATCACAGTACTTTTGACAGTGATAGTGTGCATTAGTGTGATAGTGTTAGGATATAGCCTGTTGTGCCTTAAGATGACATCTACTGTACAGCACAGTGGAGTTGCAATGTTAATGGCTTCACAGTACTCCACAAGGGGGCTCCAACCTAATACAGAATTAGGATAAATAAATACCCGTGCAATGCCGGGTTATCAGTAAGACTAAGAACGAACAAATATGTCCCCTATCTATATGCATCCATAATTATGGCTACATTTAGAAACCATCAGAGGTGAAACGTGAAGAAATTTATGTGCACAGGGGTAAAAATACATTAACTATATATGAAAGTAGGTTATGGATGCATATTCAGCTGAAAAACTTCAAAAGTATTAAGAATTTATTTTAATGACAGCTCACTGTAAAATCAGTAGAGAACATGAAGGGATGGTCAACCAAAATATATCTTTGCTATATTGTTTCCTGCTGTTTTAATGTTGTGCATTGGCCAGAGTCTTTGTAGACTTGAGCAGTCTTCTAAATTTGATAAATAAATGTCTCTGGCATCATTGGTACTTGCTAGCTTTTTTGCAGATGTTTCAGTACCCAACTAAGTGACATCATCAATGTTAGAATGGGATAGAGTTTGCTCTTTATTTGCCTTGTCAGTGTTTGTGGGCTCATACTAGTTTCTTAATTAGGCTGTTGTTTACTGTTTGATTGTTGTCTGAGTTGGTAGTTACTCATTGGATATTATTTACTGCTTGATTGTTTTTCTGGTATTAATCTGCTGCTGATCTCTGCTTAGGTAGGTGTTGATTGCTGGCAAGGAGGCATTTCAGTATCTCTTCGTGTGAATATATACTAGTTGTTTCTTTATAGGCTGTAACAATCTAAATATTCCCATTTGCCTAAATAAATTTATTGACAATTGAATCTTTCATTCCATTTACTTTTTAGAGATATGAAGAAAATTCCCCATTTAGATCATCAATCATAGTTGCTTTAAAGCAGTGGTCCCCAACCTTTTTATCGCCGCGGACCAGTCAGACGAGCCTCCCTCGGCCTTCCGGACCGGCGGGTGGGAAGGCGGCCATCCTGGGCGCGCGTTCCGCAGGGGGGGGGCTTCCTTCACGCCAAGGCTGACAGCCCGCGAGGCCGCCCCGCCTCCTCCTCCTCGGCCGCCGGGGGAAGGGAGGGAGAACCGACCCCGCGATCCGCTCGCTCGGGCAGCCCTTTTTCCTCGCTGCAGTTCGGCGGGGGAAAAAGATGGCCCTGTGTCCTACTTCGGGCGGGCGGGCGGCTGGCGCGGCGGAGGCCGGCTGCTTCCGAGGGGGTGGGCCTCCGCGCCGCGCTCCATGAAGGGAAGAGGGGGAGAAGGCGGGCTGCGGCCGAAGGGTCCCCGAGAGCCCCGCCGGCCTGACACAAAAAGCGCTTCGGCGGAGCGGCGGGGGGGAGGGGCGGGAGGCAGGTGACACTCCAGGAGGGGGGGCAGAGCTGCGCCGCGAGTCTTACGTAAAGCCTCCCCTCCCCGCCTCGGCGGAGGAAAACATCTCCCACCTGGGTGGGGCTGCGCGCGAAGCGCCTCTCGGAACGGCGAAGCTCCCCAAGTTCCCCCGAAACGGCCGCGCTGCGCCCCTCCCCCCCGCAACCTTAGTTTCTCCTTGGGAGGAAAATGCAGCGCCGCCGCCCCCTCCTGCCCCCCCCTCGTCATTCCACGGGGCAGGCGGGCCGGGTGAGTCCGCGGACAAAGTTTCGTCTCCCAGGCAGCCTCCGCCAGCAGCATCCCAAGTTCGGGCCAAGGCCGCCGCCGCCGCCCCCTCCCTCCCGGGGCGAGCAGAGCAAGAGGGCGGGGGGGGAGATCGGGCCTCCCCTCGCCCCCCCAGCCCCGCACATCTGGGGCGGCGGGGGGGGGCAGAGAAAGGGCGCGTTCATGAGGACTACAAAGTTGCAAATATGGCCCCCGGCCGCTGCAGCGATCATGGCCCCCGGCCGCTGCGCGGCCCGGTGCCAGGTACTCCACGGCCCGGCACCGGTCCGCGGACCGGGGGTTGGGGACCACTGCTTTAAAGCAACCTATTTGCCTGACGTACACAGAGAATCAGAATAGTATTTTTCTAATAGATTAGAAAGAATTACTGAAGCCTGGTGAATAATGCACAGTTAATAATTTATCTAACAGCTGTTATCATTTTTCTGTACTCACAAGATATGGAAGCAAGAAAGCAGTTTCATCAATCTGATTATCATTCAAAGGACTAGGCAGCATTAAAGCATTTTGAAGATCTGTAAATGTGCTATCTTGTGATAGCGTTCTAGATTTTAAAAGACAGTCCGGCTTCTGGAATCTGAGATGGCTACTCTATCATGGTAAGGGAGTTCTTGGGGTTCCACCACAAAACCGCGGAGGACAAAATCGCGCTCGACGAAAGCGCGCATTTGACGTCATCACAGCGCGACGAAAACATCGCGCTGTGATCGAAAAATGTAAAAAAAAGCAAAAACCTTACCCTAACCCCCCAAACCTAACCCTAAACCTAACCCTAAACCTAACCCTTAACCTAACCCTAAATCTAATCCTAAACCTAACCGTTAACGTAACGCTAAACCTAACGCTAACCCTTAACCTAACGCTAAACGTAACCCTAATGCTCTAAACCTAACCCTAACCCTTAACCTAACCCTAACCCTAACCCTAACCCTTACCTTTATGTGAATGGGCTTGCTTTAATTTTAATTTTATTTCAATTCTTAATTTTTTTCGTCGCGCTGTGATGACGTCACATGCGCGCTTTCGTCGAGCGTGATTTTGTCCTCCGCGCCTTTGATGGGTCACGGTTCTTGGCCCTCTTCAATCTCATATTCAAAAGCCTATACTAGGAGAATGAGTCTTTTAAATGGCCAAGAGTTTCTTGTTCTAGATCACAGCGAGACTTTGCACGTAACTCATAACACAGGTAAGATAAAGGTAGGCATCATAACAGCCAGAAGTTACTTTGGCTCTTATATTTCTCCAAAGGCAGTATGACCTATAGGGGGTCTTAGAAGTGAAAATGGAATTGTAATTCCTGTTACATATTGGACAAATTCAAATGGCTAGCCAGAGTAACATTTTAAAAAGCTATCCAACCTCAGCTTTCTTTTATTTCCTTGAAAACAAAATATATTAGTCACCTGAGATTTTAAAATAGCAAGATAATTTATGGATGTAATAGGTTTTAGGGTGCCCAAGTATTCCCCTTGGTTTTCTCTGGGACACTCCCGACCTTAATGCCACCTCTGCAGAAACATTAGTGCTAAAAAGGAAATGCTTCTATATACACAGCAATTAAAGCAAAGCAAGCTGTTAACAAGTGGGGGGAGAGTTGCATTAAAAAAAACCAGTTGCAGCTTTAACAAGTCTTTTCAGTGATAGACTGTTGGGATTTTCATTTGTTAGCAGTGGAAGGTTTAATTCTAGAATCTGGCACTTTGAAAATGAGCTACAAACTAATGGGAGCAGAAATCAATTAACAAGGTCAGCTCCCCAACCAAAGACAATATGTACAATCTTATTTGACTGGAGATTGATAGTGTCTTTCACTATCAGCTACAAAAAGTCAAGTTACCCCCACTGCTAAAATACTGATCAAACACCATTGCAGTAGCTCTTGTTTCCAAAACATAATAGCCAAGGCGTTATATAATGAGAAAAGCACCAGGTGTCCTAGAAAGTTCAAGACTACCATGAAGAGCTATCCTTATTGTGTGAAATATAAGAGGAAGCTTTGATAATTGACTCTCCAGGACTGTGAATTACAGAGCTCTACCACCATGCTCATTAGATTTGCTGCGGATGGCCACAGCCAATCCATCTTTCCTCCTGTGTAACAGATTTCTTTGTAGACTCATAGAATTGGAAGTGACTCACAGGTCATCTACTCTAAACCCCTGCTCAGTGCAGGATCTACTAGAACATCTAGCTTCTGTTTGAAGACCTCAGTAAAGGAAAACTCACCACTAAATGTGGCAGAGTAGTCCATTGGGAAGGAAAGGTGAGTCAAATGACAAAAGCTGTTTCAACCCTTCTGTATGCATATGTGTAAGGAGCAGAGCTCGGGTTGGAATATTTGACATTTTGGCAAAAGCAATAGATTTTAGAACTGTGTCTGATTCACACAGTCAGGAAGTTCCTCAACTCAACTCTGACTTACAAGCATTTAATTAGTGAATGTTTGAAGCTACAATGACAAGTGACTTAAGATTGTTTTTCACACTTCAAACTGTTTCAGCATCCCCACGGTCACAATTTGGATCAGAATTCAGATGCTTGGCATGTATTTATGAGGATTGAGGTGTCCCAAGGTCAACTTTCTTACAATGGGGAAAGCCAGATTGACTTAACCATTTTACTAACATAACAACAGCAGTGATTCACTTAACCATTTTACTAACATAACAACAGCAGTGATTCATTTAGCAACTGTGACAAGAAAGCTCATCAAATAGGGCAAACTTCACTTAACAACTGTTTCGCTTAGCCATGGAAATTTTGGACTCAAATGTGGTTGTACGTCGATGTCTACCTGCAAGTAACACAAATGGCAAACATACATAAATTACTCCTTCCTCTTCCTATTTTACTCTCTTTTAAGGTGGATTGGACTGAGAAAAAGTGACTGACCCAACTTTTGATGACCATTTCTTTCTTTCAGAGCTCTTTTCCTGGACTGGTGTTCCAACATTATACCATGTTTCCCAAAAAATAAGACAGGGTCTTATTTTCTTTTGACCCTTGAAATAAGCACTTGGCCTTATTTTCGTGGAGGTCTTATTATTTTTGAGGTGTAGGAAGAAACGACCATGGTCAACTCACGGCTCCTGCTGCATTGTAATATTTTTGCTGAGGGCTTATTTTGGGGGGAAGGTTTATTTTAGTATATGCACTCAAAAGCCCAATTGGGCTTATTAGCCAGGAAGGTCTTATTTTCAGGGAAACAGGCAAGCTAAAGTATTTCTATTCCCATTTTCGTAAGCAGAGATATCGATGGGAAAAGGAGATCTAGGGAAAGCAAATGACTGCCAAATTTGGCAGAGTATTCTGATGATAAAAAATTCCACCATTTTTGAACTTGGGACATTAAAAGTATATATGAACCGGACAAGACTTGGGTTGCAATGACACAACATTGTTTTGAGGGAAGATCTGCCCTTGCAAAGATTTTTGCTCCAAGATTTCTTTTTAAACTAAGGATGCTAGAGAGTGAATTGGGCCCTCTCTCTTCGATAAGATGTCCTTTTTTATTTAATTATAACTTTTCTATTTGCACAGCTGAGTTTCACTGCTCTAAAATTCAGTAAGAAAAGTAATTCAACTTTTTCTGCAAAAGAAAAAAAAACCAGGTTCGGTGATTAGAACTAAGCTGATATGTCAGGTGTAGAAAACAAGCAAACCACGTGGATTAATTTCAGTAAGATTATACTGAATAGGACCGGGAGATAAAATTTTAAAATTGGAATATTGACAGTTCTCTGTTTAATTTTTTATTCTCCTTCACTTTCCACTATCTGTCAATTAGTTATTTTCAATTTGTGGCTCAGTTATTTGTTTTCAGCACATTGATGAGAGCCTGTTCTCTCAAAGCTATGTTTAATTATTTTTTTACACTGTATTATGATAAGGGACATGGTGGCTCAGTGGCTAAGATGCTCAGTTTGTTGATCAGAAAGTCAGCAGTTCAGCAGTTTGAATCCCTAGCACCACATAATGGAGTGAGCTCCTGTTACTTGTCCCAGCTTCTGCCAACCTAGCAGTTTGAAAGCATATAAAAATGCAAATAGAAAAATAGGAACTACCTTTGGTGGGACGGTAATAGAGTTCCGTGAGCCTTTGCCATTTAGTCATGCCGGCCACATGACCACAGAGACATCTTCGGATAGCGCTGGCTCTTCAGCTTTGAAACAGAGATGAGCACCGCCCCCTAGAGTCGGGAACGTCTAGCACATATGTGCGAGAGGAATCTTTACCTTTATCTTTATGATAAGGACATTTTTATGTTTACTAAAATTTTGATTTAAAGCTTCAACATGAATCTCTTCAATATAGTCTGAAAAGAATCAGTCACAAGGAATTAAAGCCAGCCTAAGGTTATTTCAGGAAGAAAGAACAATCTGAGATTCATTGCATACTAAAGTTGAGAGGGAGGATTACTTTAAAGGGGGGGGGAATTCTAGGATACCACCTACTGCTCCTCAAAGCAAATACTCCAGAACTGCCTCTCAGCAACCAAGATAAATAAATAAGCTCCATTTTTCAAGCATTGTGTTGAATTGAATATTGACTATGTACAATTCTTGTTGCTTCTAAATATATCTTACAGAGAGCCAACAGCTGCCTTCATTTGGGTTCCTTCCATTCTGAATCTGGCCCTTCAGTTCTTGACAAAAGAAAACCATGTATGTTTTAACAGGAATTATTGTGCTTCGAAAAGCAGAATTAGCTGCAATGAAACATGTTTCTTTAGTTCATTATATTTTCTTATTACAGTGAGAATGGATTGCCATGTTCACACCAAAATTCAGTCCCAAGGACTTGGATTTAAACTTGCCCAGATTCCCTGGTTTCAATGTAATTCAGGATAAATCAGTATAAGTACTTTATTTTAAATTTATTTATTTAAACTATATGCATGGTTGTTCATCCAAACACAACTCTGCACAGCTCATAACAGCAATAGAAACCAAAACTCAATAAAAATTAAAAAAAAATATCTATGGAGATTCTCAGTCATCCAAGTCCCAAATGTGCTTTTTCAAGAGGCAACTGAACTTCCTTTGTTTTTCCTTGAAGATGTTTTGCTTCTCATCCAAGAAGCTTCTTCAATTCTGAAGAAACTTCTTGAATGAGAAGCAAAATATATTTTTAAAAAAATACTTTTTTAAAAAATTGCTAATTGAAGAGCCTGTTCCTCTTAAGTGGATGAGTCCATTTCTCCCTTCATGAAGTTACTTCAGCTGGTGTTGTGTCCCAATGTTCTGCACAATTAAAAGAAAATATCAATCTATCCATCATATGCCTTCTTAGCAAGACAAGTCACATTGATGTATTGAGTGCCTGGAATGCAGTGGTGCTTTCACTTTCTGTAATCAGGTTAATATTTCAAAAAAATTAACTTTGAAAATGCTATCCATGGGGAAATGGGTGGAATTGTAACTACAACTTTCTATCTATACAAAAAAAAGCAACTATCAATTGTCAATTATGTTAATAAAACTGTTTCTGGGCTTTGGACTGAGAGACACAGAGAAAGCCCTTCTCTATATGGAAAAAACTAATTTACCTTCCTACCTGATAAATTACTATTGTATGAGGGGGAATTTAAAAATGCAAACCATTGGTTGTGATCCCTCTTATTGATAAAGTGATGAACTGAAACAAAAAAACCCAACTAATTCAGGTAAGGATATGTGTGGTTGTAGAATCTACATAATGTAAAGGTAAAGGTTCCCTTTGCACATATGTGCTAATCGTTCCCAACTCTAGGGGGCGGTGCTCATCTCCATTTCAAAGCCGAAGAGACAGTGCAGTCCAAAGAGATCTCTGTGGTCATGATTAAACCCCAAAGGTGCATGGAACACTGTTACATTCCTACCAAAGGTGGTTCCTATTTTTCTACTTGCATTTTTATGTGCTTTCAAACTGCTAAGTTGGCAGAAACTGGAACAAATAACGGGAACTCACTCTATTATACGGCGCTAGGGATTCAAACTGCTGTCCTTTCTGATGACAAGCTCAGCATCTTAGCCACTGACTGAGTCACCGTGTCCATTTTAGAACCTACATGCTAGTTGTCTTTTTTTCAACGATTGAACTAAAGGAGGAGTTCCCTTTTCTCTTGCAATCATTCAGCAGACCAACTTCAACCTGCAGCCTTCAACTGCAGAGGACTCCTTCGATGTTGCCTTGATGAAATCCTTAATTCAGTTGATGTCAGTTGAATTTATTCAATTAATGTCAGTTGAATAAATAGGAAGCAGCAGGGAAAATTGCTTCTGGAAAAAAAATAGAATGCTTTGCAGAAAGGCATTCTTTACATCTTTTGGAATTTACTGGCCAGGCAACATGAACTGATTCAGTGGATCTTCAAACATATATTTTATCTATCTAAGAGCCGTGATGGCATAGTGGTTAGAATGCAGTATTGCAGGCTACTTCTGCTGACTGCTGGTTGACTGCAATTTGGCAGTTCAAGTCCTACCAGCACGAGATTGACTCAGCCTTCCATCCTCCCACGGTCAGTAAATGAGGATTGTTGGGGGCAATATGCTGACACTATAAACAACTTAGAGAGGGCTGTAAAGCATTGTGAAGCGGTATATAAGTCTAAGTGGCACTGCTATTGCTATATTGCAGTCCACATTTGGGGGCCATTCCTAAAACACAAAAGAGTACTGCTGAATTAGTCTAATGGCCAATCTTATTTAAAATATTCTGCACCATAGTCATTTGTATTCCAGAAGGTTATAAACATAGACCAACAAACAGTCCTCCTCCATTGTTGCTTCCTAACAGCTGCTATTCAAGATAGTTTGCTTGAGACTCCAGGGATGTGAAGTATCCCCCAAAGACAAGAATACATTAGTCTGATCCTTCATGAACCTGTCAGATACCATGCTCTGCAATTTTGAACAGCCAAACTGCATCACCTAATCAATTAACCAGTGGAACAAGTTGCCTCCAAAGGTTATGGGTGCTCCAACACTGGAGGTTTTTAAGAAAAGATTGGACAACCATTTGTCTGAAATGGTATAGAGTTTCCTGCTTGAGCAGGGGGTTGGAATAGAAGACTTCCAAGATCCCTTCCAAGTCAGTTATTTTACAGCAGCGATCCTAAATTGCTGTATTGAACTTCCATGTTTAGTGAGAATATGTAAGTCTGAATACAGTAAAATGGTTAATGGAAAGGATCATAACCACTGGATGGCCATTGTAATATTAGACAGGGCACATCTTATTAATAATAAGAAGAAGGTTCTGTCTTAGATGTTTTGGAGTCTGTTCTAAATTACTCCAGAAACAATTTTGAGATAATATATGTATTTTTACCAAAACAGAATCTCTGATGAGAAATCGGTTCTGTTGTTAAATAAATCTAAAATTGTTTAACGTTTGCAAAGCTTGCCAGTTTCCTTTGATTTCATTCCTGATTTGTTTTAGTACAGAGTAGCCTTTAAACATAATAAGTTGATTGGTTGGTAAATAGGCAGATAATCTGCAGAAATGACCATATATGCTTGCATTTTTCCCCCAAACACACAAACCCAAATGAAAATATGCAAATCTGATAGACTAAAGTAAATGTTTCATAAAACCAATGACTGTTTAAATGGTGGGACTAAATTGTTTGTATATAAATATTACCTTTTATCTTCCATTTGAGTTTTATGTAGGATGAACACATTACTTTAATGACCTGCATTTTAGAGAGAAAGAGAGGGGCAGCCTCACGCAGAAATCCTTAGCAGCCAGATGGCTGCCTTGTCTTCCATGAGATTAAAAGATGTTTCTCATTCGCAGGCCCTTGCTTCTAAAGCAAATTAATATAGCCAACTAAATTGCCTGTGGTTTGCTCTTTTGTTTGTGTGTGTGAGAGAGACAGAGGGAGGGGGGGGGAGGAAGGGAGGGAGAGGGAGAGGGAGGAATAAAATTTAAAAGGAACTTCTGAAAGCAATTTTTGTCACAGGTTCCTTGAGCAGATTGCTCTCCAGGTACAGCATGCTGGTTTTAAACATTCAGTAATTAATGGAAAGTATTTCGTGTTATTTGACTGCTTCAGGAAAGGGAAGTATAATGGCTCCTTATTAATCATGGAAAGCGACGTACGGCACAGAGGCACCGCAATTATAGCACTAACGGTTGAGAAATGTTAATTAATGAAAAGAACAATGATGTAAGAAATTAGCTACATAATGCTTCCTGCTGGTACAGATTTGCACTTTAAATGCTTTTTTTTCCAGCACAGCAACCACTGGATGTTGCCTTAAATAGCAAAATCTCTCTAACCTTTTCTAAAATGTCTCCCATATTTCAGCTCATCATCATTAAACCCACTAAAGACAACGTTTGTGTGGCAGTTTTTCTTATGGCGTGTTCTTCAAGAACAGAATGGAGTGTTAGGAATATGGATAAACTCTCTAGGAGGGAAATTTGTATCGATAAACTGTCTACAAGGAGAATTGTTATGTTAATTGTAGGCAACCCCCATACTCTCTGACCAAATAGAGAAGCCTAGCCTTCATTTCAAAAAGCAGGTAGGTATTAGTGTTCACCCTTCTACAACTTAGAAAAGAAAGACATTGCACAAGGTAGGTGCCATTATTGAAGAAAAGTCCTTTGACATTCTGATCTCAATGAAGGAGGGCTTCCAGGATGAACTCCAGCTCAATAATTTTATAAACAGGAGGGATGAAAAGGATGTTCTCTGTGATACCATGGATCCCAGCATTTTAAGGTTTTGGAGGCCAACTAAATATTAATAGCAGTCCATAGGCGCAGAGAGACATGAAATAGTGTATTTCACATATCTGACTCTTGCCTATCATGAAGTATCCCCCAAAAGTATTTTTTTTTAACCAGGGTCATATTTTTCCTTCCATTGTAGTATGACTTCTAAAACTTACCAGCTTCAGCTCCCAAAACCTGGTGTCTTCCAGATATCCAGAATTATGGGAGTTAAAGTGCCAACACATCTGGATGGCATCAGATTGGGGAACCTTGATCCATCCTGGACATACCCCCTGCATCCACTCAAGATTTTTCTTCCTGCAAAATAAACCTATGCATTCACCTAATGAGCTTTGCCATCTCTTTGAATATTATTTTGTTACCCACAATGTAAATTTCCTGCCTTGTAGAACATTTTTTTCACTGTTGAATTTCTTTTCCAGATGGAATGTCCTTGGGTTACAAGGCGCACTTCTTAGCTACTTCATCGAGCCAGTATATTTGCATAGCATTATTGTGGGAAGTCTCTCTCACACTGGTCACCTTTCACGGGTAATGAGCCATAGATTAGAAGATGTTGGTCAACTTCCAGCTTCATACCGATGTAATCAGCTTCTCCTGAGTGGTAAGCTCATGTTGGCTTAGAAGCATAAATTGTCTGCCTTCCTACGGCTTGTATTACTGGACTCTAAAACAGCCCTTCCAAGCTGCATCACACATCTTAAAGTACTTCATCCTCCTTGTTGTTTTATGTCACTAATAATGATTCGGTCTATCCTTAAGGTTAAAATAGTTGAAGTTGAAACAGTTCCTCCTTCCTTCCTTCCTCTGCTCCTATTTCAGTCCATGATAACTTGTTTTTCCTAGGAAGAGTTCTTGATGATCAGCTCTAAGGTAAGATAGGTCAAGAAATAGAAACCATAAGGAATATAGGAATGGGACTTTCTGGTCACAGAGTATAGAAACAGAAGTTTGAAGGCCATCCAGAATTTCCCTTTGCTCTCTCTTAAACCAAACAAAATCAAAATGAAAATATTTTGAGTTTCTTTTTCATGTTTTTTTTTCATTTCCTCAAACTAAGTTGTCATTACTTCTCCTTTAATCATTCCTGCATTCTTTTATCAAGATTAACTCTACATTTTCTACACTCTTCCCTAAAATAATCAGTATGGGATATGAAGGAGAACATTGCATTTATTTCTTCTTTTTCTTCTTTACTTCCTCTTTGACCACTTTGAATCTCAAGGGAAATTCAAAGTTCTGATTCTTGCTTTTCTGGTGACCTCAACTACTGTTTTATTTGGTGCGGTTGTACATTTGTTTGCTTGCTTTAAATTTAAATTTTTAAATTTTCCAGACATATGTATAAAATCTCCTACCTCCTGATCTAATCCAGGTCAAATGAGATATTTCTTCTTTGTTCAAAGCCCTCCTTCTATTACCTTTATCACCAGTAGTTCATTGACATTAGCCATCTATACTTTTCCCAACCAGACACAACACAAAATAATTAAAATTACTGAGCACTCCAGTGAATTTTAACTTTGCTGCTGCAAACTGAAAAACAAGAGTTCCTGAGTCAGCATTGTTTAAATTCTTTGGTATTTGAAAGGGTACTGTTTATATTAATGGTTTCCCATGTGGTTCTATGTGGATATATGAATTAGACCTTTATAGAGTTTGTTCTATGATTAATGTATATTAGAGTTTTTTTAATGGCTTGCACCATTAACCATTGTTTAACACATCATTGGATGAATAGAAAGGCTTTAGAGTTAGATATACTCTTTATCCAATAAAGCAATTTTCCATTATTCTTCAAGAGATTAGATGATAGATAGATAGATAGATAGATAGATAGATAGATAGATAGATAGATAGATAGATAGACAGACAGACAGACAGACAGACAGACAGACAGACAGACAGACAGACAGACAGACAGACAGACTTGTTCTTAGCCAAAGAACTTAAAGCATCAATTAAGTATTAAAGCCAAACTAGACCCTTGGATCATAAAATTTACTTAAGAACAGATTTAAACCTATTCACCATTCAGTTATGCCATTAAGCACATCATCTTAAAGGGCTAAGTGCAATATTGTATGAAATAGAAATTCATTGAAGAAGCAAGACCATGACGAGCCACTGAAGACTGCAACATCCTGCATATGCCAGATGGACAAGGGGTAGAGTTAAGGATGCTTTCATGTAGGAGATTTAATCAGTGTCAAAACTGGACTGCAGCTAAAAGTGGTGGATTCTGCCTAGAATTTTTCTCTTTCCCATATCCTTAGATTGCTATATGCATGTTTCCTTGCTCTTTATATTATTCTTGTAGGACTCATGAGCATATAATGCAATATTAGCCCCCATTTAGGAATAATATTCCATGTCCAGCCTTTTGGGGAGTTCTAAGCTGTCAGTTGAGGATTGTAGATCAGGTGGAACTGTTCAAATGAAAATTGTTGCCTGCAGACGATCATACTGTAAGCATTGAGATCACCTCTTTTCATCATTAGCCTCACAAAGAAAGAAAGGACGATGCTCATTTTAATTTACACAACTAAGACATCTTTGTCATTCAATAAACAATGGGGTTGGCAATCTAATCACCACTTCATAGCCCATGTGAAAGTCTTCATCCACTGTTTTTGGGGTTTTTTAGTATGTGGAGTGGCAAAAGAATGTGACTCGGAAACTGTAATAGAATGTGAGAATGATCTTGGAAAAGGAGGGAGGAGATGCTGACTTCAAATAAACCAGACTCACAACTGACTAATGGGCAGAGAAAGAAACTTAGAAAGGTCTTTCTAAACTTATCAACCAGTAAAAAGAGATGGTGAGAGATTTGTACTTTCAGAATTGTAGGATTCTGTTAATGTAGTCTTACAATAAAGTAGAATTCATTCATCTTGTAGAGTTTTCTGATCCACTTGGGATGCCAATAGAAACTTAAGAAAATAGGGCCTTCAGAAGAAGAAAAACAGAGCAGATGGATGCCAGGAACAGGGATGGGTGGAAGTAACATCTACTTTTGGCTACAGTCAGTCTATCACTGACATAATCCCTATAAACTTATTCTGAAGAAAATGTAAATTTATTTGGAAAAAGGTAATCACCCCAGTTCATGAAACTGGTCCATTGCTATGTTATGATCTAATAATAAGTCAAACCATTGGGCAATCCTCACCCAGTGTTATCTGCTTAGACTTTGATGTTCTAGTACAGTTGTCGGCAATGTTAAGCACTCAAAGAGCCACAAAGGTCCTAACCAGAAGCCTCCCATTCAGTTATGGAACTGACCGAAAGTCTGGTTCCCCCACCATAGAGTCTCCTCCTAGCATGGCATCCTTTTTCCTTTACCTATCATAACCGAATGCCCTAACAATTGTGGAGCCGACCAGCGACAGGGAGTCGCTGCAGAGGGATGAAAGAGCCACATGCGGTTTCAGAGCCGTGGGTTGCTCAGCCCTGTTTTAGCATTTCAACAGAAGAGATTTTTTTCTAGTGCTGCCCCCAGATTTGTTGAGTGTACTGATCTTTGGCATTCCCTGCATGGTAATGTTTGCACTAGTTGGGCAAGAGAGATTTAGGCCTTTAAATGTTTTGGATTTTTTTAAAAAAGGTAAAGGATCTAAAGTAAGAGAACAAGAGTCTTGATCCACCAATTAGTACCCGGAAAGTAAGACCAGAAAATAACTCTCATGAGCTAGATATCCTTCCTTATTAATTAATAAGTCCTGGTTTGTGTTCTCTTTTGTCCTCTCTATTAGCAATATGTAATCTCTTCTGATACAATACATTAAAGACTTATTCCAGTTCATTCCAAAAAGTTATCATTTTCAATTGCACTTTCAATTTGCAAAGAATCCATTGTATTTTCCAGCCCTCTGAGGAATACTTTTTTTTTTAATTGCTCACACTTCAGAAATGTAAGGCCAGGGATAGAGATGGGGACCTACCAACCAAGGACATACAATGGAGTTAAAAATGGATAAGATGCAAAGGTCTCCCAGATTTAAAACCAATTATTTTCTCCTCAGGAAGAGGATTAGAGGTTGTTACCACAGCTTAGAGTTAGTACTTTGCTACAGTGCTTTGCTATTTAATTTCTCCAAGTTCCCTAAATCTTCCTCCACATTCATGAAAAAAAAATATGAAATTTGGAAGACAAGGGATAAAAATGCTGCAATCTCTGCTCACCAAATATATTTATTAACAACCAGACTTTAACTTCTCTCAGCTTTCATTTCTTTTTATTTTCCAACAGAAACGTTGATCTCTTGATAGGAAGTATCTGGGGACCATTTGTGCTTAGCTTTTATCTTCTGAAATCCTTGGTAGTGCCTGCATACAAAAGCTATTAATTCGACCAAATGCTTTATTTTCTTCTGATCATTAGATTGCTGCATCTGTGTTTGTTCTGTTACCTATGGCTTTATCCTAGGCAGGCCTTATCTGGCACATATTGTTATTGGTTGGCACACTATCCACTAAGTTAGATCATAATTCTGACAGAGGCTGACACATTCATGTCAAGTCATACAGTGAGATCTATGTGCAACATTTCTCAGATGGATGTATTTAAATAGCGCCATGGTGTAAGAACGACATTTACTTTATAGTGCATTCCCCCTAAAATACGAACCAATCAGTTATCATAGTGAAGAAATGGAGATTGCTATTAATATGACATAAATGTGATTACAAGTTCAGTGTGAAATAATAACTCAATTATATTTTCATTTTGATTCATCTGTACACAGTCACTTAGGATATTGCCACTTAGCTAAGGAAATGGGCTCCTTCTGGTATAGAAGCTCAGAAATACAGAGGATTTTTAATAAATCTTTAATAAGCAACCATTTCAAGGGTATTTTCCAGTTGCCTCTAACTGATATAAATGCATACAATGTCACAGTACCTGTAATTCATTTAATCCCCATATATATCAAAGCTGCTTTATCTATTCAGCTATGCAGATATTTAATTTGGAGACTTGATTTAAAGGCATGTCAGTTCAATCTCCAGATTAAATTGCCTTTCTGAATCGACTTAGATACTTAATTTGTATCATCAAATTGGATGTTTTGAATTGATATGGATGATTTTGGGTGCTTCTATCCGTGCACAGAAACAACTTGAGCCAAATTGATTCTGAAATTCAAGTCTAATCTGACCGTTTCATTGATTCAGTCAGAAGAAATTGAATTGAACTGAATTTCCAGATTGATGTGCATTGACAATTGGATTAATTTTCCAGATCAAACTATTTGAACTGCCTTTGCATCATTCACAAAGACCTATGTAATATCTGTGGTGTAGCAAAATAATGAGAAATTATATACTTTATCCTGTATTTTTTTTCTTTTGCTATTTATTTCTTTGTTAATTTTATTAAACCAAGGTTAAAATTATTAACAATCTGTAATGCAGTGATGCCTCTGAAACAGATTTAAATGTTGTTGAATAAAAATTAAAAATTAAAAAACAAAGTTTAAAAATTGAGTATTTGCCCTATTTTAAAATCATTTTTGAATAAAATGTTTAACAGCTTTATTTGGGCTATGAGAATAAAATAATAGAAAGTGAAAATATAAGAAATCTCATAAAATCTTTGGCAACCAAAATAGCTTTGTCTGTTACTTTTCATAGTGAAAAAAAAACTGATTGCCCGTTTGTGTGTCATGTTGGTTGATCCCATTACATATATTATTCTGTTACAAAATTTGGAATCTGCTCATCCCATGGACCAATACGTGCTATCTTTATTTTTGATGTGCCCTAATTTAGAATTTTCTCCATATGAAACACTCATAGAAAACAGAGATTGTCAACGAGACAGTGATTTTATATGTACAAAGGCTGTCAAAATGTATACATGAAAACAAGAATCTTAATTACATTTTGGCAACATTAATTGAACACTTCTTAAAAGCATATATTGATCCAAGAGATTCCAGCTAAGATAGATAAGAATATATTGATGTATTTATAGGTATGGAAATACAGCTTACTTCCCAATAAAATTGAAGTTTCTTATATTTCAAACCTACTGCTTTTAATGCTTGGTGTTTTCTGCTTCTACTTTGACAGGAGTGAGTAACGCTGAAAGGAGAAAGGCTGGGAAATCTCCTGGTTTCAGTGTGAATTGGATAGCAGGCACAGCAGACTTAGAGCTTATTAATGCCACAACAGGGAAAAAAAACTGTGGGAGTTGTTCACGACTCTGCAAGCACATGTTTTACACTCAGTGGGCAAAGCTTTATGGAAAGGTAAGTGTGAGTTGCACTGGTGAAAAAACTAGATCGTTTGGGTGGTAGAGGATATCTTTGCTGCTGCTTCTCACAATCATCAACTGCACATCTTTATCCTAGGACAGATATTGCCAACTTTAAACAATCAAAGAGCCACAAAGGTCCTAACCAGAAGCCCCTCATTTAATTCTGTAACTGACCGGAAGTCTGGTTCTCCCACCATAGAGTCTCCTCCTAGAGCAGCATCTTTTTTCCTCTACCTCTTCTAACTGAAAGCCCTATTAATTGTGGAGCCGCCTGGTGACAGGGAGCTTCAGAGGAGGGATGAAAGAGCCATATGTGGCTCCAGAGCTGCAGGTTGCTGACCCCTGTCCTAGGAGAATCAGTATTTTAGCATTGACATTTCTTGTCCAAATGTCATGGACCACAAGTGTAAGAGTCAAGTCTGTGGAGATTCTTAGTCATCTAGGTCATGGTTGTCCCAAAGGTGCTTTTTTCAAGAGGCAACTGGACTTTCTGGTTTTTCTTTGAAGACGTTTCAGTTCTCATCCAAGAAGCTTCTTCAGCTCTGACTGGATGGTGGGGAATGGAAAATTTTATACTCCTTGCAGACAGCTGGTCATTTGCATTCTTTTTAGTGAGTCTTTAAGGCCAGTTGAAGGTTTATCTGTGTTGTCATGACCTTGAGGATGCAGATATATGTCCAGGTGGCCTCAATGACTTGCTAAAAGAATGCAAATGACCAGCTGTCTGCAAGGAGTATAAATTCTTCCATTTCTGCTCCAGAGGAAAGCCCTATACCTAGTCAGACAAAAGGCTAAGCAATCTCGTCTTAAAAACCTCCAGTTGTGGAGCACCCACAACTTCTGGAGGTAAGTTGTCCCACTGATTAATTGTTCTAACTGTGAATCAAAGAAATCACAGTTCTAATATAGGCAGCCTATTCATAGCTGTTTTTCCAAATATGGATAGAGAAACTGTATGTTCTCTTAAAAAAATTTTAGCAGCACATTTATTTCCATTGTTAGAATGGAACCATAGGATAAGCCTTTCTCTAATGCTTTTAAAAGCATCTAAGTCAGTAGTTTCTCTCCTATTGTATATTGCAAGGTTGCGGTCTAGTAATTATAAAGGCCATGCTCTTTTTTTTTGTCCTCTCCTGCTCAAAATATCTTTGTACCTCTAGATATATAGGGAGCGATTGTGTGGTTTTGATAGCATTTCTTTTCCACCTTGGCTGCATCAACTTTAGAGAAAGAAAAAATAGCAAATAATACTTTTCCTAGGTTTTCAACAGTGGTGGGATTCAGCCAGCTGGAGCTGGTTCAGGCAAATCAGTTGTTAAATTGCTGGCTGGCCCCACCCCTTCCTGCTCACGCAGCCCATTTTAGCTTCCAGGTAAGTGCAGAGATGCCTACTAGGCCCAAAATGGGGTGTGGTGGGTGCCCCCTCCCACAGCCCATTTTTGCTCCCAAGGGGGTGTAGGAGGCTGAGTGCTGCCTGTCACACCCTTGGCCACACCCACCATGGCTGCCACCCCCCCAACCAATCATTAGAGGAGAGAACCATTTGTTAAATTATTTGAATCACACCACTGGTTATCAATTCTTAGATAGGCCTGGTTGGACTTGAATAGTCCATTCACTAGTATTCGGCAGATCATGTGCATGTGGGTAGAACCAAGACCATTACGAAGAATGAAAAAACAGATTCTTGAACAAATAGATAAAGTTTATTTAAAAAATATTCACATGATGCAAAATAACACCTGTATCTCTGACGGGTCTAGCCCCATAGTTGGGGAAAGGATGAAAGAAAGGAAATCTTCTGTTTCCTATAAGAAGGAGGCTTGACAAATCCAGCTTCCCATCAGAAGAAAACAGGGGAGAAATAAAGAAATGAATAAAAAAAGAAGACTCCTGCTTATGTCTCTACTTTTGACAAGATGCCCCATGTCCTATGTACACACCCCTGTGTTTCCGGAAGTGTGAAGAAGTCATGAAAGGAACATCCACAGGACTGAATATTTGCTCTCCTACTGGATTCTCCAGGCTCCATAATTTCCCCCACATTTTAAATTCTCACTCTTAGTTTATATTTGTATTTATTAGTTTGTCAAACATGTACAAGATAGCAGGTATAAATATAGACATGGTCATGAATGAAAGAAATGAATAAAAATAAATGGGGACAGGGATGGTAGGGCACGCTGGTGCGCTTATGCATGCTCCTTTTATGGACCTCTTAACAATGGGGTGAGGTCCACAGTAGACAGTTTAAGGTTGAAGTTGTAAGGGTTAGAAGATGTAACAACGGAGTCATATAGAGCATTCCAGACGTTGACCACTCTGTTGCTGAAGTCGTACTTTTTGCAATCAAGTTTGGAACGGTTCACCTTGAGTTTGTATTGATTGTTTGCCCATGTATTATTGAGGTTGAAGCTGAAGACGTCATTGACAGGTAAGATGTTGTAGCAGACAATTTTGTGTACTGTGCTTAGATCTTACCACAGAGGGACACAGTTCCAGATTGTCCAAGCCCAAAATTTCAAGCCTGGTGGCATGGGGAATTCTATTGTGAGTAGAGGAGTGGAGTACTCTTCTCATGAAGTACCTCTGGACACCCACACCCCCATCGCTTGGTCATATTGCATCCAGAAATAAGATCATTAATTTAATTGTGCAAAACAATAAGTTAATAAAACAAAAACAAACTTTTTTTCCAACCTCAAATGCACAGGGGGCAGAAGTCCTAAAGATTCCTTTTTTGATACTCTTGGTCCTGCCTGTGCAAAGCAGAATCAAATCAGAACACCAAAAATTCTTTACCAAGTTGACCTGGATCCTTGCTGCCACCATAGATTGGCTTCCTACATGAGTTCAGTTGGATCGAATAATTAAATTGCAGCTTTTGAAATTCAGTATGAAAATAATCTTATCCCAAGCTATGGAAAGCAAGGGTAGGAAAGATGTCAATCATTGCATATTAATAGATGAGGAAGGAAGCCAAGATACCTATGCTTATTTTTTCAGAATGTGCCATATACAAGGTTCTCCCAAATAAAAACAGGCTTATCCAATAGCAGTATCCAATAGGATAGCCAAGAAGTATTTCTTTGTAGGAAAAGGAGAAATTGAGAGGGATATGTACATGGCACTGATGGTGGGAAGAAGCTAGAAGAATATTTCAAGTAGAGAATATCCACACATAAAGCAATTTACTCTGTAGGTGAACATAGTTAGATGGATGTAGAGCCAGGTAAGGGGGATGAAAACATCAAGATGGTGTCCAAAACCATATAATCAAAATTTTACCAAAAAAAAAGATATTGACATTTTAGAAAGAGTCCAGAGAAGAACAAAGATGATTAGGGGACCAAAGGCTAAAACAATATGAAGAACGGTTGCAGGAATTGGGTGTGTCTAGTTTAATGAAAAGAAGAACTAGGGTTGACATGATAGCAGTATTTCAATTTCTGTGGGATTGCCAAAAGAAGAGGGAATCAACCTATTTTTCCAAAGTACCAGAAAGCAAAACAAGAAGCTATGCATGGAAACTAATCAAAGAGAGAACTAAGGAGAAATTTCCTAAGAGTTTGAACAATTAATCATTAGAACAACTTGCCTCCAGAAGTTGTGGATGTTCCAACACTGGAGGTTTTAAAGAAGAGATTGGAAAACCATTTGTCTGAAATGGTATAGAGCTACCTGTCTGAGCAGGGAGTTGGACTAGGACCTCCAAGGTCCCTTACACGGTCTGTTATTCTATTCTATGTTACCTTTTTTTTACATTTCTACCACCCTTAAGAAGTAAGTCTTCCACAGTATGGTCTTTACTTCTGTACTTCTTTACTATGAAATTTTATTTCTGCCTAATAGTCTACAAAACAGTTCAAATTCTTCTTTAGATGAATATTGGGAGCCCGAGTAACACCAGAAGTTTCACAAAATAAGAAAAAAGGAGATTGGAAAAGGGAATTCTATTCCTTCTCTTCTCACTTAGAAATTTAGAGAGATGGTTGGCTTTTAAATAAAGCATCAACAAATTTCAGATGAAATGAAGTTTCATTTCTATGAATATGAATTTGGAAATTCTATGATATTTTTTAAAAAAAATGAGCAATGGCTTTGTTGGTTGTTATTAGGAACATATTGGATTATTCATGCCACTGAACATAGCAGCCATTCTGATTTTGTTTCTCTTTCCCAAATGACAAATGAACATGGCCTTCAAAAATACTCTGGTTCCTTCCAAATGAGCAAAATGGAGTCATTTAGAGGAATGGAGAGTCCATTTGGAAAGAACTAATGCATTCCAATGGCCATTCTTTGTCATGGGCTTTACAATGCTTCCAAAAAAAAATCTGTCCAAAAGAGGAATGTGAATTAACTGGTAGAATTTACACACATAGCGCTTTGAGCATTCTTCCAAATGGTGTACAATATTGGTTGGTTGAGCTCTCCAAAATCCCCTTTTGTGTGAAGATGGTAGTCTGGCATTGTCTGTGCAGTGAGACGCAGATCTTCTCAAATGTTTTTTTTTCCCCTGAATACTGTTACGTGTAAAGCTCACAATTTCTTTGTAGAAATTAAGAGAGGCAGCTGAAATGGTGATACAAAGCTACAGAAGAGGATGATGCTTCAGCTCTTTGTTCGTTGGCATCTGAATTTCCCCCTCCCTTCTCTTTCCCTCTGCAGCTGAGCACACCGATATCAAGCCATGGAGAAGTGCCATCAGTGTACAGCGAGGCCAAGTTGGTGGCACATGTCTATCAGTCTGCCAAACAGCAGCTGTTCAGAGCATTTCAAAAGGCAGGCTTGGGCACTTGGGTGAAAAAACCCCCAGAGCAAGATCAATTTCTACTCATGGTGTGAATCATCTTGGCATCTTGGTAACATGACCACATTGAAAAGAACTGGAGGGAAGAGAAAAACTCTACGGGAGCTGGAGAGACGTCATGTGAGACCCCGTTCAACCCAAGTCAGAACCTTGTATCTAAATGTGTTAGATATGAGATACATTCTGGTTAATGCACTGAACCTTTAGGAAACTGCTTTTACATACCCATCCCTTCTCAAGGATGTACAAGCCCAGGTTACAAAAACGACCTTCACTGTTTGTTCCTTGTTTGTAGCACATTGCTGTAATTATCTAAGCAGCACCTGTATTTCAGGCAACAGCAGGTTGCAAGTTGCGTCTGGCTGAAAAACAAACAAAACCATCAGCCCTCTGGTGTTCCTCTTCACCGTTAGTGCAATAATTATCATAGGAGGACGAGGGGGTTTTCTAGGTTGCAAACGCAGGCAGGAATTAGCATACACTGAAATATGGAAAGTTATGTGTCTGTGTCTCGCCGTATGGGTGTGAGAGCGAGGAAAGAGGTGAGATTTCAGACCAGAAGCCTATACAGTGGCACCCTGGAGTTTTATAAAATCTACTGCTCAGTACATCAAAATCAGGGGAATAGAAAAGCAAGATATTTGCCCAAACCTTAGATTAAAAGTTTCTGCGTGTTCACTGCAGGGAGCATTATGTTTCAGAAAGAAGCAAGGAAAAGCTTGCATGTCTTTACCGTGCATTTAAAAAATAATGGTTCCAAGATTGATAGATGGCAGATCATGGCTATCCTGTTCTTGACATATGAAGAGTCTATTATGGCCCTGGTTGCACTCAATAAATATGCAGCACGTGATAACCATCAGCTGCCATTTTGATGGTCTCTAGTTAGGCATACTGAACATACCCTGCTTCCCCAAAAATAAGACCTCCCCGGATAATAAGCCCAATCAGGCTTTTGAGCTCATGCACTAAAATAAGCCCTCCTCAAAAATAAGCCCTCCCCAACACAGCAGCAGCCATGAGGTGCCAGGCTCGCCGCCTCCCACACTTCAAAAATAATAAGATCTCCCCGAAAATAAGGCCAAGTGCTTATTTCAGGGGGTCAAAAGAAAATAACACTGTCTTATTTTCGGGGGGAAACAATAGCTACAGAGCAGCCTGCCTACCACTGTCAAATGGGTCCATCCTTCTCTTCTGGTTTCCAATTCACGGAGGCCAATTATAGTTCTGAGAAGAAGATAGTGTTGGTTTCTATAAATCAGAGACCTCCAAACTTGGCAACATTAAGACTTGTGGATAGAATTAAGACTTGTGCTGGCTGGGGAATTCTGAGAATTGAAGTCCACAAATCTTAAAGATTCCAAGCTTGGAGACCCTTGCTATAAATTAAAATATATTGTAGAATACACAACAACAAGAAGAAATTGCAAAAGAGTTGAGGGGGTAAAGATGGGTGGCTCCAGCTAGAATATGGCAAGAAAGGGGGGACAGGCAATGATCTGAAGACTGAGAGGAACGTGAGGAGTTACCAAAAGAATTGGTAAAAGACAGAGCAGGGTTACAGAGGGCTGGGATAAAAGAGAAGAGTACAAGGTGTTTGGTAGTGGTGCAAATCTGAGACAAGGGCATCACATCCTGCACCAGATGGACATTGTGCTGCATGCTTCTCAGAAACCCCTCCCTTTTTTTTGCACTCTGGTTAAAAGAGACACAGACGGGCCACGTTGTTGCAAGAAATGACTACACACTTTAAGTTGGTTGAAAGCACATTACAGCAGACCTCCCAGATGCACATACCATATTAAAATCAAGCTGCATTACATTTCATTTATCTGCTTGCAACTCATATGCAGAATAAAAAAAGACATTAATTAGGACTCTCAAACTCAGCGTAGCTGTAAGCAACACCACCCCTTTTGTCTTTGCACAATCCTTAGCATTTGGATCTTCTAAGATCCTTACTAGAATCTGGCCTAGGACCAGCCAGCTCAAAAATCCGAAATTGGAGAATAATGTCAGTATCGCACAAATGCCAATGGAAAGCAATTCAGTTGTATGTTTAAAATATTCTAATGTCAACATAGTGTGAATTGGAACATTTTTCTGAAGGAGGAATTGGCATATATTGATACTAGAAGAGTTCCAAATAGAATGCTAATTCTACTCTTACACGGTTTGCTCATATTCTTTTGTCTATCAAGCATGGTATAAAAGTTCTCTAATTTATATGGACCAAAGATGCAGGGTGAGTCTCCTCTGTCATGTTTGTCCACAAATCTGTTGGCCTTGATTCTAAATGAGAGATAATTTGAGGCCCATCTAGACATTACAGATTCTTTAGAAGCACAATTCCTAACCTTGATAAGATCACTCTACTTCATAGCTTTGATCAGTTTTCTAATATCTAGTAGACCTGAAAGCAGCCTCAACCAGCACAATATCCTATGAACAAGGTTTCCTCAATTTTTTAGGTAGTACAGTTGTGCCAACCAAAGGCTTAACATTTCATTCACCATCCAAATTTCTCCTTGAATGATTGAGGTCCGAATTCTGGCATTATTTTTAAATATGCTAAACAGTCCTCCGTTGCTTCCCTTGATCAAGGTACATGTTTAGAGTATTGTTGCAAAATGGAAGAAAAAAAAGCTAATTCACTTTTCCAATTGGATGTTCTTCAATGTGTTGGACTGCAAATGTCAGCTTCATTTAACCCTGTGTAGTCCAGCATCATCAGGTTGGACTGGTGATATCTTAAGTGATTGGTATGATATTCACCTGATGTAGATGTTATTTAGAATGTCCAAGAAGTTATAGGAAATCTAAGCACCTCCAGAATTAGTCTCTACCCAAATGGTAGTTCTTTTTTTTGTTGTTGTTGTTGTTCCACATGACAGGATGTGCGGGTGTAGCGTTATTGTTTCTAACTTTTAGTTTTCATGAATTGTGTATATATGAACGTGCTGTTCCTGATCTGTCTTGGTGTATCTTCTTAGAGCTATCCAACTGACTTATGCCTCATACACAAGAGTAGAGTTCATTCTCGCACTTGTTGCATGAGAGTTCTCCCCTAGAACTCCCTTGATGCTACCCGTTTTCTGCAGATAAAGTTAGATGCTCTGTATATAAGGTCTTGAGAGCCATACTGAGTAAATACATTTGTTTATTAATGTCACAGGATAGGACTAGCTGCTGTATTTTAATGATTTTTTTAGGTGATAAATTACAAGATGTAGCTATAATGTCTGTACAAATAAAATTATTGTGATAAACTAGAAATTCTAATTAGATTTACAAAAGGAACACTCCCCTTGCAGAAATGTCTTGAACAAATAATACATTCCATGTTAATTACCAAAAAAAAAAACATCCCTGTTTAGAGTAGAGATAGCAGAAAATACAAATTCAACAAGTTTGGAATAGAAAAGGCTTTGTGATGATAACAAATGCTTAATTTTGAAACTGAGATTTTCCACTAGACCTTGAGCGAGATTCTCCATGGACATCTCCATGGTAGCTCACCATACTTTTTGCTTCCATCCAACTTGATAAAGAAGACATACTTTCAAGTTTCCTAAAAGTACAAACACTCTCATCAAGCAAAAGGAAGCACTAGTTCCAGAATTACATTTAGTTCCAAGAAAGCCTTTGAATTCCCTAAGATTCTTGTACATAGTCTCAGAATATTAAACATGTCAACACTCTGGGTGGACATGGCCCCAAAAATTGGGGTGTGTGGGGGAACATCCTGTGAAAAGCAATGGCAGAAAGCATCCTGACAATTTGCTTTTATAAGAAAGAGGGTGTTTAATGATTGACTATCTTCCTAATGGCTATGTTGTGAGAGTGCCCACAGAGACGCTTTCTCAAATTTCCAAAAATACTCATAAATCCCAAAGAATTGGAGAAAGGAGAGACTAGTTTTAGGAAGAACCCAGTGAAAGTTAAGTTCCTCTAAATTTTGCTGAAACAAATGGAATTTCATATTTGTTGTCCTCTACTCATCCATGTGCAACTTCATCCATCTTTGTTTGGAAGTAAACTCTACTGGCTTGAGTGCTCCTTATTCAAATGGGAGATAAGATTGCATGAATTTTCTTCATGAAGAGCCTGTTTTCAAAAACTCCCAGGTTCAGAACGCATTTGGATGCTTGGAGCTATTTTCCCTTCCAGCTCTATTCTGATTGATTGATTGATTGATTGATTGATTGTCTATTGCCCCCACTTCTCAATTTTCCCTGCTATAAAAATAGTCATTTTTGTTAACTTACTAACTTTCCAAATACAGGATACTTTTGAGCAATCTCATACACTCGTATGAGGTCCAAACCATCACATTATCCTTTTTTTCCCCCATGAGACTCAAGCACATAAAAAGCAAGCACCCCATTATGTGTGGGGTGCTTGCTTAGAAATACTGCTCTCTCACTAAAAACTCTGCTTGGGAGACTGAGTTTGTCACAATAGCTCAGTGGAACTACCTCATGGGTTGTTGTAAGAATAACATGAGAACGGATACATGAATCCTAATGAGAAGGTAAATTTGGAGGAAAGTTAGATAAAATGTATTAATAATATCCCTGCAACTTGGTTTTCTGTTTCAGTATATGGGCCAAAGCTGCTAATAGATCACATTAAAGTGCCATTTTACTAACAGGGTGGTTTTTCCGAAGTTATCTTTATAGTTGAAAAAATATGTAATGTTTTCTTAGAATTTCCATATCAGTACAGTATTCCTCTTCCATATATGAAACAAACTTGAGGAGTTTCACAGAAACCCAATCATACATGGCATTTCTTGCACCCCACTGCATATGTCTCTGCCCCTTCCATTCTTGCAAGCTGGCTATAACCCCAGATCTCATTCATGCAAGAGAATTTCTTGCTAACTTCCATAGGAAGTTTTGTGAACTGCCTTACATGAGGCCTGAGGACCAATAAGGCTGTTCATTTTGTACTCTGAAATCTTGGTTCAGCACAAACTCCATGCTTGCTACTTAATTACCCAGATTCCCATAGAACATTTGAACTGTTTTCTTAAACTCCTAATCATTGTTGTCAGAGTAATGATGATGGTTCTTTGGGGAACCTTTAATACTACCTACTATTTAGCAAATATGTTGCCTATTGAAGAGGTCTGAATCATCATCATCATCATCATTATTATTATTATTATTATTATTACTATTACTATTATTATTGTTGTTGTTGTATGGTTAATCTTGGTGAGATTCACAGCCTTTGGGGCTGGTTGGTAGCTCAACAGCTCGAGTCCTAACCAAGGACCTAGGAACTGTTAAGGTAACATCGAAGGATATAAGCTGTTCCAAGTAGGGTGGTTTTTTGTAGAATTAGAATGTTCAAGTCTGATAAATTTAAAATTTCCAAATAGCGAGGTAGCCCTTTGGGTATTGCTCCAAGGGCTCCAATTACAATTGGGACAACACACAATTTCTTTTTCCACAGTCACTTAACTTCAATTTGCAAGTCCTGGTACTTTGTGATTTTTTCTTGCTGTTTATCTTCAATTCGTGCATTTCCAGGTATTGCAATGTCAATGAACCATACTTTTTTCTTTTCAACTATTGTTATGTCAGGTGTGTTGTGGGCCAAGTGCCTGTCAGTCTGGATTCTGAAGTCCCACAAGATCTTGACTTTCTCATTCTCTAAAACCTTCTCAACCTGACGGTCCCAGTAGTTTTTGCTGTACTCAAATCCACACTTTTGGCACAATTTCCAGTGAATGATCTTAGCAACGCGGTCATGGCGTTGTAGGTAGTCAGTTTGTGAAATTTTGCTGCACCCACTGATATTATTATGATTATTATTATTATGTTTTTACCTTACTCTTTGCTTATACAAGCACTTTTGTTGTTTTAGGAGTGACCAGTTCACCCAATCCACCAGTTAAAGACAATATAGACTCAACAAAGAAAACAAGAATTATGGCAGAGGTTTCTTGCACTGTTAAGTTGACCATGGAGAGTATTGGATAATTCCATGGAAAACCCTGAAAATGTTGGTTTTCTCCTCTCAGAATTTGAGTTCAAAGTGCAAAGCTCAGGCAATAGCCCAACATTTTGTAATGACGCTTCTTCCCAATTGTACATCCACATTTCGAACACAGGAGAGAATGGCGCTGCACTAGGAATTCAAAGAGAAGACAGTGTATATAGTGAGCATGGATGAATGGCAATATGGTACGAATGGATGTACATTTGTAAGATTTGTACAAACAAAAAGAACAATTTCCAAGTGTGAATTTGCTGCTAAATTCTGTAAATTGCACTTCAGTGATACCTGATAAGTGAATGTTTCTGTTATAAGTGAATAAAATGCCTAGAAAAAAGATCTGTTTGTTTCCTGGTTTTGCTTTCCTCTCTTTGCAAAAGCTTTTTTTAAAAAAATATCAAAATTGCATATAAATGTCTCTTTGAAATAGAAAATTTCCACAGATTGGATAGGTTTCTCTGAATTTCACCTGAGGGGGAATCTTAGGAATGATAATAGGACTGCTGTGAAAAAGCTATGAAAAAGATGTCCTAGCTGTGGGAGCAGACAAGTGGAGACATTATGATTCAATGGTCTCATCCATACAGCCTCTTACCAACACCAAGATTTTCCTTCCTTGTTTTATTTGTTTGATGGACTTTAGGTTCCTCCAATGACTAATGACTGAGTGCCATCCATTGCAAAATATTGAATTAGGGTAGAATATAAAATAGACCATAATAATGGCCAATGCATCATTTGGGGTGGGGGAACATAGCCTCACAATATCATGGTACCAACCTGTCACTGAGATAAGCTGAAGCCGGAAAAGGGTCTTTTTCATGAGAAAATGCAAAACTATTTTCTATGCAAAGATTCTAATTTGCAAGTAGGAAGAGCCTAAAGGATGTCAGCAACTAATAAGGGTCTACCTAGCTTGCTGCAGGACCAGCCCTCTTATGGTACTCTCTGCCTCCATGGACATTTCTCCTTTGTCAAAGAGAACATAACTAGCCCGACAACCAGAGTGTGGGTTTTTCTTGTCTCCAGTACATAACAAGTAGGAATAAGAGAAGGAAGAGAAGCAAGCAAAGAGAAGGTCCAGGCAGATACATACACCATTTTGTGGGTTCCCAATGTCCATTAATTTCAATAGTTCTGCTTTGGAAAAAATACCTCCAAGAAGAGAAGGGTTGAGAGACTCCTGACCATTAAAAAAATTCCTTCCACACTACTTACAATGCATCCTCTATTAAAGGGATTGTGTTTGATCTCCTGCCCCAGCAAGTAATTAGAAAAGACATTAGTTTTGAATCCCAGACCAAGTCAGTGGAAGCTTGTTTCTCTTTATTTAAATAACTAACTGATAACCTGGCAAATATGTATTTATCCCAATCCTGTATTAGAGGGAGCCTCTTTGTGGAGAGCTGCAAAGCCACTACCATGACAACTCCACTGTGCTGAACAGTAGAAGCCATTTAAGGCACAACAGGCTGTATCTTAACAGAACCAGAATCCAAAATGCACACTATCATTGTCAAAAGTACTGCCACTTGACATTATAGATATATTTCAGTCCTCCTCATTTCAGTGGCCCAGGTGTTTCAGAGTTATGTTGGAATACACACACACACACACATACACACATGGACACAGAAACCCCCAGGGCTGTTAGGGATGTCTTACCCCCACAGTATTTGTTTCGGGAGAGTAAGTCATCTGTGTTCAAGTTGGGTTGAAATTGCTTGAGGCGTTCCAGAGGTGTGTGTGTGTGTGTGTGTGTGTGTGTGTTTCTATAAATCTTGGTGGGGGTGTGTGGAGTGCTGGCTTTGTTTCACTAAGTGAAATGATTGGTTGTGTGGTTGTATCATGATTGGTGCTGATTGGTGCTGGCTGTGTGTCTATTGTTGTTTTGTGTTGTAACAGCCTGGGTGGTGGGTGGGGCTCATTTGTTGACTAGGACTAGTTTCCAGATGTCTGTGGAAGCCATGACTTGGATGTCTCGCCAATGGAAGGCAGATTGAAATCCCCCAGGATCATAAGCCTGGGGAAATCAACCGCCAATCTGGATAACACCTCCAGCAGCTCCAGCAGGGCTGATGAAACATGGCAGGGAGACAGGTACATAACAAAAAGGCCCACCTGAACTCCAAGGCCCCATTTCACAAAAACGGACTCACACCCGCCTATCTGAGGCATAGTGACCTCCTGAGGTCCGAGACTTTCCTTAATAACCACCACCGCCACCACCCTGCCCCTGCCCTGGGCTCTCGGCTAGTGAAATGCCTGTAAGCCTGGTGGGCATAATTCACTAAGAGGAGTACCCCCCTCATGGCCCAGCCAGGTCTCTGTAATGCACGCCAGGTCTGCTCTACCCTCTTGTATGAGGTCGTAAATGTGGGAAGCCTTATGTGCCACAGACCTGGCGTTAAGCGACACCAGCCGGAGACCAGGCTCCTGTAATCCCGAGTACCCGGGGATGCAAGAAGGGCGATGAGGATTGGAACACGTGATCACTCTTAAACAGCAAACCCATGTCCCCCGAACATAATTTGGCCCTCAGTCCCCACAATATCTGCCTCTCCCACAAACAGTAGAGATGGTGAACCCCCCAATGGAGTGGCTTAATGGCTCCCTCAGAATCCCAACCCTTCCCAGCACACCCAACCCATGCCCATTAGTTAGCTCTGGCCTGTGCCCTGGCACACTCCCCCCCCCAAGCCTGTCTGAGCCATCCGAATCAACTCCCCACACCATCCCCGGGGAAAGGTGGAGTTCCCAAAGGGAGTAAAGCTCTGGCACAGTATCACAAAAAGGAGAGTGTGGCATCAACCAAACGGGATGACATCACGGGGAGATGAAACGAGGAGATGACATGTCCATGGGGGGGGGGCAGCCAACAGTGTTCAAGGGGGTAGCGGGAAGCTTATGTCCATCATAGCAATGGATGGTGTTAAGGACAATATGTAGGAGTAATGGCCAGATGTCAAAATTGCAGCAGATGATAAATTGCAAGGTGGTGAAGTGGCCAGTGATGGTGGCGATGAGGACAGCGGCAGCAGCAGAGGCTGCTCCAACAACTTCAACAACTCCAACAGCTAAGCTCCGTCCACGCCAGCCGCACTCATATCCGTCGCTGGAGCCACACTCTGTTGACCCAGTCCATAGTGTCACAAGAGGAGGGGCCAAATGGTCAAATGACACAGTAGAGTGGCTCAGGCAACGGAGGTGATATCAGAGGGAGCCACAATGAAGGACCCCCCCCATTCCAACTGCGCCCATGCCAACTACTGAAACCATCTTCCACTGGCATCAATATCCATGCCAGATGTCTCAGCCACTCCCCGCTGATCCAGTCTATCACGTCCATAAGCAAGGTGGAGGGGGGAACAACCGGGATAATACCACGGCATGGGGAGTGGCAGCTGCCGACACTCTCCATTCTCCTTTCACCACCAACCAACCCGTTTCACTCATGACGTTCAGGCTACAAGCCAGGAAATCGCAGCTCAGGGGTATCCCCGAGGTCGCAGGAAGTTATCATAGCTGGACTGGAAACGACGATGGAATAGGGTACCCCCTGCAAGCCCTGAGAAAGACAATCATCTCCCCAAAGCTCTCCTCAAACGCGACAGGACACCATCTTGGGCATGCGCACCCAAGATGTCTTTGGGGTTTCTTAAGATGATGGCTATTTTTTGGCCAGTGTTGAAGGCTGTCTTGATATTGTATTTATGGAACTCTTGTAATATCGTGTTTCTGTGCTCTCTTGTGGTAAAATACATAACAATGTCTTGAGGGAGCTGCTTCTGCTTTGCCACCCAAGAATTAACGTGATAAACTTTATCAATTTGCCAGTCAAACTTAGCCCCTGGTCTTCCCAACAGACTATCAAAGGCTTCTGAAAAGATCTGTTTCAGGTTTTCCTGTTTTTCTTCACGCAACCCCCTTACTCTTAATGCCAGCTCCATCTGTCTGTACTGTATCATAATAATTTCTTTTTCAGCATTTTCAACTTTTTTTTTGCACCACCTCTGTTTTTGATGTCAAGTTAATATTCGCTTCATTAAGATCCTCTAGATCAGTGGTCCCCAACCTTTTTATCGCCGCGGACCAGTCAGCCTTTGATAATTTTACCGTGGCCCGCTGAGTGCGCGCAGGGGTGGAGGGGCGTTGTTCGCGACGACAGCTTTGGGCCACACGTGCGTACCTGCGCGGGGCTCTCTTCCCTGGAGCCTTTGCGCACGGCCCAGGAGCTTTTGCGCACGGCCCAGGAGCCTTTGCGCTGCAGCGATCATGTCCCCCAGCCGCTGCAGCGATCATGTCCCCCGGCCGCTGCAGCGATCATGGTCCCCGGCCGCTGCAGCGATCATGGCCCCCGGTCGCTGCGCGGCCCGGTGCCAGGTACTCCACGGCCCGGCATTGGTCCACGGACCGGGGGTTGGGGATCACTGCTCTAGATTATCTTCAATTCCGGAAACATGTTCTGTCAGTACATTTACAAGCCCCAGCATATCATCTCTGATTTTAGCAACCCTGGCATCAATTTTATCATACAACTCCTTTTTAAATTCTTTTATCTCCTCTTTAAAATCTTTAAATTTGTCTTCCACTTTAATTGTCTGAGTGTTGAGAGCCTCATTCAATTCCCTCAAGAAAAATTCTTTCGTTAGTAGATCGCCAGTAGAGGGCGTAGAGAGCGGAGGCTGCAGCTTTGTGCCAGGTATTGGCGATGTGCTTCTGGGGGCAGAGGGAGGGGGTATCTTCAAATTAGGATTTAGTTTTGAGGCCATTCCAAGTTTTATCTTCAAGCAATTGGTAAAACTCTACTGGCCAACTATACAGCTATGGAAAGAGATACTAAATCACCCCTTTATTTTGACATTTTTAAGACTCCGTAAGACTGCAGAAGGTTTCAGAAGATAAACATTGTAAGGAGACAGTTCAGTATGCTCATCGCCATTTTAAGTGTCTCTTTATTAGTTAGATTAACAGAAGAAAGTCTTGTAAAAATGAAACTAATTATTAAAACTCTGCTGGCCGGCTGTGAGGCAAAGTAATAAAGTAATAAATCACTCCTTTCCTTTGAAGTTTTAAAACTCCGTAGAACTTTACAAGGAGATTTAGAAAATAAACATTGTTACGGAGCAATTTGACAAGCTCGTCACCATTTTGAATACCTCTTTAAATAGCTAGATTAACGGAAGAAGATCTTGTGAAAATGAAGCTAGGATTTGAGTAAGCAATTAAAGTCCTCGCATACGAATTCTGCTCGTGTTAAAATCAAATAAATCAAACCTTGTTCTGAGTGGGAGGATGCTTACTTCATGCTGCAAAAAGCAGCTGGAGATCTCCAGCACGGATACAGTTCTGCCTTTGGCTGGCCCCCCTCTCTTCGCAGACACAGAAATTGCAAAGATCAAAAAGCACTTTGCTCAACAGAACTCCTCTCCTTCCCTTCTTGCCCGAAGAGTAAGGTACCTGTCAGACATCTGATAGATGATTGTCTAAACAGATAACGCAACCAGGGACTCAGGAGCAGCTATGTTAAGCTGCTTCCATCAGTAAGCCCCTCCCAGGAAGCCCCTCACAAGAGTCTAATAAAACTAAGCTCCAAGTTGGGGGTTAAGACCTGACTGTCTTGAAAGAGATACCACCTCAAATGCTAAGAGCCAGGAGAGATTATGCTTTTTTGGTTGAAAAACTTAGAAATCATCAGATACAGTATAGATGGGACGCAGCATTCGGCATTATACTCACATTTGATAGGCAAAGATATCGTCTCAACTCAGTATGGAAAGCTTGAGAGTTTTACTACAATATTTTGAAGGCTGGACATCCTGCACCATCTGGACCCAGAGAAAGATCACAAGAAGGACAAGACAGACAGCAAATCACACAACTACCAGATAAGATGGATCATCTCTCTCTCCTAGAAGCGCAAGGTGTTATGGAACAAAGATTTAGCCGTATGATTATTAGACGAATGGAGCAACAAGCTAAAATGCAATAACTTCAACAATTACCTGCCATCGATCAAGGAGCTACAGTAACCAGTCCAGAAGCAGTGGGAGGAGCCAGGCCAAAGGTTAAACAGGCTATGCAGGAGGCTCTAAAAAAGCTTCAGGTAACCAAAGATGACAATTAAGATTTTAACATGGAATGTCAATGGATTGAACTCTCCACAGAAAAGAAAGAAAATATTTCACTATCTTAAACAGTTCAAGAATGATATAATTTGTTTACAAGAAACTCATATTAAATCAACCAATCAAAAATATTTGATTAACCCAAGACCTGGTCAACATTTTGTAGCTTCTACTATGGAAAAGAAAAATGGTATAGTTGTATACTTAAGAAAAGATATGAAAGCTGAATTAATTGAAGCAGATCCCTATGGAAGATACATTGTGTTGGATTTGATCCTAGAAGGGAAAAAGACATTGTTTTGGGGAATTTAGGCTCCTAATCAACAGCAAGATGGATTCTATAGAAATCTTCATGCTAAACTAGTACAGTGGGATTAGGTCCTGTATACTATTGGGTGACTGGAATGGTGTTATAGATACTAAGAGAGCCAAGGTGGCGCAGTGGTTAAATGCAGCACTGCAGGCTACTGCTAGATCAGCAGTTCAGCGGTTCAAATCTCACCGGCTCAGGGTTGACTCAGCCTTCCATCCTTCCGAGGTGGGTAAAATGAGGACCCAGATTGTTGGGGGCAATATGCTGACTCTCTGTAAACCGCTTAGAGAGGGCTGAAAGCCCTATGAAGCGGTATATAAGTCTACTGCTATTGCTATTCTCGCCCAAATACTAAGATGCGAGCAAAGCTACCTAAATCCTTTTTTGACATGATGGATGATTTTGAACTGAGAGATATCTGGTGAGAAAGAAATGCAGAGGAATATGATTTTACCTTCTTTTCTGATAGGCATCAATCCTTTTCTAGGATTGGTTTTATGTTAATCACTAATGATTTGCTTTCCAGGGTGAAGAAGACAAAGATTGAGGCTAGAGTTCTTTTGGATCATAACCCAGTTTGGATGGAATTGGGAGGGGTGGTACAGGCAAGAAGGTCTTGGAGATTAAATGAAAACTTATTTAGATATGAAAAGTATATCAATTATTGTAAAAAATTACTAACTGAATACTTTGTTTTTTACAATCAATTAAAGCAATATATCAACAGCAAACAGCTCAAATCATAGTCAATGGAAGTTTAACAGATTCTTTTCAAATTGGAAAAGGTACAAGACAGGGCTGTCCTTTGTCCCCACTATTCTTTATTATAACTTTGGAAGTATTGTTGAATAAAATACGGGGCTTGGATGGTCTAAAAGGAATTAAGATTAGGCAGCAAGAATACAGAGTGCGTGCCTTTGCGGATGATTTGGTTATAATATTGGAACAACCGCAGGAATCCTGTATGGTCTTAATGAATACGATTAATCAATATGGTCAAGTGTCTGGTTTTAAAATAAATTTAGGGGAAACAAAAATATTAGCCATAAATATGAACACTAAACAAAAGGAAGAATTAGGAGGAATGTTAGGATGTGAGGTAGTCAAAAAGGTCAAATATCTCGGAGTTAATATTTCAATCTCAAATGGGAAATTATATAAGTATAATTATGAACCACTCTGGCATAGTATACAGATAGAGATGAAAAAATGGGAGAAGTTGCATTTATCTTTGTTGGGAAGAATAGCAGCAGTGAAAATGAATATCTTACCAAAATGTTTATTTCTTTTCCAAATGTTACCTATACTCAAAAAAGATGCTAATCTTTTAGAATGGCAGAAGGGTATCAATAAATTTGTATGGGCAGGAAAGAAGCCGAGAGTAAAGCTGAAAATAATGCAAGATGTACGTGAGAGGGGAGGTTTGAAACTACCCAATCTAAAACTATATTATGATGCAGTGGTATTATCTGTAATTAGTGATTGGATTGATTTAACCAATGATAGGATACTGAATATTAAGGGATATGATTTGGTATATGGTTGGCACGCTTACCTGTTATTTAACAAAAAACTGGACAAAAATTTTAAAAGTCATATTTTAAGAAATGCTTTACTGCAGGTCTGGAAAAAATATCAACATAAACTAAATGACAAGATACCCATGTGGGCAATTCCTAGACATGCAATTGAAAATATGAATATAGCACAAAAACAGGATAGAACTACTTATAGACAGCTTCTCATTTTGGAAAGGGGGGTACTACAACTAAAATCCTTAGAGGTATTAAAAGAGGAGAAGGTAGTTCAAACATGGTTCCAGTATGGGCAATTACAGGCCAGGTGGAGAATAGATCAAAAAATTGGTTTTATCTAAGTTGAGGATAATCTATTTAAACAAATAAGAGATCAAAGTTTAATGCATATAAAAAGGATATATAATGTATTAATAAAGATGGATTCAGAAACAGAATTAGTTAAAGATTGTATGATAAAGTGGGCTCAAAATATTGAGGAACCAATAATGTTGGATACATGGGAAAGAATCTGGGTAAGAAATGTAAAATTTACACAAGCCCAAAACCTGAGAGAAAATTTTCTATAGATGGCATTTAGATCCTAAAAAGTTGGCTTCTATGTATCCGAATTTACAACCCAAATGTTGGAGATGTGGTTCTCTCGATGCTATATATTTCCATATATTTGGACTTGCCCAAAAGGTTAAGGCATTTTGGATAAAAATATGGTGGATTATGCAAAATATCTTCAAAAGAAGGATAAAGTTTACTCCTCGGTTATTTTTGTTAGGTATAATCACTGACTGTACAGCGGTGGAGATTAACTTGATTTTGCACTTAATAACGGCAGCAAGACTGTTGGTGGCACAATACTGGAAGAAGGAAGACCTGCCTACAATTCAAGAATAGACATTGAAAGTCACAAATTTAGCCGAGATGGCTAAAATATATGCATATCTTAAAGACCACTCAAATGAGAGATATAAACGAGACTGGAAAAATGGATTGATTATATACAAAATAAATACGGTACTAAGAAATTCCAGATACCCTATGCTTAAGATCAAGAATGATTTAAATTGTTTAAAGTTAGCTTAGCAAGTAGGAGCTAAGATCAATTTAAAGATGTTATTAATTTCTTATTCTTTTTTTCTTAATATATTTTAAACTGTACTTGTTAAAAATCTATACCATGTACAGGTTCTGGGAAGTCGGGGGGGTAGGTTGTGGGGGGTCAGGGGGGAGTGTGGGGGGAATATATCAGGTTAGATAAGATCTGTTAGATTTCAATGTAATGTGATTCCACATGTATACTGCTCTTTTTTAAACTTTTCTTTAAAAATAGGATAGGCCAAGTATATTGGAATGTAGCGGAAATACACCAAGGAGAGGAGGAGTGGGAAAGAAGAAAGATGGGCAGAGAGGGATGGGAGAGAGGGTGGGGGGGAGATGAGAAGGTTGAGGGGGAGTGGATGTGGAGAGAGGAGTGGTAGAGGGGGAGGGGAAGTAGGGTAGAGGGGGATGATGGAGGGAAGACAGAAAGTTGGAGGGTGGTGGAAGAAAGAGGTGTATGGAGAGCGGAAGAGCTATATTGGGTTTCTATTTTCTGGGGTATTGTTGACAAGAGGAATTGATGTAATTATTGTTTTTCTTTTTTTGTTTGGGCATTGATGATTTACTACTATATGATACTGGCAATGTATAGTATACATGTGATCGTATGTAATGAAAATGGAAATAAAAAATATGCTTCAGATATTGTATTTATGGAGAATTTTGCTGATTTTATCTGTGGTGCCTTTGATGTATGGGAGATTGCCAAATTCCTCGCCAAACATCTACAACTCTACGCAGAATCCATCACCTCACACGTACAAAACTCACTCCACTTCATAGAAACAATAAAGAAACAAAACCTACTACTCAGTTCGATGAGTTCAATGTCATAACCCTCTTCACCCAAGTGCTTATAAAAGAAGCCTTGACAGCTATCCAGAACAAACACAACTTCCCTAAACACATCCTGGACCTGACCAACCACTGCCTAACCAACACATACTTCATCCATAATGGACAAAGATACAAACAGATAGAAGGAGCACCCAGGGGATCACCCCTCTCACCCGTCACCGCAAACTTATACATGGAACATTTTGAAACTAATGCCTTAGATAAATCTGAACACACACCCAAACTCTGGCTTAGATATGTTGATGACACTTTCGTGATTTGGCCACATGGGAAAGAAAAACTGGACAACTTCCTCACACATGTCAACAGCCTACACCCCAAAATACAATTCACAATGGAAATAGAAGCAAACAACCAACTTCTCTTCTGGACGTCCTAATCTACAAAAAACCCAATGGCTCCCTAGGACACACTACCTACTGGAAAAAAACACACACCAACCGCTACTTAAACAAACAATCCCATCACCACCCTGCACAGATCAACTCTGTAGCCAAGACCCTCATCTCCAGAACCAAACGCTTAGCTGACAAGACCACCTGAAAACTGAATTACACACTCTCACAAACGTATTAATCTCCAATGGATTCCAAAGAAAAACAATTGCCAACCTAATCCAAAGGGAGACTCCCCACAAAACCCAAGATACAGAACAGGACAACAGCATCGTCCTTCTCCCTTACATCAAAGGCACCACAGATAAAATCAGCAAAATTCTCCACGAACACAATATCAAGACAGCTTTCAACACTGTCCAAAAAATAGCCAATATCTTAAGAAACCCCAAAGACAAAATCCAGTTAGAAAACCAAGGAGTCTACGAAATACCATGCAAAATCTACCCTGCAACATACATAGGACAAACGAACAGGAGAATAAATGCACGCATTACAGAACACAAGAATGCAGTAAGAAAAAAAGAAAAAACTTCCTCCCTCTTCCAGCACCTTAAAGCTACAGGAGATGAAATAAATTTTGAAGGAACTAGGTTAATCTCCAAAACAGAACACTTCAATAAGAGAATAATTATGGAAGCTATCAAAATAGAGAAACACCCGACAATATGAATAAACGTGACGATACCTCCCACCTACCAAACATCTGGAAACCAGCCCTAGTCAACAAACGAGCCCCACCCACCACCCAGGCCGTTACAACATGAAACAACAATAGACACACAGCCAGCACCAATCATCACCAATCTAACAATCATGATACAACCACACAACCAATCATTCCACTTACTGAAACAAAGCCAGCACTCCACCCTACCCCACCAAGATTTATAGAAAGACGGTAGCTCTGATCACATTTTAGGCCCCAAACCCAGCCTGAAGATGGCGAGTGAGACATCGCTGAAAACATTGCATATAGCATATATATATGCTAGTCTTGTTGTATTTGGATCTTTTCCTGTGTAAGATTGAGATTGTCTTTGCAACATTTCAATGAGGTCCCATTCGCCATCTTCAGGCTGGTGCCTTCGGCTTCGTGCTTGTGTGAGCAAAGCGTGATCGGAGCTGCCGTCTTTCTATAAATATTGGTGGGGGGTGTGGAGTGCTGACTTTGTTGCTGTAAACAGAAACAGTGGACTAATCTGCATACATCAACTCCATCAATTAATCAAGATGTAACAACACAGCCAACCAACCCACTTACAGCAACAAAACCAGCACTCCACACACACACACACCAATATTTATAGAAAGACGGCAGCTCTGATCATGCTTTGCTCGCACAAGCATTAAGCCGAAGGCATCAGCCTAAAGATGGAGAGTGGGACCTCATCAAAACGTCGCCAAGACAATCTCAATCTTACATGGGAAAAGACCTGAATACTATATATATATAGTAGATAGTGTGGGTTGGCTGAGTTTCCTTTATTAGTACAATTTTATTCTAAGCAGCACATACACCTGGAGTGAGTAGCCAGAAGTGTAAACCCAATTGTACAACAATTTTTTACTACCTGTTCTGTGGGCGTGGCTTGGTGGGCGTGGCTTAGTTTGGTCGGTGTGGCGTGGTGGGTATGGCAGGAGAAGGATTCTATAAAATCCCCATTCCCTCCTGATCAGCTGGGACTCAGAAGGCAGAGAATAGTTGGGGACAGGGGGCCAGTCAGATGTGGCATTTACTGGTTCTCTGAACTACTCAAAATTTCCATTACCAGTTCTCCAGAACTCATCAGAACCTACTGAAAAATCTCAGGTATATTCACCACCCAAAATAATAAGTACCCTAGGTTTAGTGTTTCTATCTTCAGAACAAGCCATAAAAAGAAACCAATTTTTTCGGGCAATTCACTATGGATGACCATAATTCATTAGTTAACAATAAGATCTAGAACAGTAAGATGAATAGCAAAAAGCTTGAAAATAGGTGGTTCCTTGGAATAACACTTTACAAATACCAACTTCTAACTCTCACCAAAAAATGAAAAGTTCTCAACTTATTATGCTCTACTGACTGAAGAAAGAAATTCTCCATCTAACATTCTGCAGCAAGTAGATTTCTGCACCAGTAGTTTTTCTAGTTGTTGTAATAACTAGAGTTGTGTTTTGAATCACTGCCTGTGAGGCTTCTGGTTTCATGGTGGTGGAGGTGAAGCCTGACATAGCACATGATTATAGTATCAGATATACTGTACATATACAGGTGCCATATGAATGTAGCCATCATTTTTAAAAATAGTAAAGCAGTGGATTTAACCTTCAGGTTAGTCTCTCCTTTCATCTACATCCTGTTTTAAAATGTAAGTAGACTCTAGGTACCAAGGCAGACTTTGTTTCTCCTACAGAAAAATATAAACAAAGGGATTAAGAGAAGAGGCTATTTTTTTTCTTTTTATGAGTCTGTAATTACTCTTAATTGGGATGGAGTTGGGACGATTTTTATGGAGCTGAGCATTTACTGGCTGGATACCCTTCCTGATTCCTACTCAGAGTTCATAGCAGATATTTTCTCTTTGCACCCTGATAGAGAAATATCTGTCACTTCCTAGGATTGAACTTTCAACCTTCCAAGTGGGAGGCAAGTGTCTCCCTCCTCTAGGCCATTATGCTGCTCTAAGAGCAGAGGCTATCTTCTAGGGTAAATGAAATATGACAATCTGTTCTGTGGGACCCCTGATGCTCTCTGAGCTTGATTGTTTTCTTGCAGATGTTTCATTACCCAACTAGGCACAACATCTGTACTAGAAGGGAGTTGGAGTTGCAATTTGATCATAAGGCAGCGGACCAATTATCTTTCATCTATAACTGACATGGATTACCAACAGATTTCCAGGGACCAAATTTGTAGCTTGATCTTACAACTATCACACATGTATACTTTCCTGAAGAAAGTCATGACCTAACATGTCTCCTATTAAAATAGATGCTTTTTAATCCTGCATTAATAGCACTTTAAATATATATATATATATATATATATATGTATAAGGCTTTTAAAAACACACAAAAAGATAATGCCAATACCATGTCAGTACAGCATCTTAATAAGCTGTGAAAACTAGCAACTTTGCATGTTCCAGAGGTTACTTGTATGTTATTTTATTTTGAAACAACTGACTAGTCAAAAACAGGAAACTGTAAACACAAAACTGGAACTCTTGCTTCTATAACACCAGTCAGAGCTTCCTCTTATTGCTCGAACTGGCTTCCTTGAACATGGCTGGCATATTTGCACTTGTGTGGGCATGTATAGTGGAAGTGTACATTTGTTAAGGATCCCCTCTTCTCCAGACAAATGACTATCCAAGTCTCTTCTGAAAGCCTCCAGTGATGGAGCACCCCCAACTTCTGAAGGCAAGCTATTCCATTTAACAACTGCAGTGGATCACTTAACAATTGTGGCAAAAAAGTCATAAAATCAGCTGCAACTCACTTATCAAAAACCATGCCTAGCAATGGATTTCCAATCCTAATGGTCGTCATAAGTCAACTGTGTTCTCTGAGTCTTCTGAGGGTTTCCCCAGTTCTGAGCCGGTCATGCCAGCTTAGATTCATACACATCACCTGGCTTAGAAAGACCTTTTAATACCTTGGGAGAGATAAAGGTTCCCCTCGCTCATATGTGCTAGTCATTCCCGACTCTAGGGGACAGTGCTCATCTCTGTTTCAAAGCCATAGAGCCAGCACTGTCTGAGGACATTTCCATGGTCCAGCATGACTAAACGCTGAAGGTACACAGAACACTGTTATCTTCCTACCAAAAGTGGTTCCTACTTTTCTACTTGCATTTTTTACATGCTTTCAAACTACTAGGTTGGCAAGTAACAGGAGCTCACTCCATTACGCGACACTAGGGATTTGAACTGCCACTGAATTGCCAATCTTCTGATCGGCAAGCTCAGCATCTTAGCCACTGAGCCACCGCATCCCTTTGGGAGAGATAGAGATGCTTAAAAAGCTGCAGCAAAGAAGGAAAAATACCTCACAATCCACCCTCCAACAAAGCATTATTAGTCCTTTCCTACAAGTAGGCTTTCATCTAGGACTCTCCTGGTTCCCTCAGGCATGGAGTTAAGCCACCCAACCCAAGTGGCCTCTTTAAATTAAATTTCCTCTTTGCTCATCACCAAAGATGCTGCTGCCTTCTGTTCATTGGAGGGCCAAAACATACTGTTTTTCCTCAGCGTGGCTGCACAGCAATTGCAGTTCCTTATTTCGTTTGGATTTTTCCTCTCTCTCTCCTTCCTTTCCTTTTCTTTTAAAGGAAGTTAAGGAAAATAGCCAAACAAGACATTTGGATAGAACATAAGGATGACTTCTGTGTTTCTAATTCTCATTTCTTGAAAGATAAACACCAGATTTCTATCTGAATGGCCCTTTACAGACAGGCAGGCAATCACACCTGCTGACTTGCATTGGTGTGTGTGTATTGCCACATTAATTGTGATGCAGAGAGTACATTCTGGTGCCTTCTCTGTCACAGCACTTGCCTCCTGGAACAACTTCTCTCCAGAAATGTGTTGGCCCTCTGCCCTGACCTTGGACACAAAAGTTGTTAAAACTTGGGTCTTTTTCCAGGAATCAGTTAACACTTTCCCCCTCTTTCAAGGGAATTCAGGTCCATCAAATTGCTTTTTTCCTCCCCATGAGATGCAATGAAGTCAGACAGCCTTGAAAATTTTTAAAAAACAAAGAACCTGGAAAGTTAATGGTTGGCACAAATGAAAAATTCATGGGACACGGGGACATTTAGGGGTGTCAAGACTCTATTACGGAGGAATTAAGTCACAAACAAAATAGATCTGACAACTCATGAACTCAGTAGCTTGCTAACTGGTATCTACTATTCTTATCCAATCCAGGGATTTTTCAGCCACAGGACAAAATTCTCAGCTCCTAATAAAAGGTAACACTCTAGGGCAGGGATGTCAAACTCAAGGCCCAGGACTGGATCTTACCCCCGGGGTGCTTAGATCTGGCCACCCTGGAAACAGCAAAGGACTGGCCCACAGTGCCTCTGCCAGTGATGTGGCTGTGTCGAGCTCCGTTTTAACTGGCAGAAGGTTGCAGGAGGCCATTGCAGCTGAAAAGAGAGCTCAGGAGCCCAGTTATGCTGGCAGAGTGCTCAGGCCACCATAGGTGCCCCCATCAGCAGTGATGTTGAGCTGGCCATGCCCATCCTGGCACTGCCCACCATGACCCCTCAAGGTCAAACACAACCCTGATATGGCCCTCAATGAAATGGAGTTTGACACCCCTGCTCTAGGGTCAGAAATATGGTTGCAATCTAGTGAATCTTTCTTTGCCTAACTTCAGTGCTTCTTGGCAATTTTAAAACATGTGAATTTCAAGTTCTGAAATTCTTCAGCTTTAAGACACATAGTCCAACTCCCAGAATTCCCTAGCTTTCGGCCTCAGCTCCCAGAATTACATAGCCAGCAAGTTGCAATGATTAGGAAACACTGCATTAATTTCTCATGAAAGTTCATAAAGTTCTCACAGAATTCTAAAGTTCCTTCAAGTTTATTCCTATTTCATAACACAAGGACAAGCGACTGTTTTAACTGGGTGTGGGGTGAGGAGGTTGCAGTATTTCTCAGAAACATAAAATATTGGCAGTTTCTTGCAAGTTTAATTTTGCCATACTTCCTTCTTTTCCTTTTGCTTCAGTGTTTCTGAATATTATTTCATTGCTCTGGGCTTTAAAAAAAAATCAGCCCCTTACGAAGATAATTCTGTCTTAAATACAGCAAGATCATTTTTCTTACTTTCTATCGCGTCACAAGATTACAGGTAGTCCTCAACTTACAACCACAATTGAGGTCAAAATTTCTGTTGCTAAGTAAGACATTTGTTAAGTGATCTTTACCCCATTTTACAACTTTTCTTGCCACAGTTGTTAAGTGAGTTAAGTTTTTAAATGAGTGATGTGATTGTTATGTAAATCTGGCTTCCCCATTGGCCACTTATCAGAAAGTTGATCCCATGATGTTGGCACGCTGCAACTATCATAAATACGTGTGAATTTTGACCATATGAGCATGAGCATACTGCAATGGTTGTAAGTGCGGAAAATAGTCACAAGTCATTTTTTCCAGTACTGTTACAACCTCAAACTATCTCTAAAGAATTGTTATAACAGGGCTCTCATGTATAGCAGTGATGTGGTGGCATCATGGAAGGAAGTACAATAAAAAATATTTGATAGTTTCATTACTTATTAAAGACAAAGTCAATATTACATAAGCCTTGGGGCAAATCCAAATGACCATTCATTATGAGGTGTGTTGTTTTAAAATAATAATAATAATAAAATAAAACCCTCCAAAAATTACAGGTCTAAGAAATATCATTGTTTTCAGATCTTTCCCTAATGTGCCCAGGTTCATATGTCTGAAAAGCATGATTGATAATGGTTGTTAGTGCATATGTAGGGTTTGTCCATGTTACATAGGGGGCAGTGATGGGTTCCTACCATTCGGACCGGTTCGGCCGAACTGGTAGTTATTTGACGGCCTGGGTCACTGAACCAGCAGCAACCCGGCCTGCCATGCTCCTGAACCGGTTCCCGGGAGTACCGCCATCTTGTTTTTTAGTTCTGCGCATGCACAGAACAATTTTAATTATACTGTGCATGCGCGCACATCAGGGTTGTGTTTGATCTCAGTGGGCCGTGAGGCCATGGCTGGGGTGGGTGTGGCCAGCTCGATGTCACTCATGTTGGGGGCACGTGTAGTAGCCTCAGCGGGGCTGTGGGGATCTGTTGTCTCCAGCTCCATTCTTGGCTGTGACGGCCTCCTGCAACCTCTCTGTCAATGAAAACAGAGCTCCATTTTCCCAGACAGAGGCACTACAGGTGGTCCTTCATTATTTCCAAATCTGCAGACACACACACACCGGCCTTGAGTTTGACACCTTGGTCTAAATGGTCACCTTAACAACACCATAAAATACTGGTCCATAACTACAGTATTTTTCAGAGTATAAGATACACTTTTTCCCCAAAAAAAGAGGGTGAAAATCTGGGTGAGTCTTATACACTGAATATAGTATTTTTGGCCTTCCAAAACCTGCCTTCTTTGCAAAAATGGATGTGCATAGCCTTTAGGAGGCCTGCAAAGTGGTCCTGGGGGCTGGGGAGGGCAAAAATGAGAAAAAATGGGCTGGTTTTTTCTTGCCCCCGCCCAGCCCCCAGGAGCACACTACAATCCTTCTAAAGGCTTTGCATGCCCCTTTTTTGGCAAAAAAATGGGCCTGTTTTTGCAAAACAAGGGACAATTTTTTGCTCATTTGGGGGGGCAAGCCCTGAGGAGCACTTTGCAGGCCTCTCAAACTCTCTGCATGCCCTATTTCTCACCAAAAAATAGGCATGCAGAGGGTTTGGGAGGCCTGCAGAATGCAAAAACTTTTTTTAAAAATTTACCTCTTCAAAATCTTGGTGCGTCTTATACTCCAGTGCATCTTATACTCCAAAAATACAGTACATGGGTCACAAATCAAGGTTAAGACCAAGCGTGTTCCATATTGTGGAAAGGTGGTTGTCAGGTCTTAACCAATGGGTTAGACAGAAGGAGTTAATCAGCCCAAACCATCACTAGTTCTTGAATGGCCAAGGGGCATCCATTAGAAGTTTCCACCACCCGAACAAGGAGCAGATGTTTCTCTCTCTCTCTCTCTCTCTCACACACACACACACACACACACACACACACACACTCACATCAGGAGCACAAAAAGCCATCTTCTTTCAAAGGTAAGGTTGCTTTGCTACATTTATTAGCCCCTGTGAAGCTGCCAATAAAAGCTTACGGTCCACCAATGTGCAAAACTTGTCGGCCAGAAGCTCTGTGAGATAACTAATGCAGCTTCAGAGAATGGGGATTAAGAATTACTGACTTCCCTGGGCTGAAATGGTTCTGCATGAATAACCTATTTGTGCCGGCTTCCAGGTAATTAAATCCTTCATTCAGGGCCGCGGATGTTCCTTTTTATCAATCCCTGAATCCAACCGTTTCCATTTGGCTCTTTCAAAGGTTGTGCCCTCCCCAATGCCACCCCCTAAAAGCATACATTATTTCATCACTTGTGCTGGTGAACTGTCAAGCTGCAAGCACGTTTAGTGAACTCCAAAGTAGGAAGGATGCTGTTGCTAAAATCACATTAAGGTACCAAGATCTGGAGTCACATTTCAAATGAGGAATTCTGAAACTGGGAGATGGCAGTTTTTGAGCCAAGTATCCCCCCTTCGAGGGAATTTAAGTTTACCAAAGTATCCTCTTTCCCTTTCAGATTCAGATACTTCACCAAGATTGGAGCATAACCCTAATAAAATTGAAATCGCCAAGGAAAATCTAAGGTTGTACATTGTTATTTAAATGAGCAATCTTTTCATCACTGGCTTCTAGCCCCCCCCCCCCTTTGTGTGTTTCTTTCTGTGTGTTTCTTTCTTTCTGTCTGTCTATCTCTCTCTTTCTCTATCTCTCTGTGTCTCTCTCTTCCTCTCTCACTCTCTCTTTCTTTCTGTCTCTCTCTGTCTCTGTGTCTCTATCGCTATCTCTGTCTCTCTCTTCCTCTCTATCTCTGTCTTTCTTTCTGTCTCTCTGTCTGTCTCTCTCTCTCTCTATGTCTCTCTCTGTGTGTCTCTATCTTGTCCTCTCACTTTCTCTGTCTTTCTCTCTGTCTCTCTGTCTGTCTCTGTGTCTCTATCGCTATCTTTGTCTCTCTCTTCCTCTCTCTCTGTCTCTCTGTGTGTATGTGTGTGTGTGAGTGTTTCTGTCTCTCTGTCTCTCACTGTCTTTCTGTCTCTCTCTCTGTTTCTGTCTGTCTCTCACTGTCTCTCTGTTTGTGTGTATGTTTCTCTGTGTGTGTGTCTTTCTCTCTGTTTCTGTCTCTCTGTCTCTATCTCTGTGTGTTTGCCCGTGCGCTGTGAATACAAATGGATCATCTTCCACACCTCTGTTTCGGACTTACAGTTAGATCAAGGTGATGGAATAACAGTGGGAATCCAGGTGAAACTGTGCACTTCAGGCCAGGTAACTGCTTGGAGTTCTTCAGGGCTGAATTTGAGTTTGACTTCCTTGATTTTTATGTACTTGTTGGGATTTGTGCACCTGCATGAAGGTGGAAGCCCGCTGTCAAGCTCCAAATGTTCAGAGAACAGCATTTAGCTGCCAGCATTGTGAGTGACGGAAAGTCTTGAAGTCAGAGGAAACCCAACATCCAACTGTTCATTTAAGAGAGGCTTCAGTGAAGCAAAGACACTTGTTTCTCGCACTGTCAGGAAAGCAGATAATTGAACATGCAACAGATTCAGGCCTGAATTCTCATCCACCTTCAAGCAATAAAAATCTAATTGTTTTTCAAACAGAATTTAATAAATCATCAGAGGCACCTACAGGGCGTGGGGGGAGGGGAAATGCAAAAAAGTCATGATGGCAGCCATGAAAATATGATAAAAGATCTGCCTCTTTTGGGGGAGCATTGTCTTGATTTCTTGGGTGGATGATGTTGTGGTGAACAACGTGCCTAAAGGAACACGCTTACATAGCCAGGCTAAATAAAGCACAGTTAATTGAGTTCCAAGGTATGTTTGCTCTATAGCAAGGCTGTCAAGCTCGCGGCCCACGGGCCATATGCGCCACACGCTGGCCATGCCCACACCCAGTTTAGTGAAGGGGGAAGTCCTGGCATGTCACATGACACTGCCATGAGGACGCGAATTTGATGACAAATGCTTTATGCATACATCCAAAATATAAACCCAACATTTCTATTTCAATTCTGCAATTCCATTTTTCATATTTCCTAAAATGCATAACAGTACAGATCTTCTCCTGCTTTTTTTTTAAAAAAAAACATTCACTCCAATGAAAAAAAAATTAAAAGAAATAATATGGAAAAGTATGAAGAAAAATAAAGCCCATCTCAAGAAGATCATTTTAAAGTACCTCCTGGATCACATACACTCCACCTGTGGTGGGTTCCTACCACTTTGAACTGGTCCGGCCGAACCTGTAGTGGTTTGGTAGCCTAGATCACTGGAACCAGCAGTGATCCAGGCTGCCACGCCCCTGAACCGGTTTCCCAAGTATTTGGTATTTGGTATTTATTCGATTTGTAGGCCGCCCTATTCCCCGAAGAGACTCAGGGCGGCTGAACAAAAAACCAAGGGAAGGGGAACAAATACAGAAAAGTAAGACAAACAAGACAGTAATACAACAATTTAAAAAAGCACAACAGTTCGAGTAGGGGGGGACTCAACCCCAGGCTTGCTGGAACAGCCAGGTCTTAACGGCTGTCCAGAAGGCCTGAAGGGTGGCAAGGGTCCGAATCTCCACAGGGAGCTCGTTCCAAAGGGCCGGAGTAGCCACAGAGAAGGCCCTCCTCCAGGTGGTCGACAGCCGGCATTGGCCGGCAGATGGAATTCGGAGGAGGCCTAATCTGTGGGATCTGATGGGTCTATGGGAGGCAATTGGCAGGAGGCGGTCTCTCAAGTACCCAGGTCCAATACCATGTAGGGCTTTATGTGATGACTAGCACCTTGAAGCGTATCCGGAGACCAATAGGCAGCCAGTGCAGCTCGCGGAGGATAGATGTAATGTGGGTGTACCAAGGCGCACCCACAATCGCTCACGCAGCTGCATTCTGGACCAGCTGAAGTCTCCGAACACTCTTCAAGGGCTGCCCCATGTAGAGCGCATTGCAGTAGTCCAGTCTTGAGGTCACGAGGGCATGAGTGACTGTTGTAAGGTCCTCCCGGTTCAGGTAGGGGCGCAATTGGTGCACCAGGCGAACCTGGGCAAATGCCCCCCTGGTCACAGCTGACAAATGATGATCTAAAGTCAGCTGTGGGTCCAGGAGGACTCCCAAATTGCGAACCCTGTCTGAGGGGCGTATAATTTCACCCCCCAGCCTGAGAGATGGAATACCTTGCCAATTCGTGGGAGGAAAAAACACAAGCCACTCAGTCTTGTCAGGATTGAGAGCCAGCTTGTTAACCCCCATCCAGACCCTCACATCCTCCAGGCACTGACATATCACGTCAACTGCTTCACTGAGCTGGCACGGGGCGGATAGATACAATTGGGTATCGTCCGCATACTGGTGGTATTTTATCCCATGCCGTCGGATGATCTCTCCCAGCGGCTTCATGTAAATGTTAAACAGGAGGGGGGACAGGACTGACCCCTGCGGCACCCCATAATTAAGGGGCCTAGGGGACGACCTCTGTCCTCTAACCAACACCGACTGCGACCTGCCCAAGAGGTAGGAGGAGAACCACCGGAAAACGGTGCCTCCCACCCCCACCTCTCGCAACCGCCGCAGAAGGATACCATGGTCGATGGTATTGAAGGCTGCTGAGAGGTCCAGGAGGACCAGAACGGAGGCCTGTCCCCCATCTCTGGCTCTCCAGAGATCATCGATCAGTGCGACCAAAGCAGTTTCCATGCTGTAGCCAGGCCTGAAACCAGATTGGAAGGCATCTAGATAATCGGCTTCTTCCAAGGACCGCAGGAGCTGAGAGGCCACCACTTTCTCAACAACCTTCCCAACAAAGGGGAGGTTAGAGACTGGACGGTAGTTATTTAAAACGGCTGGATCCAGGGATGGTCTCTTCAGTAGGGGTTTCACCACCGCCTCCTTTAAAGGGGGGGAAAGGACCCTTCCCGGAGAGATGCGGTCACTATCACCTGGATCCAGCCCCGTGTCACCTCCCTGCTGTTCACGACCAGCCAGGAGGGACACGGGTCCAGTACACATGTGGAGCACTCACTGCTCCGATGGCCTTGTCCACTTCCTCAGGGATAACAGTCTGGAAATCAATCCAACGATGACGCTCAAGACCCTCCCCCGGTACCTCGGCTGGCTCTGCGCAATTGGAGTCCAGGTTTGCCCGAAGTCGAGCCACTTTATCCGTGAGGAATTGGATGTACTCCTCAGCCTTACCTTGTAAAGGAGTGCCCGCATCCCTCCCTTTAAGGAGGGAACAGGCTATCCTAAACAAGGCAGCTGGGCGTGACTCAGCGGAAGCTATCAGAGCGGCAATGTGAGTTCTTTTTGACGTCCGAATTGCCCGGAAGTAGGCTCTGATGCAGGATTTTAACAGTGCTCAGTCTGACTTGGACTTACTGGATCTCCAGCGGCGCTCTAGGCGTCTCTTTTGGTGCTCCATCTCCCGGAGTTCCTCAGTAAACCAAGGAGCCCTCCTGGATCCACTGCCTCGGATCGGCCGTAAAGGCGCAATCCGGTTAAGGGCCCCTGACGCCGCCGAGTTCCAAGCAGCGACCAGAGTCCCAACCGAATCGCGGGCGAGAGTATCAGGTGGCATGGATGAGGCTGCCATCTTCTTTTTCAGTTCTGTGCATGCGCAGAACAATTGTAATTGCATTTTTAAAATTGTAATTGCACTGGCAGTAATGCTGGCAGCAACCTACCCATGCACTCCACCAGTTGGCAATGTCATGTGCTGAGACTTCCATAGCACTGGAAATTATTGAAGATATTTTTTTCAAAAATAAAAATAAAAAGCTTGGAGTTTTTTCTTTATTTTATTAAGTTTCTATTCCACTATTCTTCAGAGTGCCAGCGGCTTCATCCCCCAACAGCTCTATGAGGTGGTTTAACCTGAGAGAGGGGACTGTCCCAAATGGCTGAGGGAAGATTAGAACCTGCGTCACTTAGCATCACCCCAGTGCTTAATCTGCACTACCCTTTGAGGTAGTGCAGATTAGAAGCACAGGGACAAGAATGGAACGGAATGGAATGGAATGGAATGGAATGGAATGGAATGGAATAGAATAGAATAGAATAGAATAGAATAGAATAGAATAGAATAGAATAGAATAGAATAGAATAGAATAGAATAACAGAAGGGACCTTGGAGGTCTTCTAGTCCAACTCCTCCTCAGGCAGGAAACCCTATAATATTTCAGACAAATGGTTGCCCTATCTGTTCTAAAAACTTCCAGTGTTGCGAACTAGCAACTTCTGGAGGTACTGTAACTTGTTCCACTGGTTAATTGTTCTGTCATGAAATTTCTCCTTAGTTATAGGTTGCTTCTCTCCTTGCTTCCACCCATTGCTTCTTGCCCTACTCTCAGGTGCTTTGGAGAATAGTTTCACTCCCTCTTCTATTAACCCTTCATGTGATCTTGAATCTATCCCTTTGCTAATGCAGCTCAGAACAGTGTTGGGTTTTTCGGCAGCTGTAGCACACTGCTGGCTCATATATACCTGTTATAAGAGCCAAGGTGGCGCAGTGGTTAAATGCAGCACTGCAGGCTACTGCTAGATCAGCAGGTCAGCGGTTCAAATCTCACCGGCTCAGGGTTGACTCAGCCTTCCATCCCTCCGAGGTGGGTAAAATGAGGACCCAGATTGTTGGGGGCAATATGCTGACTCTCTGTAAACCGCTTAGAGAGGCCTGAAAGGCCTATGAAGCGGTATATAAGTCTACTGCTATTGCTATTGCTATTGCTATTCTGACCACCACCCCTCGCCGTCCAGTAACGAAATGCTGAGACAAGCTTAGCTGGAATGCCACAACACTTTATTAGCAGGACTATAAATCTTGGTGGCTGAAAGCCCAAACACGAACAAACAGATAAAGAATCTTGGCAGCAACCCAGACTCCAACAGATACAGATAACAGCTTTTCCAGCGTTGTTAATTAAGTTGAATCCTGCAAACAGCCTTCTCCCAAAGTCTCTCCTTATATACTATCTTGAGAGGAGCCTAATTACAACCACCTGGGTCCAATTATCTTTTGTATCTATGTAGTTGTTCTCTGCATCTCTCTGCCCGCCATTGCCGGGCGTCCAGGACCAACTCCCTTGTCTCCTCCCCAGTGCTCCAAGGCCTGACATCAGGAACACACTCCCTTTGGCTTTCACTGCTGCTCCATGCCTCAGGTGCCTCCTGATGGCCAGCCAGCCTCTCTGGTCCCTGCTTGGAGTCGGAACCCTGTCCAGGGTCTTCCACATCTTCCAGAGCTGACTCATATGGCCCCTCACTGTCAGAGTCTGTTTGCAGCTCCAATGGCTCCTGATGGGTCACAACATATACCTATATATTAGTACCAGCTCTATTTTTATTGTAAAGTTATATTAACAGAGAGATTCTCTGCTGAAGTTCTTTAGGCCCTCTCCTTTTGTGGGTTGAGAAATCTTTCACATGTGAATTACCCATCTGCAGCTTTCCATCTTGTCTCTCAAGGTCATTCCTGTGGTGAATTGCAGGTGGTACCCCCTTGTACAGGTGTACCGGAGCCTGCCTGGAGCACGGGTACCGTTCTGGTATGGTGTTCCAGAGGGCCCGCCCACCCACCCACCCGAGCTCCTTACTTTTCCTTTAAGCCTTTGGCGCTTCTGCACATGGGCATGGCCTGTACGGCGCCTGCGCAACACTCCGCCGAGCAGCTGGAGCATCGCCGAGGCTTGCGGAAATGTTCGCAGGCAAGTATGTAGCTTCCGTAAAGCTACTAAGTCCTGGCTGTTCCGGCAAGCTGGGGGCTGTTGAAGTATCCAGCCCCGCTTCAATTGTGATTGTTGTGTATTTTAATATTGTTCGTATTGTCTTATTTATCCCCTCCCCTGTTTTATTGTGAGCCGCCCGGAGTCCTTCGGAAGTGGGCGGCATACAAAAACCAATAAACGAAACAAAATGAACAAAATGATGTGCGTGCCATGCGCATCCATGTGGGTGACGCCGACCCGTTCCAATCATACCAGTTGGAACGGGATCCAGAACCCACCACTGGGTCATTTCCACATACATATCTATTCACAACTTCATCATTATAGGTGGCCCTCGAGTTACAACCATTCCCTTAGTGGCCGTTCAATAAGAGTGGCGTATAGCCATTTTTCACATGACTGTTGCAGCATCCCCAAGGTCATGTGATCAAAATTCAGACACTTGGTCATTGGTTCATATTAATGATGGTTGCAATGTCCCAGGACTATGTCTTTTGCAACCTTCTGGCAAACAGTGTCAATTGGAAACCAGATTCACTTAACAACCATGTTACTCACTTAACAACTGCTGTGATTTACTTAATAATTGTGGCAAGCAAGATCCTAAAATGGTCCAACACTCAATTATTGTTTTGCTTAGCAATGGAAATTTTGGTTGCAAGTCCAGAAATATCTGCACACTATCCTGTTTGCTTACCCTTCTCATTGGATTGCTTTTTGTGATCTACCTCAGATTTAAAATTAATAAATACAGAAGGGTGTGTGGGTGTTTTTCAATTGGTCAGTAAAATTATTGTAACCCAGCCTTCCCCAACTTAGTGCACATCATATAGATAAATTCATTAATTAATTAGATTTATATATTATATTCTATATACCAACTGCCCAGAGCCATTGGGAGTTTTAGTAGTTTAGTAGTTTATTAACATTTATAGGCCGCCCTTTTCCCTGAGGGGACTCAGGGCGGCTTACATAAAATCAGGAGGGGAATACAGACAGTAACGTAGACACACATAGAGTAAAAATAATGAGCAACATTCATTCATCATTCGGGAGGGGCGATTATCTTTGTCCCCAGGCCTGACGGGCTAGCCAGGTCTTAAGGGCTGTGCGGAAGGCCTGGACGGTGGTGAGAGTACGAATCTCCACGGGGAGCTCGTTCCAAAGGGTCGGAGCTACTACTGAAAAGGCTCTCCTCCTTGTAGTTGCCAGCCGGCACTGGCTGGCAGATGGGATTCGGAGGAGGCCCAATCTGTGAGATCTAATTGGTCGCAGGGAGGTAATTGGCAGAAGGCGGTCTCTCAAGTACGCAGATCCACTACCATGGAGGGCTTTATGGGTGACTAGTAGCACCTTGAAGCGCACCCGGAGATTGACAGGTAGCCAGCGCAGCTCGCGGAGGATAGGTGTTATGTGGGTGAACTGGGGTGCACCCACGATCACTCGCGCGGCCGCGTTCTGGACTAGCTGAAGTCGCCGGATGCTCTTCAAGGGCAGCCCCATGTAGAGCACATTGCAGTATTCCAGCCTAGAGGTCACAAGGGCCCGAGTGACTGTTGTGAGAGCCTCCCGATTCAGGTAGGGTCGCAACTGGCGCACCAGGCGAACCTGGGCAAATGCCCCCCTGGTCACAGCCGTCAGGTGGTGGTCAAAGGATAGCTGTGGATCCAGGAGGACTCCCAAGTTGCGAACCCTCTCTGAGGGGTGTAGAATTTGACCCCCCAGCCTGAGTGATGGAATATTGGTCGAATTGTTGGGAGGGAAGCACAACAGCCACTCGGTCTTTTCTGGGTTGAGTACAAGCTTGTTAGCCCTCATCCAGTCCATAACGGCCTCAAGGCCTCGGTTCATCACGTCCGCCGCTTCATTGAGTTGGCACGGGGCGGACAGATACAACTGGGTATCGTCCGCATATTGATGGTATCCTATCCCGTGCCTGCGGATGATCTCTCCCAGCGGTTTCATGTAGATGTTGAATAGTAGGGGGGATAAGACCGAACCCTGAGGCACCCCATATGTTAGGGGCCTAGGGGTCGACCTCTGCCCCCCCACTAACACCGACTGCGACCTGTCCGAGAGGTAGGAGGAGAACCACCGCAACACGGTGCCTCCCACTCCCACCTCCCGCAGTCGTCGCAGAAGGATACCATGGTCGATGGTATCGAAAGCCGCTGAGAGGTCAAGGAGAACCAGGATGGAGGGATGTCCTCCATCTCTGGCTCTCCAAAGATCATCGGTCAATGCGACCAAAGCGGTTTCTGTGCTGTAACCGGGTCTGAAGCCTGACTGGAAGGGGTCCAGATAACTTGCTTCCTCCAAGGACCGCTGGAGCTGGAAGGCCACCACCTTCTCAACAACCTTCCCAAGAAAGGGAAGGTTGGAGACTGGACGATAGTTATTAAGAACAGCTGGATCCAGAGATGGCTTCTTCAGGAGGGGTCTCACCACTGCCGCTTTTAGCGCGGCGGGGAAGTTCCCCTCCCGAAGAGAGGCGGCAACAACCGCCTGGATCCAGCCTCGTGTCACCTCACTGCTGTTAGTAACCAGCCATGAGGGACACGGGTCCAGTACACAGGTGGAGGCACTTACAGCCCTCATGGCCTTGTCCACATCCCCAGGGGCAACATCCTGAAACTCAACCCAGAGGTGGTCTACTTCATCCGCTTGTGCCTCGGCTGGAACTGCAGGGATGGAGTCCAAGTCCGACCGAAACCGAGCAATTTTGTCCGCTAAGAATTGGGCATAATCCTCAGCTCTGCCCTGCAGGGGTTCCCCCGCTTCCCTCCTATTTAGTAGGGAGCGGGTTATCCTAAACAGGGCGGCTGGGCGGGACTCAGCGGACGCAACCAAGGTGGCTATATAAGATCTTTTCGCTGCCCTAAGTGCCCTGGTGTATTCCTTGGTGCTGGTGGTTACCATTGCTCGGTTCGATTCGGACTTATCGGACCTCCATAGGTGCTCTAGGCATCTCCTCCGGCGCTTCATCTCCCGGAGTTCCTCGGTGAACCAAGGAGGTCTCCGGGATCCGCCGCCTCAGAGGGGCCGTAGTGGCGCAATCCGGTCGAGGGTCTCCGATGCTGCCGAGTGCCAAGCAGCAACCAGAGTCTCTACCGGACTGTGGGCGAAAGTATCAGGAATGACCCCAAGCTCCGTCTGGAACCTTAGCGGCTCCATAAGTCGCCTGGGGCGGAACCACCTGGTCGGTTCCTCCTCCCTACAGTGGGGGTTTGGTCTCCGGAAGTCAAGCCTCAGTAGGCAGTGGTCTGACCACGACAGGGGTATGATGTCGTTACCCTTCAGACCAAGATCATAAATCCACTGCTCCGAGAGGAATACGAGGTCGAGCATGTGACCCGCTGAATGGGTTGGGCCCCGGATTACTTGGGTCAAGCCCATGGCTGTCATGGAAGCCATGAACTCCTGCGCCCCATCAGAGTTTTCACCGAGCGACGGCAAATTAAAGTCCCCCAGGACCATCAGCCTAGGGAACTCAATTGCCAGCTCGGCTACCAACTCGAGGAGCGAGGGGAGGGCTGCTGCAATGCTGTTGGGAGGCAGGTACGTTAACAGCAGACCCACTTGACCCTTGAGGTCCAACTTTACCAGCAGAGACTCACACCCGACAAGCTCCGGAGCAGGGGCCCTACGAGGAGCTAATGACTCCCGGATCACAATTGCCACACCCCCACCCCTTCACTGGGCTCTCGGCTGGTGCAGCACCTGAAATCCTTCTGGGCACAGCTCTACAAGGGGGACTCCTCCCTCTGGGCCCAGCCAGGTTTCAGTAATACATGCCAGGTCTGCCCTCTCGTCTAAAATTAAGTCCCGGACGAGAGGAGCTTTATGTACCACAGACCTGGCATTTAGCGACAGCAGCCTGAGTCCAGGGTCCTGACTACTTGCGCCATCTGGTCTCGGAGTGGGGCTCATAGGGCCGGAAGGAGGGATCTCTGTAATGTAGCGAACCCTCCTTCCCCAGTAATGGCCTGCCCTAAAGTCCCCGCCATATCTGCCCCTCCCTGTTACGACCGTAATACTCCGACCCTCTCCCGTGTCTCTGGTCCCCTCAACCACCCCCATGGGAGTTGGGCAGGATATAAATTTATTTTGGTTGGTGAAACAGTCAGCCAGATTTCTAGATTAGTTCTGGCATTTTTATCCACCTATTAAGTCCTTCCCAAAAACTTGGAATAGGTAGATATTGTTGTTTGATGGTGTTAGAGGAAACTGGGTTTGTTTTTTGTTCCTCTGCTGTTTTGGGCAATTTCCTTTCTGTTCAGGTTGTTATCAACTAGATGCTGTTAGACTGCATCAGATAAAGCACCAATTAGCAATTAGAAAGTTGTTGATAAGCAGATAATTGGTATCCTGCAACATCCACTATCCCTGTTAATCTTTCATTCAGGAGTTACTCCCTCTTCCTGCCCCACTTGCCCCATTACAATCTCATAAAACCAATAATTGATCAAAAGCTTTCCATGGGCGAGTCAGGATTTGACCCTGGGTCTCCTGTAGCCTGCCTAATACCTTCACCAGTACATTGCATTGGCTGTATAGATTAAAAGAAACATCTTAAAATATGAAAATGTGCCTTTCTCCCAGTTCCAGTCCTCGCCATTTCAAGATCTGCAGCTCTGAAAAGCTGGTAGTGATAATAGAGAGGTTAAGTTCTAGCCTTGGCTAATCCAATCTTATTGGATTTTTAAATTTTAATTTTTAATATTATTGGAAATGGATGGTTCAGCGGTTAAAGACACTGAGCTTGTCAGCTGGAAAGATGACCAGCCAGATTCAAGACCCAAGCATTGAGTGGTGGAGTCACCACTCCCATCACTTGGCCCAATTCCTCCCCACTTAGCAGTTCAAAAGCATGCAAAATGTGACTAAATAGACACTACTTTAGTGGGAAGGTAACAGCTTTCTGTGCACCTAGACATTTAGTTGTGCTAGTTATATGACTATGGAAATGTCAACGCTGGCTCCCGCAGCCAAGAAACGAGACATGAGCATCATCCCTTAGAGTTGGGACTCAACTGGACAAGATAAACCTTTACCTTTAAGTATACGGAACACTCCTAAGCCTTTTGCCAGTTTTACAGGCCCAAATGTTGAATACCCCACATTTTTCTTCTTAAAATTGTGGACCATTGATTTGGGACTACTACATTCAGAATTCCCAACCAGTTTGCGGGGGGGGGGAGTTGTGAGAGCTATAATCCAAGTTCATCTAGAGCCACAGTCACCAAACTTTCTGGCTTCACAGATCTGCAGCAGCAATGGAGGTGACAGTGGTAGTTTTGTGCGCACAACCTAGGTTCTACACAGGCACGAATGAAGCCTTGCACACCCACTCACTGTTTGTACAGACTAATTCCCCGTGGGCTGTGTATAGGTACTAGTCCACAGACCACAAGCTGGGGGGTCTCTGATCTGAGGAAGTGCTATCCCATCCCAATGCTAAATCCACAACTTGATGGGCCAATGCCCAAAATTGAACACACCAAGGTGTGTTCAAACTTTATGTAGCAGAAAAAGTGACACAGTAGTAAAGGTTCACTTAAATCTGTGTACCTTGGTGCAGTGGTGGGTTCCTATGGATTCGGACTGGTTCGGCTGAACCGGTAGTGGTTTGGTGGCGTGGCATGGGTCACTGGAAACCAGGCCTGCCACACCCCTGAACTGGTCCCCTGGGCGGTGCTGGCAGTGGTGCCAACGTGTTTTTCAGTTCTTTGTAGGCGCAAAACAATTTTAATTGCGCAAAGTTAATGGTTTTTTTTTCATATTTTTATCATTTTTTGCATGCGCAGATCTATTTATGGGCAACTGTGCACGCATAAGGAGCATGTGTTAGCCTTCCGCGATTGTTTTGCTCACGGGTGGAAAATTCCTCGCGCATTGAACCGGTGGTAATAGCAACGCACCCCTGCCTTGGTGCCATGTGCCATAGTGGATTTTACACAGCAATTTATATCAGATGTATGTCATGAGGTCACAAGTTGATGTTATACAGCAATTACTGCCACCTTTGCACTTATCTTTATCATATTAAGCACAAATGCAGCAGACACGTTCTGAACTTTTATTTGATGCCTTAACGTTTTCATTAAATTCTCTTTAGCTCTTCATTTGGGATCTGGCCTTCCAATAGCCTGAGGCTGCACTGTTGTGCAAATGGCTTTGTTCCCTAGAATGCTCTATTCTTGCTCTGGGAATCTCAGCCTCTTTTACCAGAACAACAGAACTGGAGAAGACCGGACTGCACCTTATAGTTTCTGGCTGAGAAGGAAAAGGCATGGGTGCTCAGACAGAACGGGTTGCTTGAGTCAATATGAAGAACTATGGGAAGACTTGAAGGGCAAAGCAGGCTGCATGCAGTTGCCAACAGTGTGAAGGTCTCTACGGCGGAAATTAATTGCCAGCTGTTCCTGGAAGCTCCCAATCACCTTTGTAACCTTCACGGTGTTCACCTCTTATTTTCTCCACCGTTTCTCGCTCTTGCTAGACATTTTCTTGGACATTGGCTGGAAGCAGCTTTGTGAACAAGCAAATATTTTACAGCACAGCAAGTAGGTGTCAGAGTTACAGCTCACCTCAACATGCCTGTCTTGAGCTATAGAGTTTTCAGTCTTGTGTTGCCTTTAATTTATTAGAGAGGCTGACTTTTACCTTGTAGTAGGATAAAACTATGGTTCCTGAAGACAACAACTTCCTTAATCAAGAGAGATCCTAGGGCTGTGATGGAGAACCTATGGCATGCATGCCACAGGTGGCAAGCAGAGCCCTCTCTGCAGGCATGCAAACTGTCACCCCAGCTCAGCTGCACTGCGCATGTATGCACGCCTCCTACTGGCCAGCTGATTTTCAGGTCTCTGCCATGCATGTGTCAGGGCACACACACACACACACCCGCCATGGCCCGTGTTTGGTCCCAGGAAGCTGCAGGGAGACTGTCTATAGGCCCAAAACAGGGCGCATACATGTGTGGTGGAGCATGGGGAGGTCGCGCACCCATGCACAGGGGTGTGGGGTGTTACGCACATTGCATTATGGCTGTGGGCACGTGACAACAAAAAGGTTACCCATCACTGTCCTAGAGTAAGAGACCCGTTCTGCACCTGTTAGAGTAATCTATTGCCCCCCACAAAAAAGTTGGTATAGAATACTTCCCCAAAACCAGTACTGAAGTCAGACTCAGCTGACAGTCCAGTTGGACTATGAAAGATAAGTGGGAGCCATTTTGATCTTGCCATGGCGGAGGGAAATGACTTGAAAAGAAAACTTTTCTACTAAGGGCACTAACCCGCTTGTATTCGGCTGGGCCTTAACGTTTTCCAGAAAAGCAGCTGGATGGCAGAAACACATTTTGCTTCTCAGAACAATAATGATGAGGTTCCAAAATCATCTACTAGTAAGAAATTCAGAAATACAAGTGGGATGAAAGATACAAAACTCTCTTAAAATGTGGTGAACAATTTTAAAACAGTAAACCTAACAAGCACTTAAATATTTATAAAAATAGCAAGAGTATTTAGATCTAAAATAAAATGAAAAATCGGCTGGTGCATCCAGGCCTGTATGCAAACATAAAGACACACACACACACACACACACACACACACACACACACACAAAAACACACACACAAAGACAGTATTCCATAATGATGGAACACCACAGAAAAGGCCCTTTGCCATTGATAACCTGCAGTACATTAAGAGTGTGACAAAATGATGTCCCATGTGTGATAAATATGTGATATATATATATATATGCGCCCTGATATGTTTTTAAGTCTTAAGAATTGCCACATTTGCATCATAATTGATAATCTGCTCCTTTTTATAGAAACTCTTGCATCCACAAACCCAACAGACATGAACAAGTCTACAAGATATTGCCAGGCCTAAATCCAAGGAGGACATATTCCTCCAATTCTTCCAAGCAGAATTCTTTATTGTTTCACCTGATAGACAAAATCTTGCCAGACTGAGCACTCTATTATATGGGTCTACAATATGTGAAGTAGTAGGGAGGTTATGTCTGAAACCTGTTTCCCTCACACATAATATCTGGACTGAGTTCTCTCTCCTTCCTCTGGAATGCATTCCGAAGAATCCGCCTCACTATATTCTATCACAGTTATTCTCCATAGAAGTAAATGTACTGTGATAGCTTTACTCTCAAAGATACTTATTTGGAATAATTAGTTTATTTTGGGAACATCCTAAGTCCCGATCTTATGTTGTCCTTAGCTAACTTCATGAGGTCCATCACTCATTTTTTTCATTTCATTTTAATTTATTTGTATGCCGCTCTTTTCCCTGAAAGGGACTCAGGGCGGCTCACAACTCAAAGGGAGGGGAAAAACAAACAAAGTTACAAAAAACATAAAAACCATGCATAATTTAAAAAGCACAACAGTCATACCATTCGAAGTGGGGCAGCGAGTCTTTAGCCCCAGGCCTGTCAGAACAGCCAGGTTTTAAGGGCTATGCGGAAGGCCTGGAGGGTGGTGAGGGTACGAAACTCCACGGGGAGTTCATTCCAGAGGGTCGGAGCAGCCACAGAGAAGGCCCTCCTCCGGGTAGTCGCCAGTCGACACTGGCCAGCTGATGGAATTCGGAGGAGGCCTAGTCTGTGGGATCTAATTGGTCTAGTGGAGGTAATTGGCAGTAGGCGGTCTCTCAAGTACCCAGATCCAATACCATGAAGGGCTTTGTAGGTGACAACTAGCACCTTGAAGCGTACCCAGAGATCAACAGGCAGCCAGTGCAGCTCGCGGAGGATAGGTGTTACGTGGGTGAACCGAGGCGCACCCACGATCGCTCGCGCGGCTGCATTCTGGACAAGCTGAAGTCGCCGAATACTCTTCAAGGGCAGCCCCATGTAGAGCACGTTGCAGTACTCCAGTCTGGAGGTCACAAGGGCACAAGTGACTGTTGTGAGAGCCTCCCGTGGAAACATGGCTTACCTAGTTCCCAAAGGAAAAGAATTAGAGGAAAAACAAGTATTGAAATGCCAGTCTTTTCTTTCTTTCTTTTTTTCTTCCTTCCTTTCTTCCTTTCCTTTCTTCCTTCTTTCCTTCCATCCTTTCTTTCCTTCCTTCTTTCTCTTTCTTTCTTTTCTTCATTTCCTTCCTTCTTTCTTTCTTTCTTTCTTTTCTTCCTTCCTTTCCTTCCTTCTTTCTCTTTCTTTCCTTCCTTTCCTTCCTTCTTTCCTTCTTTCTCTTTCTTTCCTTTCATTCCTTCCTTCCTTCTTTCTCTTTCTTTCTTTAAATTTCTTTTTGCCAGTCATCTCACGGCAAGGCAACTCTTGGCAGCTAATAATATTATATAACAAGACTTCCATTCACCAATTGACCAAGTCATGCTTCCTGCTGTTATGAATGTAATGAACGTTGTAATATAATGTAATGAAGCAGTGCCAGTACTCTCATGGCTCAAACCGCAAAAATTACTTTAAGTCAAGATTCTACATCCCATACCTGGTGACCTCTGACCCATAGATTACAATTGTATGCTGCTGGAACCACTATTCTGAAGATCTGATTGGGTTAGTGGTTGATTAAGTTAATCATGCTGCAGAAATAGGACTAATTCCAAGTATACTGAAGTACGGGTAGTCCTCGATTTATGACCATTTGTTGAATGAATATTCAAGATTATGCCAGTCTTAAAAAAGTGATTTACAACCAGTCCTTCCAGTTTACGATCATTGCAGCATTCCTGAAGGCATTTGATCAAATTTTTGGCACTTGTATGTATAGCAGCAATATTTTCAGGTCACACAATTGCCATTTGTTAAGTTTCAACCAGCTCTGAAAAACAAAGTCAATGAGGCAAGCTGGATTTGCTTAATAACCACATGATTCACTTAACAATAGCAGTGATTTGCTTAACAATAAAAAAAAGTCATAAATCAGGTATCGCTCACTTAATGACCACCTCCTGCTTCGATTGTAGTTATAAGTTGAGGATCACCTGTATGCAAGCTGACTTAAAAGTCATGATTCATAGGGGCATTCACAAGGCACTTAAAAATTCAAGATGGTGTCCAAGACCACCAAAGCAACACAAATAAAAAGGGAGGCAGAATTTCAATGACATAGCCAACAATTTTTTTTTCTTTCCTTCGGTGGATGCCTCCAATCATGAATGCAAATTCAGTTTAAAGGATTTTGATGATGTTACCAGTGGAAGGATTCAATTTTTTTACTACCAGTTCTGTGGGCATGGCATGGCATGGCTTGGTGGGTGTGGCTTGGTGGGCGTGGCAGGGAAAAGATATTGCAAAATACCCATTTCCTTCCCATTCCTGGGGGAAGGATACTGCAAAATCCCAATTTCCTCCCCACCCCACTAACCTGCTTTCCAGTTCCATTCTCTTGTGCAGGGCAACAGAAGAAGACCCAGCCGAGCAGCTGGGACATGGGAGGCAGCAAATATATGGGGGCAGAGCCAGCCAGAGGTGGTATTTGCCAATTCTCCAAACTACTCAAAATTTCTGCTACAAGTTCTCCAGAACCTGTCAGAACTGGCTAAATACCATCTCTGGATGTTACCTAGTTAGGGTAATTAAATGTCTGCGAGAGAAACAAGCAAACTCAGAGACCACCAAGGACCCCTCAGTTTAAAGGAGGATGTAACACTGATCCATAAAAGAAACCATTTCAAGATATGAAGTTTTTGCTTTGCCAGGAGATGCAAACAGGATATCCAGCAACCAAAGGCAGAAGCCCACATTAAACAGCAAAGAGTTTACATTTAACCCAGTTTAACAAACCAATGCCCACCATGATAAAACTGCTTCAAACAATCACACAATAGTGTATTTATGGAATACACTAACCAACCAAGTGAAATCAATATATCTTGCAATTGCTAATCCCTGTATAGCAATAGAAATAACACTTATATACCATTTCACAGTGCTTTCCAGCCTTCTCTAAACAGTTTACAAGGTCAGCATATTGCCCCCAACAATCTGGGTCCTCATGGCAGCCCTTTCCTCTGCATGTTCAGCTTAAGACATTTCTCACCCTTGCTGGACACTAACAACAGGAACCAAAAACTACCTCCATGCTATGGAAATGCAAATGCTCCGTTGGATATCAGGCATCTCCCTTCTTGACCACCTCACAAGTGACACCATTTGACAACATTTTGGTGTGGCACCAATTATAGAGAAGATGAGAGAAGGCCAGCTCTGCTGGAATGGACATGTCCTAAGAGCAGCACCTCTCATCGTTGCCAAGACTGCCTATTAATTAGAAGTCAATGGCTGATGACTTGTGGGCGCCCAAAACAGAGATGGCAAGATACCATCAACAAAGATATGTAAGCCACAGGCCTGTACCTTGGAGACGCAGCTGATCATGCAAAGTGGTGTTCAATGATCCGAAAAGTGGACCCTGCACTTGCAGGAATACGCTAGGAAGGAGGAGGAGGAGGAGGAGGAGGAGGAGGAGGAGGAGGAGGAGGAGGAGGAGGAGGAGGAGGAGGAGGAGGAGGAGGAGAGAAAGGAGGAGGAGGAGGAGGAGAGAAAGAAGGAGGAGGAGGAGGAGGAGGAGGAGGAGGAGGAGGAGGAGGAGGAGAAGAAGAAGAAGAAGAAGAAGAAGAAGAAGAAGAAGAAGAAGAAGAAGAAGAAGAAGAAGAAGAAGAAGAAGAAGAAGAAGAAGAAGAAGAAGACTACCCAACCAAGTGAAATCAGTCTATCTCACAGCCTGCTGACCCCTGCTTGGCAACCATTTGCTCCGCTCATTCAGTTTCAGACATTTCTCACCCTTCACACAAATTGAAAGCATCCTTCTAAAACCTACATATCTTGCTTTTCTCCCTTTAATTGAAATCAAGCCATACATCCATCTGGTTTACTTCTGAGAACACTTCTAGGTGGGGATTGCTAAGGCTGTTTTGCAGCCATTTTTTTGTGCCTTAGATAGCCAGATGAAAGCCACTGGGTGAAAAAGTATAATTTCTAAAATCCTTTGACACCACATCATTGCCTCTTCAGGAGAATAGCCTGTTTTGCTTTGTTTTTTAGCTTTTCTGTACATTTGCTCTTAATTGAAGCTTGGCGTTCTGAGACTTGGTCTTGTGTCATGGTCCAATTACTCACGGAAAGAATTAAACGGGAGGTGGCAGAAGATGGATGATAAAAACTATTCCCTGGGAATCCTTTGGTTTTTATTAAAGCTTCCTTTATTGCTTGCATTATTGTGTTTGCCCAAACCACTCCTCAAGATGTCATTAACCCCAATTTACAAATGCTAGGCAATAAAATAGGATTAGGGGCCTGAGTTTAAAAACCACAATCTTCTTCCGAGATTTTCCAGATCATTTCTAGATGCAAATAGTTAGGATTAAACATATAATCATTTGTCAAATGTCAGTTTGTTTTTCAAGCACAAATTTATGTAGAGGCTTCTTCGGGACAGCAGGCATTTAGCTGGTGAAAATCAACAATCATCAAATATAGAAATGGTAGCTTAGATAAATAGAAAAGCAGTGAATATTTCTGCCTATGACAGAAGCAACTAACCTGCACCTACATTCCTACATTCCAGATTCCGTTGCAACCAGTACAGTGCAAAGCGCCCGGTGTCACCAACATGCACGGGTGCAGCATGCGCACACACATGTACAGTGTACGCATGCGCCCTTACCTCCTGTGATGCCTCCACGATGCTTCAGCTGCTCGGCGGAGCATCGTACAGGCACCGTATGTTCCATGTGCGGAAGCACCGAAGAGCTCAAATACAGATAAGGAGCTCAGGCGGGCAGGCCCTCCAGCGCACCATACTGGAAAAGTATCTGGTGGTCCCGGCAGGAGCATACCATCTGCAACCCACCCCTGCTACATCCCCTATATTTGACAAACTTTACATTTTTGGGGACACTTCCATTTTTTTTAACTTTGCAGAGAATAGAAAGGTGGACTGAGTACTTCAAACCTGGTGAATCTTTTAGAAATCCAATAGGCTGCTTAAAAATGTCAACTTCTAATAAATTGGGTTGAACATTGCCTTTGGAGGTTAAAGGACAACATTCCACTGAAAAGCCTTTAAACCTTCCAATTTAAAAACTTGGAAGGAGAACACCAACTATTTTGTTTCACCAACTTTGGGGGACGTGAATTTAGTGGCCATCTCAGAGGAATTCACACAAGTAGTCCTCAACTTACAATCATTCAAAGTTACAACAGCTTTGAAAAAAAAATTGTGACCAGTTCTTAGACTTATGTCCACTGCAGCATCAGCATAATCATGTGATCAAAATTCGGGCACTTGGCAAGTGGCATGTATTTAGTTTAGTTTAGTTTACTTTATTGTCATTGCCCACGGTACAACGAGATTAAATGCTGTCTTCAGTGTACATTTACAATTATAAAAATACAAACATACATTCTTTAATTGAAATTGAAAACCCAAAATTGCACTATACCATAGAATTCAATATGGTTATTGCCCTGGGATAGAAGCTGTTTTTCAGCCTATTTGCCCTTGTTTTTATTATCCTGCACCGTCTGCCAGATGGTAATAGTTCAAAAAAAATGGTTCCCAGGATGAGATGGACCTTTGAGAATGTTTTGAACTTTCTTAAAGCAGCAGGAGTTATAAAGCTCTTCCAAAGACTGGAGAGGGCAACCAATGGGCAATGATGTTTACAATGGTTGCAGTGCCCCAGAGTCAGAGGTGGGATTCTACCGGTTCAGACCAGTTTAAGTGAACTGGTAGCTCTGACTATCAGCTGGGAGTGAACCATTTTGCTTTCATCTGAGCTCGCCTGCCCACCTCTACGCTATACTTACTTATATTCCTTTTCTGAATCCCAGCTGATAGCTGCGGCAGAGGGGATTGCTGCACCTCAGCTGTTTTCCTCCCTAGCGGTAATGCCAAAGGTGATTTCTCTGTAAACTGTGCATGCGCGCGTAAGATCCCTTCCCTGCCCAGGGTCATGTGAGGAATCTTTCTAGCCAACTTCTGACCAGCAAAATCAATGTGAGAAGTTAATTTGCTTAAGGATCATGTAAGTGACTTAAGAACCACAGCGATTTGCTTAACAACCGAGACAATAAAAGTTTGTAAAATCAGACACAACTTACTTTCCAACTGGCTTGCTTTGCAGTGAAAATTTTACTCCCAACTGCAGTTTCAAATAGAAGAACTACCTATGAAAGGAATGATAGCTTTGGTTGGCTATATGGTTGCCATTTTTCAGCTTTGCAATTTGAAGTAGGACTGTGTATAAGTTTACTCCAACAACCAGATAAGCATTTCAGGGTCTGAGGTCCAAAATCTAGGCAATCTGGGTTTTTGTCCCCAGCTAATTTCATTTATTGCTCCACTTTTTCCCTTTCGGTAGGTCTTTAGACAGTTTTGCTTGAATGAAATCTTAGAAAAAGTCAGCCTCATTCCTCTTAAGATTTCATGAAGGCTTATTTTTATGTCAACCATCTGCCCTGACCGAGCAAATAAATTTTCTTCTCATGCCTGAAAGGTACAAAAATCCCAAACTGGCTCATTTTATCCTATTAGTCAAATAATATATATTTAAAAGATATATATATATATTTAAAAGAACACATACAGCCATCCAGAGTTTTCTTTTTAGATTCCTTCTACATCCTGCCCTGCCCTCTTGTGGAAAGTATAGCCATGAACATATTTTCCTGCGTTTTAAACAAAAAACGTGGGGGGGGGGGGGTGGCTCTAGGTTTATTTTTTTCTGGTTTTGACACACACAAAAAATAAAAAATAAAATGTTTGACAGCAAAACATGCCTGCAGTTCAAAACAAATGGTAACCCTAAACAAATGGTAACCCTAACATTGGCTAGTCTTGAAGAAAGAAAGAAAAAAAAAAAACAAGCAACTTCATATCAAATTAATACTTCAAAAGTAGAGCCAAGGAAATCTCAATTTTATAGAGACACAGAAGGGGACAATATCATTTCTTTTCCGTACAAAAAAGTTACACGAAGTTTGACTGAGCCACCCAGTTGAGTCAAGATCTCAACATAAAACATAAGAGCCGTGGAGGTGCAGTGCTTAGAATGCAGTATTGCAGGCTAATTCTGCTGACTTGCCAGCAGTTCGATTCTCACCAGGGTCAAGACTGACTCAGCCTTTCATCCTTCTGAGGTGGGTAAAATGAGGATCCAGATTGTTGGGGGCAATATGCTGAGTCTGTAAAACCGCTTAGAGAGGGCTGTAAAGCACTCTGAAGCGGTGTACAAGTCTAAGTGCCATTGCTATTGCTATGAAGAAAATCAATCATTTCCAGCAGGGAATGGTAAGATGGGCGGCCAATAAATTTTATAAACAAACAAACACACTTGAGAGTAATGGAAACATTTTAGACATGACAATATAGTGGAGAGGTATGCATACAATGATGACAGAAAACAAATAGCAGCAGAAGAGTAAACAGATGTGTTCATATAGGTACGTATAGGTAAATGTACATATAAACCTGATCACCCTATACAGGTAGTTCTCGACATGACCACAATTGAGCCCAAAATTTATGTTGCTAAGTGGAACATTTGTTAAGTGAGTATTTCCCCATTTTAAAATCTTTCTTGCCAGAGTTGTTAAGTGAATCGTTCTAATTGTTAAGTTAGTATCATAGTTGTTAAGTGAGTTTGGCTTACACATTGACTTTGCTTGTCAGAAGGTCATAAAAAGGGACCACATGACACACACACACACACACACCAGGACACTGCAAAGATTGTGAGGTGTCTGGATTTTGATCCCCTGACAATGGGGATGCTGCAACAGTGTGAAAAGGGGTCATAGGTCACTTTTTTTCATTGATGCTGTAACTTGGAACAGTCACTAAATGAACTATTGTAAATCAACGACTATCTTAACTTATAGGGATTATCAGGGATTTCACCTAGGACAGAGGTTGGCAACCTGAGGCTCTGGAGCCGCATGTGGCTCTTTAATCCCTTTGCTGTTGCTCCCTGGTCAGCTCCACAATTGATAGGGCTTTCAGTTAGCACAGGTAGAGGAAAAAGGACTCTGTGCTAGGAGGAGACTCTATGGTGGGGGGACCTGACTTCCCATCAGCAGAGGGAAAAAGGATGTCACGCTAAGAGAAGACTCTATGATTGGAGAACTGAACTTCCAGAATTGGCTCCAGAATTGAACAGGGGGCTTCCAGTTAGGACCTTTTTGGCTCTTTGAGTGTTTAAGGTTGCCGACCCCTAACCTAGGAGGACAGGGCAGGCGGGAGCCCCAGAGATTTAAATAATAAAGTTCATTTAAATCAATAAAAAGACAGCAGACGAAAGTCCAAAAGCTGTTATTTTACATTTTATATTTTTTTTGAAATTTAGTACAGATAGTCCTCGACTTACAACCATTCACTTAGTGACTATCTGAAGTTACAACAGCACTGAAAAAAGTGACTTGTGACTGTTTTCACATGACCTTTGCAGCATGAGCAGTCACGTGATCAAAATTCGGATGCTTGGCCACTGTTCTTATTTACGACCGATTTATGTCAAGCAAACTCAATAAGGAAGAACAGATTGACTTAATAAACATGTTTATCAACTTAACAATTGCAGTGATTCCCTTAACAATTGCGACAAGGAAGTTCATAAAATGGGGCAAAACTCACTTAACAACTCTCCCACTTAGCAACAGGAATTTTGGTCTCAATTGTGGTCATAAGTCAAAGACTACAAATTTTAATTTTAATATTTTAAAAAGGCTAATCACTTTCACTGCTCCATTGCTCAGACTTTAAAAAAAACAAGACAACACTTACATGCAGAGAGAGAGAGAAAGAGGGAGGGGGAGAGGATGGGGGAGAAAGAGGGAGAGGGGTGGGTGGGAGAGAGAGGAAGTAATTTAGATCACTTGCTTTTCTCCAGAGTTTCAACCTATGAAGCTTTTCACTAGATCCATCTTACCCAACTTGGCATTCTCCAGAAGTTTGAAACGACAACTCCCACAGTTGCTAATCAACATGGCATTAGGCAAAGGACTATGAAAGGTGAAATTCATATTCGGGAAAGTGATGGATACATGGTTCGAAATATGGCAAGGAAGTCCACAGAGAATGTGTAATAAAAAAGTCAAGATAGCAGCTACGATGGTGTGATTGAAGTTCGTCTTGTTTCTATGTGTGTTGAACATGGACCCCATTGAGATCTGGGCTTTATTTCCACCTTTAATTCAATCTCACGCTGTAAATGTATACATCATCAGCCTGTCGGTGCTGTTGGTTTTGTCATAGAAATAGATGCTCTGATAGTAATTTATAACATATTACAAGGGACTTCATGGGCTCTATGATCAAACGTCTTTGCAGAAATAAAACATGCCTTAGAATTAACTGGAGGGAGATGCCTGCTAGTAGAGCAACCAGTTCTATGATGGGGTGAGGTTCCATCTCCAAAGTTTGCAATTTGCTCCAGAGGGGTTCAATTACTCTTGCAATTGCATTTCCAAGGATGAATTTGTTGAAGAGAAACACAGAAAAAACACTCGGGACTGATGGTTGACTGATTCCATAGGCAAACACAGCACGGACAGATGTTGTGTCAACTTTCCGCATAGACCCACCAACGGATTTGTTATTCCAGAGGGGAATTGAGCAGCCATGGTAGATTTCCCATGGTTTCATGATATGAACAGGTGGCATAAGCAAGAGATGGTTCTCCTAATTCATCCCACTGTGATGGAAATCAGATTCAGAATTAGAGGATGGTAGCTAAGATTCCTTTTAAATTCTTCTGTGGCTTATAATAGTTCTGTTTTCTGTTTAGGGTCGAAAAAGTAGTAATGAAGCCAGGGAGTGTATACAATGGGCTTCTTAAATTGTTTGGCTGTGAGCAGAGTTGCACAAGTTTTTAAAAAATCCAATTTGCAACCTCTTGTAAATCACATAATCCAGCAACATCTAACCTTTCTGGCTCGATGGACCGGCGGAAGTGGTAGAAGAGGTTTTGCGCATGTGTGTACCTCTTTGACAAATGCAACTTTGTACATGCTCGTCCACCACTTCTGCACCCCAGTTCCAAACAGATATGGCACTGGGTGGCAACCTGCAATTGGGGACCCCTGACATAAACAATACTAGCCTACATTGCAAACATCTGTATGGCTGAGACTATGAATCATGTTAAGTCACGTGATTCTATGGTATGATTCCAGGGCATCTGAGGAACTACCTTACTCAGTGGGGACCAACCCATCTTACTCATCCTAGTGAAAAGGGCCTCATTTCAGACCCAGTTGGAATTTCAGATGGCAGAATCCAGAAGAGCTTTTTCTGCTGTGGCCCCCACTCTGGAATATTTTCCTGTCAGAGGTGAGATCCACCCCAATATTTCTGGCCTTGTGAGTCTTCATGGTTCTACCACCTGATCTGGGGCTCTGACTAAGGGCCACTACATTGGTGGTGGATGACTGGATAAAATTCTGTCCCCCGGGCTGCCCACATCTTGTTTTTAATTTTTAACTTTTAATTCTATTTTTAATAGTGTTCATTATATTGTAAATTGCCCTGAGTCACTATATTAATGAAAATGGGTAGCACAAAAATCCAATAAATAAATAATGATTCGATGATTGACATGATGTAACTGAATGTTATATACATTCAGTTAGTAGTAAATTTGTGAATATGTGAATCTCTCCAACTGTAGTTAAGTCAATAAATCGTGGTTGACAAGTAAGCACAATTCTATGTATTCCTCAGAAAGCATAAGACAATGTGTAATGATTCTTACCTTCCCTACAGTTCTTTCTGGAAATAAGAATGTTGGTTTAGATAGGCTGTAAATTAAGAATGTTATGGAGATATTTGACTATGTGCTTGCCTTCCAAAAAGGATCTAGTGGTGGCACAGTGGTTAAAGATCAGTACTGCATGCAAATTCTGCCTACAGCCTGGAGCTTGATCCTGATGGGCTCAAGGTTGACTCAGCCTTCCATCCTTCTAAGGTCAGTAAAATGAGGACCCAGATTGTTGGGGGCAAGATGCTGACATTGTAAACCAACCAGATGGTACTGTAAACTGCTATGGGGCAGTATATAAGCCTAATTGCTGTTATTGCTATCTAGAATTTAGACTTTACAGAATAAGATACTGGAAGCAATAACAATAGCACTTAGATTTATATGCCACTTCACCATGTTTTACAGCCCTCTCTAAGCGGTTTACAAAGTCAGCATATTGCCCCCAACAACTGGGTCCTCATTTAACCAACCTTGGAAGGATGGAAGGCTGAATCAACCTTGAGCCAATGAGAATCGAACTGCCAAACTCCAGCCTCCTGGGAGCCAAAAACAGGCCATGAGTGGGGAGCACACCGCACCCTCTCACACGCCCTGTTTTGGGCTTACTAGGCCTCCCTGTGGCCTCCTGGAAGCAAAAACGGGCTGCAGGGAGGCTGCTTCCCCTGCCCCCCACACATGTGCATGCTACACAGTACACATGACCCCATGTATGCGCCCTGCCCCACGCGCATGTATGGGAAAAACCTGAAAATCAGCTGGCCAGAGGAGCTGAACTGGGCCGATGGCTCGCATGCCCGCAGATAGGGCTCTGCATGCCACCTGTGGCACACGTGCCATATGTTGGCCATCACAGTTCTACTCAGCTCAGAAATCACTCCTGTAGCTAACTAGAATCGGGACCACAAGAGGATCAGGACTGCTCCCTATCCCCGCTCCAGACAGAGGCCAGCATTGGTGTAAGATGGATGGTGGGGTGGATCATCCAGGAATAACCAAGAGGAGCAGTGAAAAGAAGGAAAGGTCTGGGACAGAAGGATGGAATATCTCCCACTCTGTATTTTGGGATTCTGGCTTTGGGACATTTTGCCAGTGGTGGGGAGCCAGGGGTTTTGTTTCATGTGTCCTGCATGTCTAAGACTGCCCATTCTTCAGAGTGTATGTAAGAGAGGAAAAACTACTACACTTCCAATAAAATGCAGGGCAGAAATATTCTATTAGCTCAAGTTGAGAATCATTCTTCTTGTACCTGGGGGATGCTGTTTCCTTATCTCTGTAGTGGTTGTTTCTTTAATGACTATAGTAATTAATTGTTAACAATTAGAGGTCGGATGCCTAATAATTTCTTATCAGCCATCAAGGAGGAGAAAGTGTTCTGATCTAGGCTTCCCCAGCAGCACAAAGCCAAGTCCTCGTCCAGATAAACCCCTCTTATTTAATTTACAGTGAATTCCTCTCCAGCAAAGTCCTGGCCCACAATCATTCAGGATAGTTCACAATTACCAGATTTACCACATTTATCAGGCTTGGAGAGTGGCCTAGGCTGATATCTTTCAGACAACGCAATACTTGGTAAGAATGCAGGAATGAACTAATTGTCTCCTGCAAACATCCCCTCCCTTTTTGTTCCTCTTTTATTCCATATGGAAGGGGCCATTCACTGTACACTTGTGGAAACAGCTGTTTCTCTGCCTCACTGACTCTGAAGACAACTAATAACTGTCAGATGCCCTGGCCCCATCTCTGCCTCTGACGCAGAGCCCTAATCAGAGCCTTCCCCAGGCTCCAGGACTGGCCCATGTTCCTCCCCAACCTTCTCACTATCTGAATCTGCTGCCAGCTCCAATGGCCGCTGGCAGACTACAACAGAAAGACCATTCTCTTAGAATGTCACCCATGGGAATTGGGCCTGAGGTTCTATTGAAAGTGTCTAGCATATTCTATCCAAGGTCTATAAATATTGTGTGTGTGTGTGTGTGTGTGTGTGTGTGTGTGTGTGTGTGTGTATGCAGGTCTTGGCATATTTGGATCTTTTCCCGTGTAAGATTGACAGTATCTTGGCGATGTTTCGACGAGGTCACACTTGTCATCTTCAGGATGGTGCCTTTGGCTTTGGGCTTGTGCGAGCAAAGCATGATCGGAGCTGCCGTTTTTCTACAAATATAGGTGGTGGAATGTTGGTTTTGTTGCTTTAAATGGATTGGTTAGCTGTGTTGTCACATCTTGATTGCATGAAGCCAAAGGCACCAGCCTGAAGATGACGAGTGTGACCTCGTCGAAACATCGCCAAGATACTGTCAATCTTACACAGGAAAAGACCCGAATGCAACAAGACCAATGGTCTGGAAGGATCTTGCTAGGCGGCCTTAGAGGAGCCAATTCCCTGGACCCAGGGAAATCTCTGCCAGACCCAAGCCCAGGAACAAGACAACAAGCTCCAGTGGATTCCTATCCTTCATTTACTTACACCTAATGAACAGAAGCTTGCCAAACTAAAGTTATAATCCTTTAAACTACTGGATATATCCTGACAGATTCTAGAGTATGGCTGCCCTGAATCTCTTCCCACTAACCATACCCCTGGCTTAGGATTGTAGTGTTTCTTTTTCTGGGAAAGCTCTGTGATTCGAAACTCTTCCCCACCGCTCCCACAGGTGTACATTCAGAGGTGGTATTCAGCCCATTCGGACTGGTTTGGGCCAATCAGTAGTGGAAATTTAGAATAGTTTGGAGAACCAGCAAATACCACCTCTGGCTGGCCCCGCCCTCCTGCCCCCATCATTCCCTGTCCTATATTGCCTTGTCTTTTAGCTCAGCTGATTCGCGCAGCAGAGCAGATTGCCGCATCACAGCTGAGCTAAAAAAGCAGTTCAGCTCATCAACGCTGACACTAAGGGTAGTGTTTGAATGCTGTGGGTGCATGCAAAATGCGCATTAGGTATGCACCCAAAGCGCGCAACCATTAGAACCGGTAGGAAAAGATTTGGAATCCCACCCCTGTGCACATTCCATTACAGTCTTTGCTTTAAAAAAGAGAGTCACTTATCTGAGAAGAAATGGGCTTCCTTGCCCCTGGTTTATTGGGATTATTAAGGAAATAAAATTAGCAGAAGCTCTGCTGAGGTGCTGGAATCATCACCAATGAGAGGAGACATTGACGGACACGATCATGGGTGTCAAACTCACAGTGTCACGTTGCCATCATGTGACGTTTCATGATTTTTTTTTTCATTTTCAGAGCTGAGATGGGCATCAGAGGTGGATTCCTACCAGTTTGGAGTGGTTCAGCTGAGTAGGTAGTAACTCGGCCGGCCATGCCCCCAAACCGGTTCTCTCAGCGGCCATAGGCACCACCATCTCGTTTTTTGCTTCTGCACATATGCAAAAGCATTTTTAGTACTGTGCATGTGCACGCACAGCACGTCTCTGAGAGAACCAGCAGTAGCAGCAGCCGGAACCCACCCCTGGTGGGCGTGGCCTGCGCATGACGCATCCAGCCCGTGTGGCGTGTGCATGACGCATTGACACCCCTGGTAGAAGAACAAGCATTCTGCAACTGCCTTTTCAGATGTTGTGTTAAAACTGTAGCTTATAATCATAAAACACAATGGCTGAGTCCCTGCATCATGCAAAGCCAAAGCCAAACAAACCATGTTACTGTATAGTGCAATGAGAAAACCAGATTATGTAAAGCAGATGCAACTGTTGCCCTTTCTTTGATTTATGCAACTTGGGAATTATGGGATTAGCTTTAAATAACCATCTGTGATTTCCTTGAAAAGAAGATGCTAGCTAATGTTTTTTTTTTCATGTTTATCCTGATGAGATATCTTTAATCCAGACTTTGCTGTTTATAAATAAGGAAGAAGCATGTGCCTTATATTTAAATTACTTTTAATAGCATTTCATTCATTGTTTATAGGGAACCATTGGAAAGTTAGGGGAACAAACTACTGTATGGTTGGTTAAGAGATTCTTCTACAAAAGAAGGCAAATCCAACAGCTAAAATGGCATAAAGATACTGTAAGTAGGTATCTGCATCAAAGAGATGCCAAATTGCCCTCATTCATAGGATTTTAGGGGGTGGGGTGAGGAGGGTGAGAACAAGACCCAGGTGGAGACCTTCCATCTGTAAGCTTTCCATGACTTCCCATCCCTTCCCATTATTTCTTTTCCAATACAATATTATGGGTTTTTTTGGAACCTTCAGAAGTTCTAACTTCTCAATGGGAGATAATATCATCATTTATCAGGATATAGATTGTGGTTGCATCAGTAGTGACTGAGATGAGCACAATTTTGCACTGCTTTAGAATGGCAGATGAAGCAAAATCTGAATGGATTTAAAACAAGGAATTCCACTTTATATAGTCAAATTAGTTTGGGCCAAGAAGGTCAGGATTTTGTAAAGAAGAGGGGGCCCTGCAAACTTCAAAATGTATTTGAAGACATAGAAATAAGTCACTAACCTGCAATGTATGAAGAGTAAATCTTGAAAGATGCCAGAAGAGTAAATCTTGAAAGATGCCAGACAGCAAACCTTCTTATGCCATAAAACTATTACAAAAGGAATTATTGGATAACGCATTTAACCAAGCATAGCTTGTATGCAAATATGGTTGACCCAATTCTGAAATTTTTGATCTCTGTAGATCTTGCAACACCAAAGGACTGAAAGCTAGAAAAAACACCTCCAGAACAGGTAAAAGAAAGATTAAAATGTTGCAATAGTGAGATTGTGCTTATCTTATATAGTATACAAGTAGCAACTGGACAAAGGTATAATTCATAGTATAGCCTCTATTGTCATTGTACATCATGTATACAATGAAATTGGTTTTAGCCTCACTGATGTAATCCATGACAAAAAAAATACACACAACATAAATAGTATAAAGAATAATCCCCATGCAAGTAATTAGGGGAAAAGAAAAAAGAAAAGAAAGAAAAAGAAAAACTAGTCACATATTTCCGTGTGTGTGTGGAGTGATTGGGGTTGTGTTTAAAAGTCTGACAGCATAAGGATAGAAACTATTTTTAAACCTATTTGTTCAGCTGGCTATGCTTCAATGTCTGGCGCAGTGGCGCAGTGGTTAAATGCAGCACTGCAGGCTACTGCTAGATCAGCAGTTCAGCGGTTCAAATCTCACCGGCTCAGGGTTGACTCAGCCTTCCATCCTTCCGAGGTGGGTAAAATGAGGACCCAGATTGTTGGGGGCAATATGCTGACTCTCTGTAAACCGCTTAGAGAGGCCTGAAAGGCCTATGAAGCGGTATATAAGTCTACTGCTATTATTCTGCCCAATGGTAGAAGTGCAAAGAGACACTGACCAGGGTGTGAATCATCTCTAAGTATCTTCCATATTCTGCTAAAGCAGCGAGACCTGGAGATGTCATCCAGTGGTGTTAGAGGGCAACCAATGGTTTCTTGTACCGAATCAATCACTCTCTGTAGTGCCTTCCTATCCGCCGCAGTTAAACCAGCGTACCATACTGTAATGCAGTATGTGAGAACGCTTTCTATCATGGACCTACAGAAAGAGGTCATCACCCGTTGTTCCACCTGATTTTTTCGCAGAACTCTAAGGAAATGAAGTCTCTGTAGGGCCTTGCCAATCACCAGGGATGTGTTGTTTTTCCAGGTGAGATCTTGACTAATAGGCACTCCCAAGAATTTTAAAGGGGAAACCCTCTCCACACAGCCCCGCTCGATATACAGTGGGGGAGATTCTTCTCTGTGCTTCCGGAAATCTAGCATCATCTCCTTTGGCTTACTAGTATTTAGATGTAAGTTGTTTTTTGAGCACCATGCGGATACCTCCTGGACTTCTTCCCTGTATGCTGATTCGTCCCCTCCAGTTATGAGACCCAGCACTTAATTTGGAGTAATGAACCAATATTCTACTTAAATCTGATGCTCAGACCTGACTCTAACATGCTAAAGAAAGAATAGAAATACTTTTTGGGGTTTTCTTGTCATTTATGTAATTGGATTATACATAGAAGTTATATTAAGGCCACTCTGCAATTACTATACATGCAGAAGACTTCAGCATGGCGAGATGTGTTTCTCCATGATCATTGTTGCTATGGAAGTCTTTTCCAACACTCTCCAGATGTATTTGTATTACAGATCCCATCATCCACATCTGGCACGGCTAAAAGTCTCCTGTTGTTAGTTGCAAAGCCATGTCTGACCCATCGCAACCCCATGTCTTCCTATCCTCTACCATTCTCTGGAGTCCATTTAAGCTCACGCCTACTGCTTTGGTGACTCCATCCAGCCACCTCATTCTCTGTCATCCCCTTCTTCTTTTGCCCGCAATCTTTCCCAGCTTTAGGCTCTTCTCCAGTGAGTCTTTCCTTCTCATTAGGTGGTCAAAATATTTGAGTTTCATCTTCAGGATCTGGCCTTCTAAAGAGCAGTCAAGGTTGATCTCCTCTAGGACTGACCAGTTTGATTGCCTTGCAGTCCAAGGGACTTGCAGGAGTCTTCTTCAGCACCAGAGTTCAAAGGCCTCAATTCTTTGCTACTCAGCCTTTCTTATGGTCCAACCTTCACAGCTATACATTGCAACTGGGAAACCCATAGCCTTGACTATACTCACTTTTGTTGGCAGAGTGATGTCTCTGCTTTTTAGTATGCTGTCTAGATTTGCCATAGCTTTCCTCCCTCTTTTAATTTCTTGGCTGCAGTCCCCATCTGTGGTGAACTTGGAGCCCCTACCTCCTACCTAGCCCCTAAAGTCCCCATCTGTGGTGAACTTGGAGCCCCTACCTCCTACCTAGCCCCTAAAGAGCCAAGGTGGCGCAGTGGTTAAATGCAGCACTGCAGGCTACTGCTAGATCAGCAGGTCAGCGGTTCAAATCTCACCGGCTCAGGGTTGACTCAGCCTTCCATCCTTCCGAGGTGGGTAAAATGAGGACCCAGATTGTTGGGGGCAATATGCTGACTCTCTGTAAACCGCTTAGAGAGGCCTGAAAGGCCTATGAAGCGGTATATAAGTCTACTGCAATTGCTATTACCTCACTTTAATTCCCTGGATTTGTTGAAAATGAGACAATTCTGAATTGAAATATAGACACTCATAAAGATGGAGAGAGAAAAATCATATCGAAAAATCAGTTTAATGGGTTTCTATTTTGGGGGGTATTGTCGACAAGAGGAATGGCTGTTTATTGTTTAATGTTGTATGGCCCCGGTTATGCACAGTATATATGTGACTGTACGAAAATGAAATGGAAAATAAAAACACATTTACAACAACAAAAAAAAATCAGTTTAAGTTAGAGGTGGGTTCTTACCAGTTCGCACCTATTCAGTAGAACCGGTTCGTCAAATCTACCGAACCGGTTAGAAGAGGTTCCACCAGTGGACCCGGAAAGCAGGCCACACCTACAGAAGAGGTTCCAATTTTTTTTGAAACCCACCACTGGTCCTTGGATATGATTATTCTACACTATCTTGCTCATATTCATAAAACTCAGTGCCTCTGTGAAAGGTAAGGATGACTACTGCATTTGTGGTGCAATCAGAACATTGTGTGTGTTGAAGTTGTTTTAACGCAAACCAAAGATGCCTTTTAAAAAACAAGTTTACATCATATTCTTATGCATGCCAGTGCTGTGTGTGAGATAATTTAAGGTGGTTCTGACAAGTGTCATCGGCATCTTCATATCCGGTCACATGGATGGCAAGCCACTCCCATCCGGTCACATGGGTGGCAAGCCACTCCCACAAAGGAGGCCACACCCACAGAGTAGGTTTGAACAGTTTTTGAAACCCACCACTGGTTTAAGTACTCAACAAATCTAAGACAATGTTTCTGTTTTAAATATTTGTTTTTAAAAAGTTTTTTTTCCCCTAGTAAAACAATAAATGTAATACAACAAACCTACCAAGACCACATGAGCCTTGAGCACCAAATCTTACTTTCTGATCTTTGTGCTTCATTCAAAACGCAAAAATTAATTCTGCATGCCTTGATAAATAATTGTTGGGTTTGGAGTGTCCTGACATGCCTCAGTACTCAGTTAACCTCTGTACTGAACACTTACACACAGTAAGAGAAATTGGACTATCACTGAGCTTTCTTCTGCAAATTTCTCCTCTTCCCTGCTGCTAAATTTCTTCAGGGTATCAACAGACCATAATATTCCCATCCATGAAAGAATCTTGCAGCTCCCTTAAAACAAATAGAATTCTAAATAAACCTTAGATCACCTTCTGGCCTTCTAACCACCCTGGATGGCTTCTCATCTTTGGGATTCTGACTTCATTGGAACTCGCTTTCCCAAAACCCAAATTGGGTTACTGTCCATTAATTTCAGCATATTCCATAATATATAATGTTTTGGCCCTATACCTGCAACAGATAAGTAAGGTATATTTTTTCAGCAGCAATTTGGTGGAAACCCAACCCAACCAGCCTACAAGTGTGATTACACACAAACAGAACTTGAAAGGAGTGACCCTACAGTATGTAAAGTTTTCACAAGCCTTTTCTCTTGAGGAAAATAAATTCTTTGAGGAGTGATAGCACTTTAGCAAGATAGAAACATAGACTGAGTGTCTGCTAATTGGAGCTATATTGAAGTTCTTATTTCTCAATACACTTTGTCAAAACTTCCATAGCAACTGATGTTATTTTTATTAAGACAGTAACTCATTCTTGAAGACATAAAGAATAGAAGGGCAGGGATGTAATTATGAATAACTATGTGTACATCACCTATTAATGTATATTCTTTTTTCCTCCTTCCCTGAAATATATAAATTTGAATGCATCTTGTCTTTAGGAATCCTTCCTGTTGTTTTCTGAAACGAATTTCTTCCGTGTGAATGAATAAATACTGCATTGATTCTTGATTATTGTTTTTTAGATTCCATTTGATTCCAATATTTGTTAGACTAAAAATTGTATAGTATTGGATCTTTGAGCTTAGAACCATTACAATTCTTTCATTTTCTTGGGCTTGGATAAATAGAAAACTGAAGGAGCGGATAGCATTTAAATAAAACTTGTAAGATATTAAAATTTCCGTAGGACAAAACGCACCATGTTATTGGGAATGTATGTTACTTTTTCATTGAAGACCTACCTATTGATTTCACATATCCCATATCCAAACAGCACCATTATGAATATTCCATATTAAAATGTAAATTTGTAGTTTAAAATGTTATTTTTAGCATCCGGCTAAAATATTCAAATAGTGTGTATTTGGATAAATTTATGCTGGTTTGGCCCCTCATGAAATACTATGTAGGAGGAGAACCGTGTTAGTCTACAGTAACAAAAAATCAGGAATCCAATAGACACCTTTCCCAACTAACACATTTTATTTGAAGGCATATGCTTTTTAAGCTGCAAAAAGCAATCGAAGGAGTGTTGCTTTCATATAAAAATGAAGAGTTAGGATTGCTATGGAAACCTACTGCATATGGCAAAGGAGCCATAGAAAGCTCCTGCCATCTAATAAAATGTGTTAGTTAGAAAAGGTGCTACAAGATTTGTCCTCATTTTCATATTTTTCTAGAAATCGTGGCAGCCAGTCCTGTATGCAAGTCTTTTCACTGTGACAAATAGAAGTAAATGCTTTTTCACAATTAAGTAGAAGTCTTAAATAGAAGCAGAGAGGAACAATATGGTGTCATTTGTTCAGTTTCCAGCCACATTTTTCTACTGGCAAGAATTTCACTGAAATGTTCAGTTCAAGTAACTTGTTATGCCAAACCTCACTTGTGCTGCTTGAAAAACCCAAAGCATAAGGCCTCCAATATGTTACTGATGACAATTGTAACCCCTTTCCCCCTCCCCCCCAAAAAAATCTCCACAAAAGGATGTTTATGCAATATGTTTCCATAGCAATCCTAACATTTCATTTTTACATGAATGCGATAACTTTTGGATCAGTTGTCAGTCCTGGCTTTGGTTCATTGTAAGCGATATCCGTAATTTAAGTGTTTCGTGATACTCTAAGGACTGTTGTATCAAAATAAATTGCACTGAATCTATGCTTTGACGCATTTCTTTACGTAAGAAAAATCAATTTCATGTAACACAGGGGAAACAAACCACATGGAAGATGTTCATAACCTGTGTAGCAAGATGCAATTAAAGATTTGTTTGCACAGAATATAGAGAGAAATGGAAGCGTATAGAAGTACTTGTCAAAGGCAATTTTAACATTTTACACCCCAGAGTACAAGGAAGAGTTTGCAACGTAGAGAAGAGCACTTTCAATAGCTAGGTTGGCCTCTTTTCCTGCTGAAGCCGTAATCCAATGTTAAACAGAACTAGGTTTCCAAAGACGGCATTCAATTACAAGTAAGACATCCCCTTATGACCAGTCACTTAGCAAAAATTTAAAGTTAGAATGGACTTCCTTGGGAGTAATTACAACCCAGATCCAAAGTTCCGACAACCACCGTGACCACCTTCGCATGATCATGTGATTGCATTTTGGGTGCTTAGGACAGTGTTTCTCAACCTTGGCAACTTGAAGTCCTGTGGACTTCAACTCCCAGAATTCCCCAGACAGCTATGCTGGCTGGGGGATTCTGGGAGTTGAAGTCCACAGGACTTCAAGTTGTCAAGGTTGAGAAACACTGGCTTAGGAACATTTTACAATCTCCCACGGTTGTATTTTATGACAATTTTGCCAAAACCAGGCATTTACTTGATTTTCGACAAAAAAAAAAAGCTGGAAATGAACCACTGGTTTACTTAATGTCCATGATTTTTGCTTAATGATAGCTGGGAAAAAAAAGTCCTAAGATCATGTCAGTCATGTAGGTGACCAATTTCCCCCCCTCACAAGTTACGATCATGCTTGAGGACTACAGCTAGCCCTCGACTTATAACAGCTCACTTGGTGATTCAAAGTTACAACAGCACTGAAAAAAGTGACTGATGACCAGGGAATGACCTGACCAGAGGCCAGGAATGTTGCAGGTCCCATCCCTGAGGGAGATACACCTGGTGGGACCCAGAAGAAGGGCCTTCTCCATGGTGGTTTGACAGCTGGTTCATATTTATGACAACTGCAGTTGGAATATTTGATTTTGAAATAAATTTGAAAGAACAAATTTTCAAGGGAAAGATGGGGAGAAAGACTTATTTTCCATATTGTTGACATTGCCAGATAAGTATCTTATAATAGCATTCAGAGATATTGTTGAGGAATAGCAACAGGACTCAGAATCAACAATGTCAGCTATATTGTGTATTTTTATGAATACCCTGTTTTCAGAAGCAGTTACACCAGAAAATGTTTTTACAGAAAAAACAAATTAAACAAAATCCATCTGGCATGATTATGAAGAATAACATTAACAAGAATGTATTATCGGCTATAGAAAAAAGTCAGATAAGGTTTTAAAAAGTAAGAAGGAAAGAAAAATACCAATTCAAGAGAGTAATTGGAAACATTTCCTCCTACTCGACTTATAAAAGACTTGTTAAATTCTGAAGAAATTCAAGACAAGTATGATCATCCAAATGGAATTAAACAGCAAGGTTGTTTAATGTAAAATGAAGGAACATGAAGTTGCTTATTTGCTCAGAGTTAAAATGGGATGTGTTATTTGAGGCAGGCGCTTTCTGACAATTGAAAAAAATGTGTACTGGATTTGCTTAGAGTTAAGAATTGAGATATGGTGAAACTTTAATTTGTTAAAGAATGTGATTATATTAGGGATCTATTTGGACTTCTTGCTGACCTCTGAACTAAAAAAGATGTTATTTATTGGACTTGCCTGGGTTTTAAATTTGATAATTAAGAGGAGGTGAAGAGATAGTGAAAATGTTTAGCCTTGTGATGAGATATAAAGTTGTTTTCTGTATTTTTTTTCTTTTTAATACATTCTATTACCTATTTCTATTTTTTAGTATGTCTTTTTAGCTTTAGTTTGAATTGTCTTTTATTTTTGTAATTAAACATTTGAATGAAAAATACTATATTAAAATACATGTAGAAATATGAGTGTTTTTCCAGTCTTGAGCCACAAGCCAATTAGCGAAGCAAACCTTGTCAAAATCAGGCTGATGACGCTATGTATTTCATAGTCACAGGTGTTAGAACACAGAAGGAATAACAATACCCATGGCTATTGCTTTCTGTAATATTTCTGTCACTCTCTACAATCTAGTTTTTCTCTTTAATAGCAGAAGAAATTCCAGTAAGATTTAAATAAATAGAGAAATCTCTTTTAAGACAGAATATTGAGAGAGCAGAACAGAACTTTTGTAAATCATGTCATTTGGAGCTTTTTAAAAATGCAAATTCAAAAACTGCTGAATATTTTAATGGCATTTCAGATTGCAACAAGGACAAACACTGAACATCTGAAAAACACAATCACCAAATATCAGTAAACAAATATAAACAAAAAACACACACAGTGGTTCTACATTGAAATACATTGTAAGATATTTTCCTCAGAGAAGCTGGTTTTCAAAATCTTAAGCATCAAAATAAGATTCTTTAGATTCTGAAAATTACATTTTTTATCTTCAAAAAATAATGTGCACTCTTTAAAGAACATGTATACATAGAAAAAAAGACAGACACATTGCATTTTGTGATTTGCCCAGTATACAGCCATCTTCTCTAAAATGAGGTTTCCAAATTAAAAATATGCAACAATTACTTCCCCTCCTAGTAAAATATATGACATAATTAAAATACCCTCACACAACAGTTGCTAAAAACATTCGAGGTGGAGATCATAAAATATGAAATGTATGACCATTAGCCATGTTTGTCAGTAATGCTTCAGCCCTTGGCGGCTCTTTTACTTCCATTACAATCTTGAGATATTGCAGCAGCTGAGCAACTAGCTTGCTCCACACAAACTAGCCATGTTATGACTTATGAAAGAACAAGCTTTCTCCACTGTGAAAAGTTGGTCTTTAGCCAATAGCAGCTAGTGATAATCTCATGCACCTCTATTTTATTTTAAAACCTTAAAAAGCATGTGCCTAGTCCATGCCAATAAAATCCATTCTTACCTTCCAAACCCACCCCCAAATTAAATAAAATCATGCATTAGCTAAGGGCTGTAAGGAGTATGAGTACATATCATTTTTAAATGGAGTTATCACGCACAACTTTCTGGCTTGGCAGACTAGCAGAGGGGAGAGAGGAGATGATGCCATACAAGTGGCGGGCACACCGCCACTCACACAAATGGAGCTTTGCGTGCCATGCATAGGTTTTTAGAAAACTAAGTCATTAAGAATATTGGTGTGAACTGACCTCCAAATAATAAAAATGTAAGGAAGGTTTCCTTGTTCACCCAGCCATCAATAAACTCTATGTACTATGTAACAATTCTGATATATGATTACTATTTGTTTGTGTTTCTTCAAATTGGCGATCAGTTGTTTGCTGAATTTCCAATGCTGAATTTTATAAATTTTATGAAGCCAAGGAAATGAGCCATCGATAAACAAATTTGGTGGAGGAATGAAGAAGTGCAAATAGCTGTGAAGGAGAAGAGGCTATTAAAAGTGTGGTTGCAGTCCCACACAGATAAAAATCTCCGGCATGACAAGGTGCAAAAATCAGCTGCCAAGAGTGCAGTAGCAACAGTCAAGGCTGCTTATTTTGATTACATATATGATAAAAGTTGTACATGCCCAAAGGAGAAAATAAAATCTACCGCTTGGCCAATGCACGTCATCAAGCCACTAAGGGCATTGGCCAAGTCAAGTACATAAAGGATGAGGACCATCAACTCTTTCGAGACCCACCTGCCATCCTCCACCAATAGAGCGATTGCTTCTCCAAAATTAGGAATGCGGAATTTGACCACACTTCAATCCAAAGTGCCAATCTGGTCTCTGGACCTGCGCTATTACCATCAGGGAAGTCAAAGATGCAATGAAGAGGAAGAATGGGAAGGAAACCAGCCCCCACGACATTCCAGCTGGAGTGTGGAAGACCCTTAGCCACCAAGGTGCCATGAATCTACCAAGTCATCAAAGAGGGACAGCTGTGGGAGCTTGGGCAACTAGTACTACAGTGCCAATTTGGAAGGGCAAGGTTGATGAGAACAAATGCTCGAATTATTGGCCGTTCCAGCTTCTGTGTCACACCATGAATATATTTTAATTGAACTAATTATCAATGCCAGGCTCTGTATTCTCCATTACTTGAAACCAATGTCGTTATGTGAAAGGGAGTGGAACAATGGATGTCATTTTCAGTGCTTGGTGAGAACACCAAGCCCATTCACATGGCATTCCTTGACCTGGGATGGGGGTGCACCTGCATCTGGACTAGGACAGGACATATATCTCATGATGAAGATGTTTCTGGGGTGATCTGGGATCTACAGCTTGTTTTTTTCAGTTTACCAAGGATGGTGATGACACTATCAGAGAGTTTGCACATTGAATTACATACATCTCAAATTAAGATAATCTTATTAGAGGATGCACATGTGGCAGGGAGTATATCTGCCTTTTATCTATTGATAAAAGGTGATGATTGTGAAGATGATGGAGCTAGGACACCATGTGCTCAGCTTGTCAATCAAGATTTTCTGCACCAATCAAAAGAACCTCCGGAGATGGCATAATAGCAGCATAGTCAACAGCTATCAATCAACAACCCCTCTGCCCCAATCGATACAGACAAGCATTTCTGGACCAGGCAATAAGATGTTACAGCATTTCTGGAGGGAATGCAGATGTGACATAACTGGGTAGGCAGGATTATAACTCTATTTTTAAAAATGGTATGTACTCATACTATAGCGCTTTGTGATGTCACGCTGGCCACATGACTACAGAAATGTCTTCGGACAGCGCTGACTCAATGGCTTTGAAACAGAGATGAGCTCCACCTCCTATAGTCAGAAACAACTAGTAGAGTAAAATCCGCAGGGATTCCTTTCCTTTTTAAAAATGTTTTTAAAGCTTTACTGCCCTACTCACACTACTGCCACACAATAAAAACAGATTTCCCTAATGGAATTTCACAAGATCAAGTAACTAAGGGAACTTGCTCTCAAAGTATATATGAGTTCAAGAAGCCATTGTCAACATAACCCCATATGTATGTTTTGTTGTGGTGGTTTGTCCTAACATCAGTGCAAAAGACAAAAACAGTCAAGATATGGTTGCTTCTCTCACTGCAGGTTTCCACTCCAGACACTCCATCTGGCAAGACTGAGATTGCATTGCAAACACTGTAAAATAGTACTATTACTACTACTAACAAAATGCACCACAAAGCTATTCATAGCTCATATAAGTCTTGCTCTTGTACATCATTTTATTTGCTTAACAATCTATATTTGATAATCATCATATACCTCAATTATTAGCTCCTTACCTGCAATGTTAAAATTCTATATATTTCATAATTAAACCCTCTTCCAAGATCGCCATAACCACACAGATATTCTATCATTTTATTTCTAGGATTTCAGTTACCTCATAAATGGTGTCCTCGACTCTCATCATATTTGTTTTCTAGATAGATCTGCCTCTGACATTCATACTTTGCAGAACTATTGGGAAATAATATTGGCCAAAGAAAAATGGGGTAATTGAAGCAATAACAACTCACTACGCTCTACCACAGGACTTGAAATTGAGAGCCACATCTAGATTAAGGTAGCATATCAAAGCCAACTTTTAAAAAATGGGTGAGGCCTGCAACTTGTATGGGTAAAGGTAAAAGTTCCCCTCGCACATATGTGCTAGCCGTTCCAGACTCTAGAGGGCAGTGCTCATCTCCGTTTTAAAACCGAAGAGCCAGCGCTATCCAATGATGTCTGTGGTCATGTGGCCAGCATGACTCAATGACAAAGGCACACGGAACGCTGTTACCTTCCCACCAAAGGTGGTTCCTATTTTTCTACTTGCAATTTTTATATGCTTTCGAACTGCTAGGTTGGCAGAAGCTGGGACAAGTAACGGGAGCTCACTCCGTTACGCGGCACTAGGGGTTTGAACCACCAAACTGTTGACCTTTCTGATCGACAAGCTTAGTGTCTTAGCCACTGAGCCACCGCGTCCCCTAAAGCTTGTCTGGGAGGTAGTCACAAAGCTTAAAGAAATTGAATAAGTGTTTTCAAACATCTCCAAGGATTAAGATACCATTTTCTAATTAAAACACCATCAAATGGGACAATTTTTCTACCATTTACTCAAAAAAGAGTTCTGTTGGGTCACAAAGCAGATCTTGGCAAGCTATATGAAGTCGTCCACCCCACCCAAGCTATACTTTCTACACTTCTTATTTATAAAAATTAATTTTAAACTCTTTGTTAAGCAATTTGCATGCCACTCTGGAGACAATAATGGACAGTAAAGAGAATTTTCTGCATTCATCTGTGAAAGAATTTTGAAAGTACAACTTTCAGACTTTTCTTTCAACTGGTGGCTACCAAATGCCCTTGTAAATATGAATTAAATATGCAAATCTGGCAGCACAATTTAAGTAGGATAATGCCCACTTAGCATGTACTGGTGTGAAATTTAAGGAGGGGCTAGAGGATTGTGTTGAACAGGGATTATATTTTTCTTAAGCTGACTTTTTCAGCCTGGTAAAGTTTTATTAAACTTGCTTCAATTTTAGTTTAAAATTCAGTTTAAAATTTGATAATCTTTAGTAATTTAGTTTAAAATTCAGTTTAAAATTGGTAATGCAAGCAACCTATCCCATAAAATTATTTTTTCCAAGAATGGCCATTAAGTGAGAGAGGGAAGGGAGAGAAGCAACGCCCTTTGTGTGGCAGAATGCTTGGACACGGCCTTGTGTTGTCCTTGGCTCAAAGAGAATTATGTCAATCTACATTAAAACATCGGTGTATTTTTTAAAAAAATAAAAACAAGTAAAATAACAAGATTTACTCACCAGCTTTAAAATATTCACAAAAAACTAGTAAGGAAAATCCTTCTTAGATACAAGTCTCACATTCTTCAGGAAATGTAACTGGACATTTGGGGTTTATATCTAAACTAAAGTGCTTTAAGAACTTATTCAGATTTGCATGATTGTAAAATATTGTCATTTGCCTTATGTGAGAATCTGACAGAGTGGTTCCTCAGACCAGGAGTGTAATAATTTAAATAGGTCTTGAAACGTACAGGAGTATTCATTCCCAATATGGCAATCCAACATTTTATATCTGTTATATAAAGATATTTATAGTTTTCTTCCCTGACCCTTGTTTTTAATTCAGTAACTAAGATATACTAGGAGTTGAAATTAATACTATATTTGAGTCTTCAGATCACACTATATATAGATGCAAGAAAAGCTCAGCTACACATTGTAGCAATCTGCTCCCTCTTTCATCTTAAAGAGTAACTTTATATTCTCTTTTATCCACAGGGCAAATGTGTAATGTGATGGGAGAAAGGTGAACTATATATTTTTCATGGGAAGTACACAGAATTCATATTTAAGCTGAACTTAATGCCCTAACGTTCAACTAGAATGAGTAAACTGCAAACATATATGCTCCATAGGAAAGCTAAGTGTCCTTCTAGACACCAGTGGATATCAAGATAAAAAAAGTTCATACACAAGAACCTAATTCAATGTTTCTTAACCTTGGCTACTTTAAAATGTGTGGACTTCAATTCCCAGAATTCCCAGGCTAGCTATGCTGGCTGGGGAATTCTGAGAATTCAAATTCATACACTTTAATGTTGCCACAGTTCAGAAACATTGGCCTAACTTCTTTGAAAAGGTCACATTTTTTTTCTGTACATTTCATGCAACTGTGCACAATGCAGTAACAATATTTGCAATTCCACCCACCGCCCTTTTCAAAGTGCGCCTTTTATACTGACTGCAGCTTACAGGAAAGTCTGCACAAAGTCTGTGGCAATAAAACTGGGGAAACATGAGGAGAACTTCTCATTTTTCCTGAAGCAAAGCAGGGATGTTGATGTTCCATCCAATAGCCTGACGATCAAATCCACAAGTGAAGAGGTTGCATATTGGATGATCTTCACTCCATGCTGAGCAGCAAACCATTCTTCTATGACCCTGTGACAACAAACAGAACAATATTAGACTTTCCTTGGATCTTTTTCCTCCCTCTCTTGTTAGGCCACACAGATAGTTCTTTAGCAACAATAGGAAGCACTGGGGGGGGGAAAATGACCTGCAACTGGTACCCCACAGTCATATAATAACAAAATTTGAGCATTTGGCAACTGGCATGTGTTTACAAGGGCTCCAGGATCATGGAATCTCGGTTTGGAAATCTAAGTAGAAATAGTCCCTATAAGCCAGATTCACTTAACAACCATATCACTAATTTAACAACCTCAGTGATCCATTTAACAACTATGGCAAAAAACGGGGCAAAATTCATTTAACAACTACACGTATCTCGCTTTGCAACAGAAATTTTGGGCTCAATGGTGGTTGTCAGTTGAGGATTACCTGTTGAAATAAACTTTAAAGATCTTGTTTAAAAATTTGGCCTGAACTCTATGCCTATAGAATGTCCATCGCATAATTAAAAATGCACAGCATCCTTCCGTAGCCTAGTATATCGTAACAGCAGTTTTCAAAATGAACTCTGTGGGTCAGAATTAATATACTGTGCTTTTTAGATGTAAGAGCACATGAAGTAGTGATACATTCAAAACCTATATATCAAATTTATTTTTTTACAAACCACAAGTTAAATTCCAACATACTATGTTAAAGAAAAAAGTCCTTTTGTGAGAGTTTGACTACTACAATGACTTCACTCAACTGACCAACTTAGTCCAAATTCAATGTTTTAACAGTTTTATACAATGGCAAGCAATATAAACAACTGACTAGACTAAGACTAAGGAGAACCAGGTTCTCAACTTCTCGGGGAGACTTTGGACCTTTCAGGTGCAATCTATCTCATAGGGTTGTGGTGAGAATAAAAATATAGGTGACCTCATATAAACCAACTGAGTTTCTGCACAAAGCTGAATATAAACATAAAAAATAAGCAAACATCATATAAACAACCTCATACACTTGCAAGCCTAACAAAAACAGAATCAAAGCTTATTTTTATTTTTAAATAATGGCACAAAGTAGGTTTTTCACAATTTACAAAGCATTTCAAGTACCGTATTTTTTGGAGTATAAGATGAACCTTTTTCCCTAAAAAAAGAGGCTGAAAATCTGGGTGCGTCTTACACTGAATACAGCATTTTTTGCCTCCTGAAACCGCGCCCCTTCACCAAAATGGCTGTGCATAGCCTTTAGGAGCCTTGTAGAGTCCTCCTGGGTCTGGGGAGGGCAGAAATGAGCAAAAAAAGACTGTTTTTTGCTCAATTTTGCCTCCCCTCAGCCCCAGGAGCACTCTATAAGCCTTCTATGCATGCCCTTTTTTTAAAAATAAAAAATGGGCCTGTTTTCGTGAAAAATGGTCTTTTTTTGTTCGTTTTTGAGGGGGGGGCAGGAGCTGTAGCGTTACAAGCCTCCTAAAGGCTATTCATGCTTTTTTTTTTTTTTGAAAAAAAATGGGCTCATTTTTGCGAAAAACGGGTCGTTTTTGGGAGGTCTGCAGAGTGCAAAAACTTTTTTTTTTAATTTGCCTCTTCAAAACCTTGGTGCATCTTATATGCCAAAAATATATTGGTTACACATCATTTAAGATCTCAGTACATTAAAAATAGGAACTGGGGGAAAAACTAACAGGACAATAGCAGTCTCTATTGCACCTGAGAAACTTATTAAATAAAAACAGCTTCACCTGGCTTTGGAAGAAATCAGATTTACTTTCAGCTGCATCTCTGTAATGAGATAGTTCCAACCTGTTCTATCACCAGGAGCATCATTCCGATGATGATGGCAGAGGAAACATATCAAAAAGCTTCACTAAAGAGGACTCAGGTAGCTGGTCTATTACTTGTCATCTGGGACAAGGAATTTGTCATATAGCAATCCTTACTGGTATGGATAGCTGAGGAAATGGCTGGTTGAGGAATTCTGGGAAATGAAGTTCGCACCTCTTATATTGCTAAGTTTGAGAAACACTGTTTTAGAGCTTACAATATGAATGAGCAATCTCTGGATCCTATTTCCTTAATCTAAGTTCTCTAATTGACTACTACTGCATAGCCATAGCACAAATTCCAACCCTTTAGAGGTAAGGAATAGCCAACAGGCTGAAGCTTAAGTCCATAGTGTCCATACTTTAAACCATGCCAATCAAAGTTAAAGAAAACCTTCACAAGCTTTCAGGAGAAAAACAAAAATCTCAACCTTGTCCATGTATATGACACAGTCTTGTCCACTTTACATCATTGTTCACTGCAATCTTTAGGCTCCTAAAAATATTAACTGGCCACCAAGAGGCTCACCACCATTGCTTTAAAAGGTGAGGTCATTTAGAATTAAGTCCAAACTGAGTCTAAACCCAATAATTTTTAATTTGCAAGATACCAATTAATAGTCCTTGATATGTAACCAGTTGCCTAAAACCCCCTTGGGCTATCACATGATCACATTTTGGGCACCTATCAGCCTTTACTACCATTTGCAGGGTCCTGCAGTCACGTGACTAAACAATTTGCAATTTTTGTGTGTTCCCATGTTTACTTCCAGCTTCTGGCAAAATCATAAAATCGCTCACCGGGGAAAATGGATTCACTTAAATCCAGTATTTGCTTAATGATTTAATTCACTTAATGACTATTGTAAAAAAAATGGTTGTAACTGATGCCTCAACTTATGATGGCAATAACGTCAACAATAATTCTGGGCTCAATTAGGGCTGTAAGACAAGGTCTATCTATCTGTACGAGTATTAAGTGTTTTAGTTTAATGGCAACTGGATGATTTACTGCAACAACATGCTATGTTTCAACTAAATAATATATATTTTGTAACATGCAGAAAAACAACTAAATGGGAGAATGAGAGAGATGTTAAAGAAATAACTAAAGTTCTGCTACCTGTCTGTTGCTGCGAGGAAGACGTGCTAATCGCACTCCAGACATGTCAAACAATCTAACCTGTCGGTTGTCATGTGGAAGGGCAATGATTTTTTGGCCGACACAAACATTAATCCTGTGCAGAGGAGATAAAAAAAAATTAGATAGCCTGCCAGGGATTGACAGTAGTTCAAGGCCACTGAAAGTGATTTAATTGGAATTTCATGCTACACACAGTTCCCACAAATATAATTTTATTTTCTACCAAAAAAAAAATGGTTTGTTTCTGGCACTGATGGTATCATAGACATTCACAAAGACATTACCAGATGCACCCCCATAATATTTTGTAAAGACAAAAAAAAACACTCTGAAGCTCATACTTATACAGAGAAAGTCCATCCTGATTCCTTCAGGAAAGAAAACCCACTCTGGAGTTAATACTTAATGGAATGAGCACCTGGGGTCTCTACCAAAACCACGAATAGAAAAGTGGCATCAATTCATCTGAAGTACTTCAGCTGCATAGGCCAGGATTTCTCAACCTTGGCAACTTTAAGATGAGTGAATTTCAACTTTCAGAATCCATCCATCTTAAAGATTCAGAAAACACAAAGGTAAATAGATCCTTTGCATTTAAATTCTTCAAATCCACAAAATGTGAGGGATCCTAAGGTGATTGATGAACATGCAGATCACAAACATTCCACTCTCAAATACTAAAAAAAATAAAAAAAAAGTAATCAATTTGCATTAATTTAAGAGCCTGGTCTGTTTTTACTGCAAAAAAAATGGCTGTAAGCCTTTTGCTCTAATGGACAAAGTTTCGTTGCCATGTTTTTTTTCCAGGCTGTTTTGAAGAAAGATGGGATATCAATTCAAAAACAGCCTTTCAAACCGCAAATCCATATTACCTTCCCTTCTCAACTTTACATTATTCATACTCTTCATCATTCATCATTCTCTTATACAGAAGAGGCTAGAACAGCAGCCATAGTTACAAAATACAACAACTGATTAGACAAAGGCAGTCCTTAGCTGCCATGCTAGAATGCTATTTTTCAAACAATAATGCCAAAGACATGGAACCTCAACAATGCATTTCAGGAAGGAATTAAGAAAAATGGGCATTTCAAAGCAGTAGCTGTTTTCTACTATTTTCTACTAAATCTTAAATTATGCTGTGATCTGAGCATCACTTTTTGTTAAACAAATGCCTACCGGATTAAATGAAGTTTGGCTTACCTATTTACTGCAGAGTCTGTGCGAATAGTGGCAATGGGTGATCTCATATTTTTCAAGTCCCAAACTTTCACAGTACGATCATCACTACCTGAAACCACATTGTCTCCCACAGTGAAAACAGCTGAGGTCACAGTGCTTGAAAGGAAGAAGTTAGAACCACAGTTAACCAAGTTACTGAGAATTCAGTGATAATTTTAAATCTATAGTACCATCCTCACTATTTTGAGAAACTGCAAGAAAGATTATCGACATGGAAGCACAATAGCTAGCTGCTGGACTCTGGGTTCAATTACGAACCCTTACCAGGTACGCAGTTTAATACTTTTAACATAGTAAGACATGCCAAAATAATAGCTTCTTTCACACAAAAGAAAGGATATAATTTTGTAACTGCATGCCAAATCACATACACATATTATGTATAGTCTTTTATATACAGAAAGGCGACAGGACATTCAATTCTTGTTGTGATACTGAACTATTTAAAATTAAAACATGAAAGAAAATATCTGCCACATCTAAATTACAGGAAATAAAAAATGTTTAATTTCAGTAACCAGAAATGTATTAATCATTGCATCTGAAAACTTAATAACTGGGGTTTAAAGTTATTTCTATGCATGTGCTTTAATGGGCAAAGCATGATTGCCATGATTTTTCAGGCTGTTTTGAAGAAACATGGGAAACCTCCATTCATCAAGTTACTTCTTTTACTGCAAAGCTTCTTGCTTGCTCCCACCTACGCAGCCTGCTAACAAAGCACTTTGGTTTCCTTCCCTGGTTCATTACAGTCTGCTTCTCAGCTCAATTTCTATGGACTGCATTTAATGACCTATCCTGTTATAGCTTGGGGGTCACACACATCAATTGCTTGGAATTTAGTAATTTTAATTTAAAGTGTCAAGTTGCTCCTGTCACTTCTATTGTACTGTGAGAATCTGACTTCATGTTGTATTCAGTCTACTGATTGAGATTAGTATTACCCAAGTCACAATGGGCTAGTATGTGCAAGGCCTCTTAATTTAAATTGACATCAAATTAAAGTCTAATTAGATCCAAATACCATTGTGTCAGTGGTATGAAGTTTTTAAATGCTGCATCAGAGTGCTACTGAATGGGTCAGGGTAATTATGTGGCATGAACTAGAGGCCTTCAGAGCCCAATTATATAAGCCTTTGTGTCTGAACTGGCGTGGGGGCATAAGCAATTACAAATGGCCCCTGGTACCAAGGAAGATCTCCAAAATTACTATACATTCAGAGCAAGGAGAATACTGAATCTCCCAAAATATATGCATTAGGTACTGATATATTCATGCTAGCAGAGGGTGCCGCTCTTTGGCATGGCGACAATTGATTTGATTCCTTCATCATGCATTACAATTATTCATCTAGTTAAGTTCTTAAAAGCTTGTTACTTTCAAGCAACCATTCAAATATTTTTTGAATTTGTGCCTTAAAATGTGAATGATTTTATTCCTTCCACTTTTTTGCATTTATATCCTAATCTACACCACAAAGTTGCAGTGTCGGTTGCATTAAAAGATATATATGGGAAATCAACTTTCTACAAAACTGAGCGGCTCTAAGTGTTCACTGGAGCAGAAAAATAACAATAAAAGAAAATACTTGAAGCTCAGAGTTGAACTACAAAGAGCCCCAAGGGGTCCCTGGCTTTCTCCAAACATAGTTGCTTTTTCGCAGGAATTTCATTACCCAATAACAGTAAACAATACCTCAGTCAAGGAACTAGCAACTCAGAGAACCAATCGAACCAATCAAGGTACCACCAAAAACACTTCATCAACAGGACAGGCCACTTATAAACAGCACTGCATCATCAAGCACTGATGAGGTTATGTATTTGGGTAATGAAACATCGGCAAGAAAACAACTAAACTCTGAAAACACTACAAGCCCCCCACAGAGAATAGAAGATCCAACACAGCGTAAGATACCTTCACTGCCAAAGCAGGGCTATGGTCATATAAAAGGGATAGGAACAGCCCTGGTGTTTTTCTTTTCCGAGGTAACCTCCAAACAGATTTCCCAGCTCTGCTTTGAAAGATCCTGAAGACTTCTGGTGTTGGGGACTGACCAGAGACCGTATGTAGATGTACCTTCTCTGTAAGTGACTTACTTCCACCACTTACTGGGGATTTTTAAAAGGTTTGGTCAGCAATACCACTATTTGTACACAATAACTCATGATTAAAAAGCCAACTAGTTCTACAAAATTAAACCCAACCACTTTGTTCTTTTAAATCTTCTCTTCCAATCAGTATCTGCATTTTTCTAACTGTTCTTCCCCTCAACCCCAATGTGGTCCTTTGTACCTAGGTAAACCTAAGTAAACATGCAAATCCCTCCTAGACTTTGCAAACAAAAAAGTTTTATGTTGATGTCACAATGCAATGATTATAGCTAATATTTTGCTCCTTTTTGGAAAGGTGGTCTTAAAAGCACTGGGAGACTACCATGTGTCTATGCATGTACATGTGCCCATGGTTATTCATATTTTATTTTATTTTATTTTTACAATATTCATTTATTGATTTAAGCTACTTATATGGCTGACCATTTCAAAGCAATGACATTAAGTTTCCATACTTTACATTACACACAACAGCTTTTACACTCTTACTGTACGCCATTTAAATTTTCCATACATCCTTATGGAAGTCATTTTGTCCTTTATAAAACAGATAAAATCCTGTCAATAATCACTTCCCGTTTTGTTTTTTAAGTTGGTGAATGTTATTGGAGACCTCTCAAGCAGGGAAAAAGAATAAACCTTATCCAATTATGTTTTTCTCAAGCAAGATTATCCAGATATTTCCAATGATAAGCAATTAGAGGCTTTGCTGCTAAAAACAGGAAAATAATATGGTTCTTGTTTTGAAACCTTTCGTATCTTTCATTAAGCACAAATAATATGGATAAATTTGGTGTGAATGCAACTATTTGTTTGGTTATTGCTCTCATTTTATTAAAGGAAATTACTGTTCCATTCCACAAAATGTGAATTCCATCTCATGCTGTTTTTAACATAGAATGAAATTGTTCTTCAAGCTTTGGAATGAAATGTATGGGTATTTAATGGCATTTCAAGGCTACTCCAAACACCAAAGGATTCCGGGTAGCTGACAAACAATAATGCAGCTAATATAAGCAACTAATCCAAGAAAATTTCTATTAAAAACCCCAAAACATTAATATGTGTATTACATTTGACTCACATCTGCAGATCCAAGAGAGGCAGTAAACTTTACAAATTATGAACAAATATGGAGAAATAAACTAAAATTCAACCCAAATAAATGATTTTAAGAGACAATTTGAAGGTGGCCCTGGATCTACCAATTTCCTCAGATGCTAAGGGGATATCTTATGATTACCAACTACGGCCTTTCCCAGAGATCTAGTCTAAGTTATCTCTGCATCCATTGAACTTTAGCAATTATCTTGCTTTGGGAGTATATTTGGAAAAGTTAAATGAACAAAATATGGATTATTTTCCTCCAGTCGTGTACAGCAGGTGCACAATCAGTCAATTAATATTTTGGCTCTGTTTAAAATTCTAAGTTCAGCCTTTGGAGCCCTAAATGAGTTGAAGCCAAACCTTCAAAAACAGAGAAGGAACCTGAAGGATAATGTAAAGTTTAAAAAATACATATTCAAAATGGAAATTAAACATATGACCAAATGGCGGAAATGGAAAATAGAAATGGCAAAATGTTACCAATATTAAGAAACACTAAAATAGGAAGCAAATCAAACTATTTCAGTATTTCTTGAAAGAAAACGCAAACAGTGGCAAAGGAAAAACTGACATGGGGCAGATGACAGAGAGACTGTACAAGGAAAATTAACTACTAAGCCCTCCGACTGAGATCAATACAAAGCATTAAACCAACCGAAACTGCAATTAGATAGCATTTAATTTAACAGCATGTGGCACTAAATAGCCTTTATTTTTTTATTATACACATAGAGACGTACCCCCACATAGAGGCTATTAATTCTCCATCATGAACAATCCACCATTGAGAATTACAGACTGTACTCTATCATGAGGTCCAGTGAGGTTGGTAGACCATTATTCCCCCAATGAGAGAGGAATTAGCCCAAAGTCATCTAACTGACCTCGTACCCAAGTGAGAAATTAGGACTTGGGTCTCTCATCCCCAGTCCAGCACCTTAACTATTACTTTACACTAGCTATAGCTAGTTATAGTTATAGACCCAGGCCCTGATAAAAAATATAGATAGAAAATTTTTTAAAAATCAGATAAAAATAAAAAATTGTTCATACAAGACAAAGCTCTGAAAAATACTGGCAGAATATAGAGCAGCCATGAATTACATTTTTCAGAGAGTGATGCTCTTTCTGAAGGGCTGAATTCAAGATAGTTTAAAGATAAAACATGTTGGAAGAAAGAAAGAAAACAGGAATCTGCAAGGGGACCATCAACCATGATAACAAAGCAGGAGATCAAACAGTTAAAACCAGCAACAGTCTTTCTGATAACTTAGTGGCATGCATCATATCTCAATTTAAATTTATTATATTGATATAAATATACATAGAAACCTGCTTATGCCAATGCTATGCAAATAAAATAAAATTGCATTACAGAATGCTCTTTGCCTTTTGCAAAAGATTTTAAATGTTTATTTATGTTCTGCCTTTATTATTTTTATAACTAATTAAAGGTGACAAACATACCCAATAATTAGGAGATTATACATTCCATATTTTTTCTGGCAATCTACGAAAGGATGTGGCTACACCAAAATTATTTCTAAAAAGCTGAAATTAACAGTCATATTTGATATCTATCATAAATATTGGCTCACAATGCTCTTATTTTAAATGTTGGTGAATTGTCATTTACAAATATTTCCGCTGGGGAGGGAGAGATTAAAATCTAAAGTCATTTTGCAAAATATTTTTCATAAATATTTTCATCAAAATCCCCAGCTCATGAAAGAAAGATCTTTAAAAAAAAACAAATAAAAGAATAGTTTATTAATCTATTGCAAGAAGCCAAGACCTTCTTAAAGATTACTTCCAATCTAACAACAGATGTGACACAAGTTCTTCTGACAGAAATTGAGACCAAGATTGATTTGTTGTTGTTGTTGTTGTTTATAATTTAGACTATACATACACTTATGTATCATATGTTCAGGAACAAGGAGAAACTGATTCTCCATACATCTTATTGCTGCCCACAATTGAGATTGTTTAAAAATATTGTCAATAACCAGAAGTTCATATTATTACAAATGTGATTTGCATTGTACGGTTATCACACTATTTCACTAATATCTTCAATATTCTCCAATTCATACATCAAGCTTACCCTAAAACATACTTGCTTATTTTTAAAGTTTTGCTATCTTCCCACTTTGATAAGTAGATTGATAAACAGATAAAGGGGGTCATACAATTTTATAAATAAGTGCATTTATTTCACAAAGCATGAAAAATTCTCATGGATCATTTACCAACTACATAAACGCATCTGAAACAATCCCTTAATGACCACATTTAATTAAGCAAAGCCTGCGAATTTAAATCCTCCAGAAATGATACTTCACAGCACAGCATTAAGAGAGCCTGGTATTAATTTTTAAAAAAATGTATTGTGGGTTTTTTGTTCCAATTTAATGCAACTTTCAACTACTATAATTTGCGGCTTTGACATTAGGCTATTACATAATTGCTCCAGTGACAAACAATACAGGAGTGAGGCCAGCACTTTTAACTTATCCACCAAATTGAGGTGTAAACACCAAGTTAATGGAAAGCAGGAGGTTAAATAGAGTATTCAGTTAATACATTTGCCACTTCTTTGGAGCTTTAATGATGAAAAATACTGTTCAAAGTGCACTTGAATCTGAAAAGTTTAACGAAGTATGGAAGCGAAGGTTGTTCAACATTTCCCCTCTATTTTTCTCTCAATGGATGCTGGATTTCTTATGCAGTTGTAGCCAACTTAAAACTGTGGTTAACATCTCTTCAACTAAATTAATGAAAAATGTCAACAAGAGATCATTAGGCTCTATGTTAATGGAATGCTAAAAGGCATTAGGCTTTTAATAACTCAACAATGGATGACAGGTATCTTTGGGCATAAAAAAAAGTTGGCAAAGAGATATTATTCATAAGACACCCTGATATGGTGGGTTCCCCAAAGGGAGTTTGGTGTGCTACTACCATTCCGGAAAAACTTCAGACTCTGCCAAACCCCAGCAAAACTCATTTATCTTGTCGTAGGAAGCACCAGAGCATGTACTTCCAGCTGACAGAGTGGCATTCTCTCACCACACACCACTGCCTGAACTGGAATATCCTGCTCCCTCTGTGGGTCTCAATCAACAGAAAGACTGTAATGCTAGCACTCCTCATTAGGACTAACAGCTGTCTCCCCAGTCACACAGAGACACAAAACTGTTTTGCATAACAATCTGCTGAAATTTCACACTGGGGCTGGTTAGGAGGAGGTGGGGGCAGAAAATATGAGGCAGAAAATGCTGGACCATGAAATGGTGATGCAGAGTGCGGCTTGGAACAGCTTTGGGGGGAAAATTAACACTGTGGTGTCCATTTCACTCACACAGCATGACATTTTAGACAGAGTTAAGAGCTTTTTTTAAACACACATACACATATACCTTTTTTATATATATAAAAGGGCCAACTTCCAGGAAGCAGTGAAAAATAAATGTTCTAACTTGTATGTTTTATCTATTTATTTATCCAATTTGGAACCTGCCCATCTTCCTTTAGGTGGTGTACAATTAAAACATAAAAACCATATAAATATTATATTCCAGTTGGATGAAGTTAAAACAAGAATAAAATATTTAAAGTTAAAAAGGGGGAGATTGGGGGGGGGGGGGGTCTTGATTCATTTAATCATTCATTCCAATACATACTTGCATAGTATCAGAAGCCATGAATGCTTGGATTTTCCAGTCAACAATATAATTATCTTTAAAATGTTATGGGCTTTTTACATGGTGCAACATTTGCGGATGACAAACACTAAAAATGTGTTACTCGGATATATGTAATATTTATTTCTAAGAACTACATTATGCAGCAATAGTACTACTGTTTTCAACACTCTCAAGATTCATTAGGAATATTTATAACACTTACATGTCATACAAAGAACACAAATATCCTGTATACGAAGTTAACTATTGGTGTGGCTTTAAGTGGGGATAAAAAGCAAAACTACCACCAATGAAATTGAAGCTTTCTTCTATACACTACTAATTCAAGATATTAGAGCAAAAAAGTCAGTATTTTTAAACAATTTTTAAAAATATGAATCAACATTGATATTGATGCTGAGATATTTAGAAAAACTGGGAGCTTGCTAACATATGACAATATTCAGTATAGGAGAAAGGTTTACTATCTTTTCAGCAAAAAAAATTAACTCCAATTATCCCTTCATTTTTTGATTAGTATCTATCATTTTAAGGTAACTGTTTCTTTCTCTCATCTGGAAGTCTTCATTAATTTGAGGTTACATAATATAGACGTTTTTCAAAAAGAAGATTGAAGCCAGTCAAATCATTATTTTTGCAAATTTAATTTCAGTTACTTAAAAGTTGCAGTTCAGTTCTCTGAAATAAAAATAGAAAATGAGGACACCAGTCTCATATCTTTGGATTAGAAATGAGTTTGGAAGTATTTCCTTCCATTTACATATGAAATTCCCTGTTCACAAGCATCAAGGTGTGATTTCTACAAGTCCTGCCTCAGAAAAAAGTCTTTTTCTGAAATTATGATGATATGCCACCTTTAATATATAATGATCTGCAATGTAACAAACACTGAATTATCCTTAGATTCACTGATAATAACCACAATGCATTCAAGCCATTTTAAATAATCATAAAAAGGAAAAATAAAATCCTGTGCCAGATAAAATGAAACTGAAAAAACAAACAGAGCCTGAGTTTAATCCTTGAGACATTCAAAGTCGGCAGTAGTGGAATTTGAAGCAATTATAATAGTTAAAATGGATATTGGATAGACTGATGAAAAATAGGGCTACTAGTAGTTACCAATTATTATAACCATAAATTCCACAATATCAGTTGCTGGAAACATCAGTGGGGCAGCATTACTCAACCCATGTCCTGATAGTGGTACAATCCCTACCGATTAGTTTCTAAGAAAAAAGGAACTGAGTTGAATAGATTTTTGGTTTCTTTCCCCATAGTTCTAATATTTTTGCACATAACTTGCCTTAATCTTCATACAAAATCCTGTGACCTATTCAAGTCTCACTTTTCTGCCCCACTGATCAGGTGCCTTCCTCTTCTCCAAAATGCTTGTTGAAAATAATAACTGAAAAATTGATACTGAATTACAGATAGTCCTCCACTTACAACCATTCATTTATAATATAGCCTTTATTATCATTGTACAAAATAAATACAACGAAATTGGTTTTAACCCAATGGGGCAATTTATGACAACAAATACAAACAACATAAATAGTATAAAGAATAATCCCTATGCAAGTAATTAGGGGAAAAGAAAAAAGAAAAGAAAAGAAAAACTAGTCACATGTTTCCGTGTGTGTTTGGAATGATTGGGGTTGTGTTTAAGAGTCTGACAGCCTAAGGATAGAAACTATTTTTAAACCTATTTGTTTGGCTGGCTATGCTTCAATGTCTTCTGCCCAATGGTAGAAGTGCGAAGAGACACTGACCAGGGTGTGAATCATCTCTAAGTATCTTCCTTACTCTGCTAAAGCAGCGAGACCTGGAGATGTCATCCAGTGGTGTTAGAGGGCAACCAATGGTTTCTTGTACCGAATCAATCACTCTCTGTAGTGCCTTCCTATCCACCGCAGTTAAACCAGTGTACCATACTATAATGCAGTATGTGAGGACGCTTTCTATCATGGACCTATAGAAAGAGGTCATCAGCCATTATTCCACCTGATTTTTCTGCAGGACTCTAAGGAAATGAAGTCTCTGTTGGGACTTTCCAATCACCAGGGATGTGTTGTTCTTCCATGTGAGATCTTGACTAATAAACACTCCCAAGAATTTAAAGGAGGAAACCCTCTCCACACGGTCCCTTTCGATATACAGTTCCTCTCTGTGCTTCTAGCACCATCTCCTTTGTCTTACTAGTATTTAGATGCAAGTTGTTTTTTGAGCACCACCCGGATACCTTCTAGACTTCTTCCCTGTATGCTGATTTGTCCCCTCCAGTTATGACACCCAGCACCGTTGTGTCGTCTGCAAACTGTATTATGATGTTGGATGGATCAGAGGATATGCAGTCATGTGTACACACCGAGTAGAGGTTTAGTGACCATTTCAAGTTCCAACAGCATTTTAAAAAGTTACTTACAACCAATCTCTGCATTTACAACCGTCATGGCATCTCTGGGGTCAATGTGATCAAAACTCGGGCACTTGGCACTCGGCATGTATTTATGACCATTGCCATGTGCCAGGGTCATATGATCACCATTTGCAACCTTCCCAACTGGCGTCTAATAAGCAAAGTCAATGGGAGAGATCCCAATTTGCTTAACTACCTCATGATTCACTTAACAATTGCAGTGTAATTCACTTTACAACTGTGGCAAAAAAGATTACAATAGGTATATGACTTACTTAACAACCATCTTTCTTTGCAACAGAAATTCTGGCCCAAATTGTAGTTGTAAATCGAGGACTATCTCTAGGCCAAGGACACTGACTGTAGTCACTGGCTGTGGTGCATTTTTTCCAAGCTCCCTAATGATGCTACAATTGAAGCTGACACCTCTGGTTGCAAAGCAACACTGTATCATTAAGCCTACACAACAGCTTTATTAGAGCAAATTAATTCTGAGCATTATGTATATTCAATTAATATCACATGAAAGTTCATTACCATCACCATCTGATATAAAGTCACCACATCCCACAGAAGAAAATGTGCTTATTTCTCATTGCTGGGGTTTTCTTTTTTCTTTTCCTCGAAGACATAACTTTAAATCAATGCACTCCTACTGAAATATGCTCATAAAACTTTAAAAACAAAACTCAACAAAGTCAATGATTAAGCATGGCATTCCTCACAGAAACTATAAAGGACTGAACATAGAAAGAAGAATTTCTCATTTTGAGTTTCAAAACAGGATTAAGGTGCCATCTGCTGGAGGGGAAAAATCAATGCCCAAAAAATTGTTTGTGGGTTTTACTACATTTCAGCTTTAAATTTACATCTTGTGATTTAAAAATGTGCTGACCACTTGTCCAAGGAAAGAACAAGCCATTCTATTTTTTTACAGAACAAAAAATCTAGAAAGATTTGATTTTTTCCCTTTTCATGAGAATAATAGAGAACCAGCTATACAATGTCTTCCACATGTATCAAAGGGTACATCTTAATCCAGCCTTTCTAGATACACATTCTCTACAAATAAAACCAGTAGATTAATATGATATTCTCTAGGTCTTTCAAATCAATAAGCATTCTTTGCCATTTAAAAGTTAAGTTCCCAAATTTTAAAAGAAATTGTTTTATAAAATCAATGAAACTAACTATAATCAGACAATGCCGATTTCAATGCACTGTTAGAGACATTAAAAAGAGAAATCTATGTTCTTTGTCACATTTTAATGCCAATAACAAAGCTATTACTTGACCTTGAATTCTTTCCATAAAGAAACTGAGAATACTTCCCCAGACTTCCTATAAAAAAATTAATAACTGAATAGGTGCTTCTGCATTTGCTTCAAGACAAGAACTCCTTGAACAAGAAACATGACATTAGGAAAAGTAACCATTCACATGTTTGGCTTCATGGCACTGCCAAAGATAACAAAACTGACATCAACTCTTCATGATTTCTATCAATAGAAAGTAGCATACAAATAGATCATTATAGTAAAAATGAAAGATTCTTGATCTTTTTGACACAAAATTGATTTAAGTATTGACGTATTAATTACATTAATTAGTATAATTGGTATTTTATCTATAAAAGTAAATTGTTAAGATGTACAAAGGCAAACAGGTAAACAAACAAATGCCCATGAATCAAGGGAAATAAAAATATATCAAAATATACAATAAAAAGATTACTGAATAACTAAAAGGAGGTCCACATACCAAAAAGAATGTTGGAACAGTCATAAGCGGTATATTCCATGATAAAACACAAAGCAACATTTAATCTGGATTCCTGTTTATTTAATTCTATCCTCATTTTTCTGTTTTATTTGCTGATCAAAGTAATAAAATTGATCTATACGGAGACATAATATTTTAAGAGGAAATACCTGAAAATGTATGCAACCTTTCATGATTGAACTGGATGTAACTTACTTCTCCTCAGCATTTATTAAAGCTTTAATTAGGCCACCAAACAGGAAAAAGAAGACTTAGACTAATTACAATTACAATTCCCATTTTTAAAAAAATTCTAGGACAAAGCTGTCACTTACTCTGTATGGCCTTGAAAGACATTCACAGAGTGAATCGAAGGGTCTCTGAAATCCCATAGACGGAAGGTTGTGTCACGCGATGAAGTTACCACAAGGCGCTGGGTGGGGTGAGTGCAACAGTGTGTAAGTTCTTGGTCATGTCCTAAAACCACAAAGCAAAACATTATGAACTTTGAAAAGGCCGGACCTGCCTACAAAAAATGGGAATGAAGAATATCAGAGAAACAATTATGTTCCGATGGTTACCAAAATGTTCTTGGCAAAACAAGTTTGCCCAAGACAGATTAAAATTCTGTCGCAATCTTACTTGTTTCCTATTGGAACAATGTGAATGGAATTCCACATTTCATCTAAATACAGACATTTTAAAAAAATGTAAGGGAACAAACTTCTGTCACTCTTGTACTGATGTGACTTATGAACATGATGGATATTCGGGGGGGGGGGGGGGAATTGAGTACCTATCTGAAAATCGCTTCTTGTATGTTTTCAGAAACACATAATGCAGCCTGCTATCTGTAGATATTACATACTGTATCTGTGACAATAGCAAAAGCATTTTTGCATATTAGATCAGCTACCAAATTTGCCTCTGTAAAGAAAGTTTCAGACACTAATATTAAACAACTTTTGAGTTCTATGAAGTTTAATTTGGGGTTGTTAAAACTACTGCTTATAAAGTTATAGTTATAGTGACATATAATTATATAACTTATAGCAAATCTAAAGTACAGCAATTAGTCCTTGTTTTATTTTAGGATTACAAAATCATAATGTTGCAACATTTGTGTGTCAACTAATTTTTCTTTTAGGATATCCAGTTGCAATCATATGATCTACCAATAAACTATCAGAAAATGATAAACTTGTCACCAGTAAAAACACACTAGCTCTATCTATCATATCAAGGTTTGAAAACAAGGAATAGTTTAAGATTATAGCTATGGCTATGAAGTCTTCAAATATCTTAATGGGCATATACACTTTTTTTTCCTGGTGTCTAGATTTTTCCTAACTCATTTTTATGGTATAAAAATTGGTAGTGCAGTCTCCATCAGTTTGAGCCAGAGTGCTGGAAAGCAGGAATATTTGGCTCTAGAAAAGGTTAGTTTGCATTTTTTTCCAAAAAGAAATTAACTTCCTGACCCTGAAATTCTGTTCTACAAGTTGCATTAATACCTTATCTAGCACATACAGTACCTCCAGATTAAGTGTAATTGGTAGACCGAAAAGTTACCAATCTCTGTTCTAGATGATAGAGTTGAACTTCCAGCAACTGAGGAAGCATAGTTAATAGTAAAAGATGCTAGAAATTGTAATTTAGGCACATCATTTTTTTCCATTCCTGGTTTAGGAAAGCTATCTACAGTAGAAGAATACTTGGGAAACCATATAATCTGAACAAGAAAACTACCTAGAAAACTACCAACACTTCAAGGAGCAAAAGTAACCCTAAAAACTCCATACCATCACCAATCCACAGAAAATCAATTGCTAAGATAGATATTGCTAAAACCTGTAAAATCATTTTTGAAACTGCTTGATTTAGAGCATGAATCAAAAACATCCAACTTCTCTACAAACATAAATGTTGGCATCAATTGTGCTTTACTTCCTTAATCATAAAACAAATGAGCTGCAATTTCACTGTATTCTTTTATTGAACCAAATTTTAACAAGGACAATTACGCAGAATCTTTTTTTAATCAGGCAGATATTTTTGCACTTTTACATCTAGTGAAGAGAAAAATCAGATTGCTCCCTGCAATGATAAAGCCAGTGTCACTAAAATTATGTATCAACTATAGAGGAATAACTATATAATTATAAGGATTGGAAATAACAACACTACCCCATATTAATGCCAATTTTTATTCCTGCTTTGTAAGAAAAATCCACTCAAAAATTTATATAAATTTACAATATATATAAATAAAACAGTGAAGTTACCATTGCTATTTCATGTAGCCTCACATAATACATAGGTGTACACACACACACACACACACACACACACATCGAAAGTTTATATTCTTAGGATTTCCTGGTGGTGGTCCATACAAGTGACAACCAGATCTAACCCTGCTTAGCTTTCCCTCTGCAACAAAAGGCAGTCCAATGCTACCACCTGCTGAGACTGTACAAGGGAAGTTATTAAAACTTGAAGAAAAGAAATACCTAATAAATATGTAAAGCCTTGAAAATGTAGTATTTTTCTCTTTGAAGTTTTCTTGTTCAGATTATATGGTTTCCCAAGTATCCAAGATAAGAAGAATGACTGACTTCAAAGAAGCGGCAAAATGACATATAACATCTTGGAAGTTCACAATTGTCATAAATGTTGGGATTCAGCCTTCCTTGCTATCAAAGAAAAGTTTGCACTACAGAAAAGTAGAGGATCAACAATCAGCCAATAAGGGGGGGGGGGGGAGAGAGATGGAGATAAAACTCCCCCCCAAAAAAGATACCTGTCAGAGAGTGCACAAGTTCAGATGTCTCTACATCATACAAGTTGGCTGTCCTGTCCCATGAAGCGGTCACTGCTTGCTTTCCTCCAACCAGCCAATCAGCTGCTATGACAACACCCTGATGGCTTTTTAGGGAAGTCAAAGGAACTCGGATGGTGGGACAATCACTTGAGCCATCTCCATCTCCATCGGGTTCATCTTTATCAGAGAACTCAACTTCATCTTCACCGGACATTTGCTGTTAATTTTGAAAATATTTAATTTGCATGAAATTTGCCACAATAGATGGGTTGAGAAGAACTTAAAAGTGCTTGGGATAATATGAGACACGGAAAGACAAACTGTTGAAGACTCTAAAGAGACATAAGTTTAATAGAGAATACTGTGTATAAATACTTGGGAACAGAAAACACAGAAAGGAATATTTATTATTAGATGAATTTTGCAAACAAAATGCTATTTCATTTACCTATTATTTGCTATCAGGATGCTATTCTTCCAATTCTAAACTATTTTGGTCCTTTGGGACATCTGAAGTACATGGATAAAAACACTTTTTCTAAATAATCCCAAGGAGATTTCCTTTAAAGCATTTATAAAGCTTTGGTTCAACAAGCCACCCTATAGTCATGCTCTACATTTGAATGGCAATTGGCAAATCTACCAGTGTTTCAAGAAAATTGATGAGGTCAGCTCTCCCAAGAAACAATATAATTGCTATAAATACTAAAAGTATGATTTCATAATTTTATGAAGTGTCACATATTAATTTCCACTGATGCTACGTTTGTCATGATTTCAGAATGTTATGCCCGTATGTTGCCAGACCACTATTTGTTAAATAAGGCATTCAACAACGCACCAATTACCGTATTTTTTAGAGTATAAGAGGCACCTTTTTCCCTCAAAAAAGAGGCTGAAAATTTGGGTGCATCTTATACATTGAATACAGCATTTTTTGCCTCCCGAAGCCCCGCCCCTTCACCAAAATGGCTGTGCATACCCTTAGGAAGGCTTTCAGACAGCTCCTGGGGGCTGGGGAGGGCAGAAATGAGCAAAAAATGGGCCATTTCTGCCCCCGCCAACCCCCAGCAGCACTCTATAAGCCTCCATAAGACTATGCATGCATTTTTTGGCAAAACAGGCTGTATTTTGCTTGTTTTTGCCCCCCCCCCAAGAGCATTTTGCAAGTTCCCCCAAGGCTATTCTTCTTTTTTTTAAAAACGGGCCCGTTTTTGCGCAAAACGGGTCATTTTTGGGAGGTTTGCAGAGTGCAAAAACTTTTTTTTAACTGATTGATGAGAATTACATTGATCAAGTACTATGCCAGCAGAAACAAAGTCTTAGGTCAGCAGTCCTCAACCTGTGGGTCGCGACCCCTTTTGAGGTAGAACAACCTTTTCACAGGGGTCGCCGAGGAGCCTCGCACAGAGAGGCTGGCGAGAAGCCGGCTCGAAGGGAAGAGCGGCTTGGGTTCTCCATGCGGCGGAAGGAGAGGTGTGTGTGGGAGGGGGGGGAGTAGGAGCGGGAATGGAGGCGAGGAGGGGAAAAAGAGTGACTTGTGCAGCACAGAGGATGCTGGAAAAGCAGATTGCTCAGAGTGATGGAAGTTGATGAGCAGAGCTACGGAAGCCAAGAGATACCATTTCTGAGGCGTAAAACAAAGCGGGGAAAATAAAATAAAATAAAGGAACATGGGATGCGCGTATGCTGAGATTCCCTATTAAGACTGTTACCCATGCTTAGCTGTCCTGCGGCTCCCTGCTGACCCAATCGCGCAATCTGCTCTCCGCCCCAAGAAGGCACGAGCCTCTCACCTGATTTTGCGATTCCGCGTCCTTTGTAGGCAACTCAATGTCAGGAAGAGCTCCAGTCCTTTTCTTGTGTTTATCTCTTGCGTGCACGGACGTAAGCAAAATACCCTCCTGGGCCAGGATCAAGGAGGAGGGGACAATGACTCTCCTCCCGCTGTCGCCACTGTGCAATGAGGTGAGTAACTGGGTATGCAGCGCAGGAGACTCCTCAGCGCCAGACTCAGGTAAGCGTGAGCCATGGTCCCCTTCGTGTTGGCTCAGGAAGGAGGAGAATGGGGAGGAGCAGCTGGTTGAGTGCAGGGAGGGAAGAGCTCCAATTCTCCTGTTCTGCACAGGGCTCTCCTTGCGCAGGGCTCTGGAACTCTTCCCTCTCTACATCCAGAGACGGCTGCTCCGGCTCTTTCCTGAGTCAACACGAAAGGGACCAACCTGAGTCTGGCGCTGAGGAGTCTCCTGCGCAGCGCAGCCAGCTACTCACTTCTGAGTGGCGGCAACGAAAGGAGTTGCTGTCCCTGCCGCCGTGATCCTGGCCCAGGAGGGTATTTTGCTTGCATGCGCAAGAAAGAGATGAAAGAGAAAAGGTGAGAAAGATATAGATAGATAGATAGATAGATAGATAGATAGATAGATAGATAGATAGATAGATAGATAGATAGATAGATAGATAGATAGAATGTGAGAGAGGGAAGAGGGGGAAACAAATCGGGGGAAAGGGAAAAAAAAAGAAAGAAAGAAACTAACTTTCTCAGACCTATGATGAAAGCAATGGCAAGCTAGATCTCTTGCCAAGAAAACTGTAGTTTGCCAGAGGCACAAATTGGAAGCCAAGGCTGATTTTTTTAAAAAGAAAATAGCAGAGATGGCAAAAAAATGCATCTGAAAATAAGATTATTTATAATTTTGGATAACATATTATATTGTCAAACTCAAAAGAAATCAAAATATATATCCTATTGCTGTTAGTACAAGCTTGCCAGCTTCTATCAATTTAGAGTTCACTATGAAAAGATTACAGAGAAGCAATTTCCTACAATTAATAGCTTTATTTTGGATTTGCTATTGTATTCAATGAGAAAGAAAGAAAATGAAAGAGGGAAAGGGAAGGAAAGAAAGAAAGGAAGGAAGAAGAGAAAGGGAGAGGAAAAATTGAGAGAAACAGAAATGAGAGGGAGGGGGAGAGAAGAGAGAGGGACCCTATGCCCACAGAAAACACTGAGCCATGAAACCTTGGTAGGCATGTCTGGGGGGGGGGGATGTCATGTGACTGGATGGGAGTGATGTTGAGTTGGCCACACCCACCCAGGTTTTGTGGCTCCTGGTGTTACATAGTAGCAACGAAAATAATTTTATGGTTGGGGGTCACAACAACATGAGGAACTGTATTAAAGGGTCACGGCATTAGGAAGGTTGAGAACCACTGTCTTAGGTGCTGCAGATTGTCAGCAATTTCCTTCTCCAACACTTTGATAAATACACCTGGAAACATCTACCTACCTACCTACTCTCTCTCTCCCTACCTACCTACTGTATTTCTTTATTTTTTCTTTCTCTCTATTTCTCTCTCTCTCTAGCCCTTTATCTACATACCTACCTACTCTTTCTCTCCCTACCTACCTACTGTACTTCTCTATCTCTCTCTCTCTATTTCTGCCTCTCTCTGTATCCCTTTATCTACCTACCTACCTACCTATTCTCTCTCTCTCCCTACCTACCTACTGTATTTCTCTCTCTTTCTCTCCCTCTCTATCCCTCTATCTACCTACCTACTTTTTTTAAAAAATTGCCTCTTCAAAACCTTGGTGCGTCTTATTCTCCGGTGCGTCTTATACTCTGAAAAATACGGTATATAAATCAGGGATGTCAAACTCGCGGTGCCATGTTGTTGTCATTTAATGTATCATAACTTTTTCCCCTCCGCTAAACTGGGGGTGGGCATAACCAGCGCATGTCACATCCAGCCTATGGGCCACAAGTTTTACATCCCTGATATGAATGAAATTGGGGGGAGAGGGGGGAGTGCATTTTTCTCTAAAACTAATTTCCATCTGCAGAGATAAACACTACATTAAAAACCCCAAAAGTCACACTAGAAATCATAACTTACATTGCAATCTGTGGTAGGTTGAGGAGTGGGCAACTGCACCATATATCTCCAAATATGAGCTGTCTGATCTCCTGAAGCTGTAGAACAAAATTAACACTCTCTGAACAGCTATTTTGATTTTAATTCTCCGAAGCAGGAGAGGAGTGGAAGCAAGCAATATGTATAAGTGATCTTTCCTCTTTCCTAATTGCTTTCTTTTCTAATATATAAGCCCTCTTAAATTATTACAATGTACACACAGGCTAGTCTTTAAAGCCGTCCTGCAGGCTTTTCCAATCTGGAAATATAAATATTGAACAGAAAGAATGAACATCTCTCGTTCATTGAAAGAAACTTGAATGGATTTTCCACAATACCAAAATCCCAGGTGCACTATAAACCTATTCCCACTTAATCTGAAATAAATTAGGAGGTACATTTTTTTCTCAAGTATCGAGTGAACATAATTTATCAGGATAAACACCATTTACATACCTGTAAGAGACACCTGTTCTGTTGGATGAAACTTTATGGAATTTACTGCATTAAAGAAAAAATAAACATACGTTAGAAGAACAAATTTAGAAGAATATCTAATTTTCCTGTTTGAAATTCATCTCTCTACTTATCCTTATTATACAGGAAAAGCTAGGTTTAAAGAAAATCAAGAATGAAGCTATTTTTGAAAGAGGGAATAACAAAATAGAACATAACAACTGAGAGAAAAACCAACTTCATATGGCACCACTGGACAAAATCTCTCAACAGAGGGAATAGTTTACCCGATCCACGAAGAGCTAAGGTTCCTGGGGGAATGATTCCATGCATAAGAACATCGGACAAGAACTTGCTGTGGAATTGAGTACATTATGGAATCATCATTGCACAATCTCTATCAATAAGCTTTTAACAAATATTTTAAAAACTATTATTTGCCCTTCTATTTGGAACAATAAGGTTTTTACATGAATATTTTAAAAATTGGTATTCCTCTTTCTGTCTGAAATGATACATGGCAGAATTCTACTATTTAGTTTTGTAATGTGATGATTTTTTTAAAAGATAGAACTTATCTTATTAATAACTCTCATGTCCAAAAGGTAGCAAACTACTTACTTTTCATGCTTACTGAAATGGGACACCCAAAGGGCACACAGAATGGATAAGGTCCTGCACAAAAATGTTCTTAAACTCTCTACTTAAACTCCTACTGTACACAAATTCCAAGAAGAGTCACTTACTCAATACATATGCAATTATAACAGATAATTTCCCCTCATGGTTCTTATTCACCAACAGTTATTTATTCTTACCTGATCCAGCATGTCCAACATATTTGACAAGACACTTTCCTGTCTCTATGCTCCACAGCAAAGCAGTATGATCTGTGAGAATTTTAAAAAAGAATTGAGGAATTAAAATAATGGATGGATGGATGGATGGATGGATGGATGGATGGATGATCAGAAAATGAAGACTAGACTATGACCTGTTCTAATCTAATCATTAGAAATGCAAAATACAATCTGTGGCTGAAACAATAGATAGGATTATTACCAGCTGATGCTGTCCCAAGCACCACAGGTTGCGTTTTTGTGACACTGACATCCCAAATGCCATCTCGATGACCAATATACTCTTTCACTAGCTGACATATTGCCCTGGATGTTGTTGTTTTGAAACTGGAGACTATCTAAGGAGACAAAAGGCAGGTATCTGATAAGTAGAGAAATTACCCCCAAACTCTTGCAACACATAAAGTAAGAACCATTGAAGCACTACTGTAGCCAAATCAACGGATGCATAAGCTTTAGCATATTCTCTGGAACCAAATTTGTCCTGAATAAAGCTAGGATGCCGTTCTATGTAGGTACAACAGACGAATTTGGCCAGATTGAATCTTTTTCGGATATAATAAAAGCATACAACTTCCGATATGTTTTTTCATATCTTATGATAATACAAGTAATTATAATCTGCAGAGCACTTCTCTTTTTCTTCTATAATATGTTGTATGCACCATACAAGCCAACTTATTAAACGCAGCTAGCTCAAAGGAGTTAGGAGGGAAGAATGAAAAAGATGCGTAAAAATTCAAAGCTCAGAGCCATATGAAGTTGTATTCATATTAACTTGGTTCAGACCAATTCCTTTTGTGTGACATGAAATGTTTTTTTCAAGAAGCAGCACAGAAATAATACAATCAAAATTTTAAAATAATAAGAGAAACATGAAAGCAAGAATGATTTATTTTACTATCTTTAGATAAATAAATGTATCGGGTGGATAGAAGAAAACACTTTCAAGTTGGAACTGCTATATTGGGGGGGGGGGGGAAATCAGCATGGACAAGTAAGCAGCAGTTCACACTCTTAAGTGACACAGCCTGTGTGCAAGGATTAGCAGTGCAGGACTATCAGTTTACTGGATTAGGTAAATGCTGGGTCACTGGACTGGAAGAAGTAAAACAGTAATACTTCTTGGCTGGAGCAAACTAATCTAATACAAGCTACACTAATGTGGCCATCCAAAGTGTTTTTGTGCAATAATTGCATTGTCTGATGGGTAGAAAGGGGATTCCATGAGTGATGCAGTAGCATAATAAGCAGGAATGAAGAACCTCCAGTCAGTAGGGCCTCAAGCAAGGTCTTGCCCTCAGGTTCCTCACTGTTCTCAAGAGCCCTATCTGGCCTACCACGAGTCACTGCCAAAATGGTTTGAGAAAGAACAAGATACTCAGAACACCTTACATCAGAGGTATGGCCACCCCTGGAGGACATGAAATGGTTTCTCATTTCAATCATTCAACTTCCCTTATCAGAAAAAGATGGGTGGAGAAAACTAGTTCTACTCTTGGTCTTTCAATGGCTGCCTTTGTCTTTGCATGTTAACAAGCAACAGCATCAGTTTTATTCCATGCAAAATGTTTTCTTCATTTTGATCCTGATGTGTAATGTTCTCCAGTCCAGATAAGCAAGACTGGGAATACAGCTAACCTTTATATTACATATACATCTTCATCATTTAAGTGTTTGGACGGAAATCATATAAGAACTTTACTATGTCATTAATATGATTTATGCTAAAATCTGCAGCATCTCAACCACATTTACTCAAGCTGCTAGACCAAATTCTGGATCAGCT